>NC_054709.1:21441744-21535595 GCF_016097555.1 Gigantopelta aegis
ACGGGGCAGGGAATACGGTGTGGATAGTGGTGCCGTACCACTTTCTCCAAACTGGGATCTGTGCCCAGTTTCATTACCCGGGCACAAGACTTTGGATGGAAATGGGCATCCACCCCTTGGAGCCGATCCCTCCCCTTGAATACTGGCCCAGGAGAAGCCGCCCAGCTCACCGGGCTCTGCCCCAACTGAGACCACCCTAGTGTCCCCTTCCGCCGACGGAGACTCCCCGAGGAATCTCTGCCCCCGCCGGGATACACTTATTCCGAGGAATATCTAACCCCTGAGCCGACCATCCCAAAAACCAACGGCGGTCCTCCAGGGACAACAACGCCACCGCACAGTGTATGAGCGCAGCCATGCTCAACACTGGATGCAGAGTAAACTGCTGAGATGGCTCGTTTAGAAAACGGGCACGTCCACCTCTGACGGGCTCACCATACTCGGGATCAATGGTCCCAGTCTACTGGCCAACTGACGCGGAGTACCCGACGGTCCACAGACCCTCCTTGCCAGGTCTCTCACTGCCGCCCACCGAATGGTGGCCAGGTTTGGGGTACGTGGATTTGCTGCCCCCAAGATCCCCGGGATGTGTACTGACAGGGCATGCGCCCGTAATTTACGGGTGCATGTCCCACAGCCTGGGACTGGACATTTGGAGTCCCGAGACTTCTTACCCCCCCGTCCTTTACCCGTGTCTGACCCCTTCCTCTTTTCCCCAAGGCTAACTGGTCCAGGCGTACGCCCAGTATCCTTGGGCGAAACCGACTCGATCGATTCCGGTGAGGTGGGTCTGAGGATTTGCATTGCACAAATGATGTGCCGCCGCTACATCTTCACAACCCTGACAAAATCTGAGAAGACATAAAGTCGTCGGGCAGACCCTGAAACGCTCTATTTGCTAGAACTACCACCCGGTCCGCCCAATCTCTGATATCCTCCCCTGGTTTTTGTTTAGCCGTGAAAAACTCCATCTGAGCCGACCTCGACATATCATACGACCCAAATCGTTTCTCCAGCTTGTGCATAATCTCTGTATACCGGAGGTTTTGGGGGGCCAGTATAAGGGCATAATACTCACTGGCCTTACCCTGTAATGAAAAACAAAGTTCCTCTTTACACCGCTGTGGGGGCCAGTTTGCACACTCGGCCATGTATTGAAATTTGGTTTCAAAAGCCTTCCAACTACTTTTGCCGTCATATTCCACTTTCTTGTTGAAATGAAATAACCTTTCCTCCGGCGCACCCCCCCCCCCCCCCTTACTGGGAACCTCCCCTCCGGATGAAAATTAAATCCATCCCTGTCTACATCACCCCCTCCTTGGCGATATGGGACACGACCCTGATACATCGACCTCCCCTGTGGGTGAACGGTAGAACCACCCCTTTGGGGGTTAAATCCTTCCTCATAAGAAATGGGACTACTCCTGTACCGAGTACCCCCCTCTGGGTATGACAGTGGACCACTCCTGTGTGGGTAACCACCCTCCGATGACGGACCGAAATCGCCCCCGTTCGGGTTATCCCCCTTTGGGCGTGAAATGGTACCAACCCTGTACGGGTAACTACCCTCTGGGTAAGAATCGCGACTACCCCTGGCCGGTTTACCCCCCTCTGGGCATGAGTGAGTACCACTCCCTTTCGGGTAACTCCCCTCTGGATAGGAAGCAACGTCAGCCCTGGGTGGGTTACCCCCCTCTGGGATGAAAACCAAACTGCCCCTATGGGCATTTGTCTCCTCCCCCGGATGAATACCAAGACCACCCATCAATGGTGTCCCCCCTTCTACGGTACCGGACCCCGTACTTACTGAACGGTGATACCTAGAATTCCTGTCTACGTACCCAGAACTAGGAGGGGTCAGCAGGGAAATGTGGCCTACTTCCTGCGGGCTAACCTGCAAATCCGGGGAATGACTTTTCCCCATAGCCTGTCACGAAATGACATGCCGGGAAGTGTTCCCAGAAAAACACGATAAATAAACACAAAGTATTTCGGACTTTCAAAAAATACTTTATTTCTCTGCACTAGAACCGAACCGTGAAATCCTCCCCCACACAAACAAAATTATTACGTCACTTACAGTCAGAAAAACTTCAAGAATGCAAGTATACTACAAAAATACCAATAGAAACACTGGATAATGAATGAAAAACTTCTGATTACTTTGACAAAATTAATTTGCGAAAAAAAAATCCAATATGGCGGCCAATTATTTTTTTTTCACTTTTTTCTGAAAACAATTAAACCCAAAGACAAAAGACAATTAATAAACAAAATAATTTGTAATTGACAGATTAGCAGATGCGTTCAAATGCTCGCAGCGCCATTGTTGTGACTTTATCCGAGTATTAAGCTTATAATTAGTGGGTAGTTACGGTTTAGCTGATTATCTTGATTCCGTAGCTTCTTGTTGTTTTGACGGTTTAGTCCCAAGAGAGCGGGCTTGGCCTTCCAGAATCGTCTGCTTGCTTTTTGTGCCCACGTGATGTTCCTCGTCCAATGGGTGGTCTCCTTTTTCCCGCCAAGCTCTACATGGTGAGGCACCAGTAGACTTTCCGTCTCCAGGGGTGTCAGGCGGTGGACCATTTCCAACTTCGACATCCGGTCGTTGACTGGTCGCGAGTCGCCACAGTATTTACTAGTAGATACTTACTTTTCTCAACTTTATTGTTTATAAAAATGTTCCTGAACTGTGAAGAAAAACCTCATAAATGAACGGCATGCCGATGACAACTCGGATGTTGATTGCGCGAACTGTGCACATGAAAACAAAGTGAACGGAATTTGAAGCATAACGCAGTTAGGGACATTGACGATACTTCACTGACCCCTACTGGCCCTATTATTATGAAGACCTCAATAGGCACATCAAAGAAATATCAGCAGTGTTCGAGATAAAACATTTTGGGCAGTATCCCAATTGGATACTAACATTTCAAAATCTGGTAACCCACCTGAGAATTTAGTATCCCAATTAAATGAAATTCATAAATAACATCATAACAAACTTGGACGACAATGTCCTCGTTCCCAGTCTATTGCTACGTTGCAATAAAAATCACGGAATTTGTGATATTAGCAATCAAACGGAGTTAGCAAAACAATTTGTTGCATTAATTTTTGAGTAATTTGGACATAAATTAATATTTAGCAATATTCTGTATCAATTTTCTGTAGATATGGAATCGTTACTTCAAATAAAATTTGAAATGAGAAAACATCCAACAAAAACAATAGCGACTTAGCGGTTCCCAGTCTATTGCTACGCCGCTATTGTTCCAGTGTAGCATTAGACTGGGTACGTGTGTGTGTGTGTGTGTGTGTGTGTGTGGGGGGGGGGGGGGGGGTATTGTTATGGCATAGCATTAGACTAGCTGGGTACAGCTCGAAAATATTTTTACTTAACTTACCAGAAAATTATGACTTAGCATAGCATATTACCGCAGGTCTTATCGGAAAACGGGATTCTGAATAAAAACATTTGTCTAACCTAACAATTCTTTTTGCTGTTTTGTTATTCATGCTTTCGTGCATATAGTGAAATAAAAAATTCCCACCCAAGTCATTAATTTCCAGTAGGAAACACGTACCAGTTTTGATGCGGTGACGTATATACACAAAGGGAAGGAACTCGCAGTTACCGCGGGTGTTATGGTTATTTAGTATGGAGGCCCGTTATGGACAAAATGTTAATACATGTTACCTTATTATTGAGCGTGAACATCAAGCAAGTCCTGGTGTGAATATCGCCAGAATTCGTCTTTGTAACGTCCTGTTATCATGGTTAAAGGTACCTAAAACCAATAACTTAAAAATATTTGTTACAAATAATCTGAACACAAATCCTGGAATGCAAGCTAATTTAAACTGGAACAAATCATAAACTTCAATATACAGAACAGTGACACTTTGGAAATTAGCTGAGTATATTCTGCATGCAATGAAAACATACTTCCTTCTGTCTATTTACATATGTCAACAAACTCTAGATAGCGCTTCCAAATGTTTATTCCAAAAATAGCCAAGCCCGCGGAAACTGTGAGCCCGACTATAATTTTTGTTTTGTTTTGTGAAAACGAAAAACGCAGGATTAAAAAAAAAACCTCTATAACATTATATGGCATCCCGGTGGGATACTGAGTTCTTGAAGTCTGGTATCCAAAATTAAATTCTGGTATCCCTGGGATATCGGGATACAGTCAATCTCGAACACTGATCAATATTAAAAAAATACCATGTCTGAGGAAGGAAAAATCAACATGACTGCATCTGTATGAAGTAATGACTTAATGTCCTGCACATCACTGTTCGAGGGAAATCCTGTATGCTGAGTGTGGGTATCTTCAATTTACCATGTGCGGGAATTTCAAATCCATCAGCTATGCGGATTTTCAAAATGGACCATCAAAACCATTGGCAGCCACCAATATTCCTGACTATATTTTATATATACCCTACTATAGTTAGGAGGTTTTAAATATTTGTGATATCTGGAATTATCATGCAGCTTTCACATATTTATTTTTTTATTCATTACTAAAAAAACCCTGTTTTTAAATGACATAATTACCCGAACATCTATTTTATTGCATTATTTTCTAATCCAAAACTATTAAGAATAATAATATTCTATCATGACATCTAATATGACATACTCCTCACGTTATAGGGGACGGGACGTAGCCCAGTGGTAAAGCGCTCGCTTGATGGCCGGTCGGTTTGGGATCGATTCCCGTCAGTGGACCCACTGGGCTGTTTCTCGCTGCAGCCAGTGTACCACGACTGGTACACCAAAGGCCGTGGTATGTGCTATTCTGTCTATGGGATGGTGCATATACAAAATCCCTTGCTGCTAATCGAAAAGAGTAGCCCATGAAGTGGCAACAGCGGGTTTCCTCCCTCCATATCGCTGTGGTCCTTAACTATATTTCCGACGCCATATAACCGCAAATAAAATGTGTTGAGTGCATCGTTAAATAAACCATTTTATTCCTTCCTTTTTTCTCACCTTGTAATGAAATAAATTGGTTATCAGTAATTTATTTGATATAGCCTTGTCACGGGGATTCTATAATTCCCGTAACTGAATAAAACACGATTATCAAAATATCTCTCCTAACTGTATATCTATTAGATCTCTCTGTAACAGGCGGTTAAACCCTAGTATGGCTCGTCTCTAGGTATGATCAGAGATACGATCTTATATAAAGTATATATTATTATAGCACGTTTAGCTCACTAGAAACACAACAAAACACAATACACTTTGGAATCTGTATTAATCTACGCTGACAAATGTACAGCCGTAGTAGTTAATTAATAACAGCAATAATAACAACCCAGAACTGATCACTTAATTATTTAATCTCTAGGTGTCTAGTTACACAATATGCGAATCACTTCCGTTACACCACACCCACACGTGTGATAATTGAGAAACGCTTCCAGGAGAAGTTAATTAATAAAGGAATTACAAAACCATTCCTAACTGGTTAATTTTTAATTAACCCTTACTACTCGTTCAGTAACATGTGATAATTTAGGAACGCTTCCAGGGGAACTTAATTAATAAAGGAATTACAGCTCTATTCCTAACGGGTTAATTTTTAATTACCCCTAACTACTCATTCAGTAACCTTGTAACACAGAATTAATACTGGTACCGATCACAATAAAGACAATAACCTACAGTGTACCTAGGTCTTCTAGGATGACTGGCTAAGCTTTATATTACCAAATACTCGTATAATGTTAGAACAAGAAGTCTACGATTTACTTCGTCAGATGACCGAAGACACTGTCTAAAGAATATTGGTATAATACAGTATTAAAATATTTAAAAGTCACATCAATCACATCAAGGTTATACACAGAGCAGAAATAATATATTTACCAGTCCAAACGGACAACGTTCCCCCTGGACGCCTTCCAAATGTTTCCCCTCGATATCTCTAAAACTAGCTATTTATTATAAATCAGAATTCGCCTGGGGGTACAAGGCGGTACCTCCCCCTATCATCTGATATTCCAACTCTACTAGAGTCCGTATATTTCTCTCTGATCGTCAGACTTACTGACGCCATCGTCGCCAAATCACGGTTGTAAAAACCGCACTCGCAGAGGTATTACGTAACTACTCGCCACATGGCCTCCTCACCTGGCTAAGGGTGTGTATAGGCGTACCGATCGAGGACCGTCGCGCAGAAGTATTACGTAACAAGTTGCCCATCTGGACTAAGTGCAATTAAACTGCACACGGCCCTCTAACACAAGTAAAATCGCCTCAGGCGAAAACAAATTAAGAGCATGTACCGTCACAAGCCTAATGCATTTGTGTCAATCAAAACTTTGTCAAGGAATACTTAATCAAGGTTTTTGGACTGGTAACGATATCTAATGCGCATTATTGCTTAATATCAACAAGTATATTGGTATATTTAATTAATAAAACGGTGAACATATAACGGGCGCAGCCATTTGGTCCATCCCACTGAATCACAACCAGTCATAAAATCACAAGCAAACAAATAAAGTAACTGTACTCAGTTTTCTTACCTGTATTTCTATTATCAAATTAATAAAAACAAGATTTTCAAAAAATTTAAATTATTTTTTTTTTCATTTTCCTGCATTTCATCTCTTCCTCATCTTAGTTTTTTTTTTTTCTCTCTCCTCAGACTCAGGCACGAGTAACAAAATAATATGTGCATATCTTTGAAAATATGTTTATGTATATATATGTATGAGTGTATGGATATGTATATCGATATGTACGTGAGTATGTCAAAAACACTGTGTAAGTTAATGATTCAAGGCTCCCCATCATTGACAGTGTCATATTGATCTGGGGCAATAATAATAAAATAAAAAAAGTATATTATATTAAGCACAATCTGGATTGTAACTACGTTTGTTTTGTGATTTACCGTGCAACATGCAACATGCAACATAGAGGACAAACTACTAAACAATTTAGCACCCGTCTTAACACTTACAGACATGGCATTTTATATATTAAGCAGAGCCGGTTTCTCCTAATAGCACATGCAGCACGTGCTACCGGACCCGCGCTTCAGGGGGCCCCGCGGTGATGTGTACATTTATTTTCCCTGGGTCATTTTTCCCCTCTCTCCGAGGGGGTTGTAAAATATATATCCTGGGAAGGGGGAGCCGTTTTTTATTTGTGCTGCAGACCCCTCGGATCCTTAAACCGGCTCTACAGAATGAGTAGATACAGACTTTGTAAGAGCAAACAAATCCAGATCGTAGTTAATTAGTCTACAGCCTTCTGTTGCACTATTGGATCAAACAGATGCGCAGTGATTGACAAGAAAAACAAACTGCCTACAAAACCCAGCATTATAGAGAGGCGCCCCTGGACTTGGAATCGCCAGGATACGTTTTTATATTGCCAGACTCAGCAGACGCTTAACTTTCCCTGTTTAAATACTTTTTTTATTTTATTATTATTATTTTTTTTTTCTTTTTCTTCTCTGGTAGAATCGTTGGCCCTTGGGCCTAATTTTTGATGGGGGCACCGAGACTGGAGGGCACGACGGTTGGGTTGGCCGGGGGGGGGGGGGTGGGGGGGTGCTGGGTGGGTGGGGATACTCCACCGGAAGATGGTTAGGGCGGTAGGCGTAGGCGGTTTTGGCCGTAAGGGGTGTTAGGTTTGTCCGGGAGACTGCCCCCCCCCCCCCCCCCCCCGGAGCCTTCCCCGGTTTCGGCCACACCGAAGTCCCCAATACGATGGGTGCCCCTAAGTAAAACATATTTCCCTATTAAAAAAAACTTCCTGTGACTGAAGCCTAACCTCCTAGTCACCTGCCACCCCTATTTTGAGGGCTAATTAATATATTTAAAAAACATTTTAAAATATATTTATATTTAGGACTGCCCGATCTAAATTTGCGTTACAAATTGTTAGTTGTTTGCTGTATATTAAATATTGTTTGGAAAAATAACGCACAAAATTAAATATTGTAAAGTCCTTTTTCCCTCTTTGTTTAAATATCAAAATTGCCCCAGTAATTGTTCTGTCCCAGGTTGGACTACTGGCATCCGGTGGCCGAACCTGGGATAGACATGCTCGAAACCTTCGTGGTATAGGAGCATGAAAATATTTTATTGATTGATTGATTGCCTACAAAACCATTTTTGTATACCTTTAACACATTAGCATAATTTTGTGGCGAAAAGATCCGAGAAGTCCCGACTTTGTTTCTAATGTTTGATGACGTCTTCCGAATGGCGACGTAAAGTCATTGTACTGTTACATCACCAGGGTAACATATTGCAATTGTTGAACATGACTGCAGCCATGTACAGGTACCGTAGCTCGTACTTGATTAAATATAATAATATATAGCAACTATTATTAAAGATGATTATTAAATCTATTGTAGTTACACATTAATCAATGCCATATATATATATATATATATATATATATATATATATATATATATATATATATATATATATATATATATATAATAGATGTATAATTAACTCGTTCGTTCATTCGTTCATTCATTCATTCATTTATTCATTCATTTATACGTATTTGTGTACTGTCCTGGGCACACAACTCCGCTATCTGGGCTGGCTGTCATGGACAGTGGGTTAGTAATTAGTTGTTATTGGTTACTTTGTTAGTGGTTGGGCGAGATTTAGCTCGGTTGGTTGACTGCTCGCTTGAGGTGCTTGCATCGCAGGATCGAACTACCTCGGTGGACCCATTCATCTGATCCCCCCGCCCCCCGTGATATGTGCTTTCCTGTCTGTGGGAAAGTGCACATAAAAGATCCTTTGCTGCATTAGGACAAATGTAGCGGATTTCCTCTGATGACTACGAGTCAGAATAACAATATGTTTGACATCCAATAGCCGATGATTAATTAAACAATGTGCTCTACCGGTGTCGTTAAACAAAACAAACTTCTCGTTAGTGGTTAGTGAGAAAGAAGTCAATGTAATGGTCTTACATCTACCCATTGAGTCGTTTAACTCGCTCTGGGTGGGAGCTGGTACCGGGCTACGAACCCAGTATCTACCAGCCTTATGTTCGATGGCTTAACCACGACACCACCGAGACTGGTAGCCCTAATGAACTGAAGAATGTTAAAACTGTAATATGTTTCCACTCAAACAGTGGTTTCCTCGAGAGTTCAATGCGTATGCATTAAAACGACCACAATGGACAAGAATTTCAAATTCAAACTTTGACGTCACTATACTTAGATTTCGCATTAATATGATATAACCAATAGTAATTGAAATTATTTGTATGTAATTTTTGTGGGCATGTAACTGAAGGTATAATATTTTCCTTTCACAAGAAAAAATAATAACTTTTTTTCTATGCATGGAAAGTGTGTGTGTTCGTGCGTGCGTGCGTGTGTGCTTGCTTGCTTGTTTGCTTGTTAGTTTGTTGTTTGTTGTTGTTAGAATATTACTTGCTTTGTCGTTCCCAGCATGGGGCGGGACGTAGCCAAATGCTAAAGCGCTCGCTTGATGCGTGAATGGTCTAGGATCGATCCCCGTCGGTGGGCCCTTTTGGTGTATTTCTCGTACATACAAAATATCCTTTACTACTACTGAAAAAACAATGTAGTGGCTTTGACTACTAAGACTATATTATATCAGAATAACCAAAAGTTTGACATCCAATAGTCGAAGATTAATAAATCAATATGCTCTAGTGATTAGTCGTTAAACAATACTTTTTTTTGTTTTCCTCAGCGTTTTACTGTTAGTTACAGTGTTAGTTGTACCTATAGCCGGGCTTAGTGAAGAGAAGCCCGCGGATTCCGTGTTGGAGCCCCCAGAACTCCCGGAGCAGTGGCGAGAGTTTGATAACGAGCACGCAGATCTCGACTATGGTTCCACAGGCGAGTTTTCACAACTTCACTACTTATTGATGTTCCAATTATCGATTATAATGGAACATTGATTGGTTTGGCTTTACCGATGCGATAATCGATTAAAAAAAGCCTTAATCGATTGTATGGGAAAATGTTAACTGTAATTGTACCTCCAGTTTAGATGATGGAACTGACATAAATATCTTCTGCTTGGTGTTTGATTTCATGTGTCACACTATCTCTGCTTCCTTTGGGAAAGGTAAAAAGGCAGCCCCTACCCTAAATATTGTACAAGAATTTAACTTCGATGTATTATGTTTATGGGGTGATATACACCAAACGGCTACTCGTCAGAAACATCTATCACATTAATGCATTAATTACAAACATAGGGCTATTCACAAACACCATGAGAATTTGCCAGCCCAAGTAGGCACGGCAGAGCAATGGGGATGGGGGGGGGGGGGGGGGGGGGGGACTCTATTCCCCTCAATAATTCTGAATAAAAAATATTACTGGTAATAAATCTTCAGGCAGAGATCAATTAACGTGTAGAATGCCAGTAAATTGCATTTCAGGACATCTATTTTTCTAACTTTTACGGGAGAGCATACTCCGAACGCCGAAACTTTGCTCTGAGCCCTCGATCTCAGAGCCACCCCCCCCCCCCCCCCCCCCACACACACACACCCACACACACCAAGGTGTACTTGCTTCCGCTGTGCCTGCCAAGTGATACCAATTACGGCTCTGCCGCATGGGCTATTACCGTTTTTCAAAATCTGTTAAATGTAATAAATGTTAATCTCTTGTTATGTTCTCACAGATGTGAAGCCTGATTTCAAGAAGAAAAAGTATCCCGTAAAACCACCCGCTATGTCTCAAGAAGTCAACAAAGATGGTATGTGTCATTTCCGATCTTTGTCTATGGATGTCAATAACAATGATATTTCCAGGCCGGAATTTAGAGTTAATTAAGGTTAGGGTTGGGGTTAGCTTTTTTATAATATGTTGTGATACATTTTCAAATTTGTTAACTTATGTATATCGTTATATTTACAAAACGCCCAAAAATATATGGTTTTGTCTGAACAAACAAAGAAAAGAATTTGGTTTTTAAATTATGCCGTTATGTGGATGACAGTTCCTTGTTTTAGTCGTGATAGTGTAGTCATTAAACAATATAATTTGCCAAGTCACGACATTTGCATTATCGGCATTAATGTGATTCCCATCGGTGGGTCTATTAGGCTATTTCTCATTCCAGCCCGTGCACAACTGGTAAACCAAAGACTGTGGTATGTGCTATCCTGTCTTTGGAGTCATGCATATAAAAGCTCCCTTTCTACTAATGGACTATGTCAACGCTACGAAATGTTTGACATCCAATAGCCGATGATTAATAAATTAATGTATTCTAGTGGTGTCATTAAACAAAACAAGGAAGGAAGGAAGGAAGGAAGGAAATGTTTTATTTAAACAAAACAAAGTTTATCTTTTAACTTTTGTACGTGTATGTTTGTGATATTAGTTTGATGGGTCACTGCATGTTGAGGTGTTGTGTGTTACAGAGGCTGTTATTGACAGGCAGTTGACAAGAAATGAAGGGATGCTCATGGACCTGCGTGGCCGCCCAGAGCAAGCCAGTAGCCACCAGATTGATCCAGGTGAGTGTGCATCTACCAGCATACCAAACAACACCTGACTCACTCACGTCCAAGTGAACCTCACTTAGTGCTAGGAGTAGACTGTCAACTGTCACGACGAAGTGGCCAACTCGATGTACGCGTTGTAATTTCCCCAAATCCCGACTTACCACTGGTGCGCTCAGATTAAGCTACGGTCACACCGGCCTTAAGACGTCGTACGACCACCTGAGATGGCTGAATTTCGGATTCCCTACGATTTCCCTACGATTGTCTCACCCATCGTTTCCAGTGTGACCACACAACAGTGAACTAAGATTATAATATCGTAGCAGAGTCGGGGACAATCATAGACCCCATCTGACGACGTCGTAGCTCAGTCTGACTACCCATCTATGACTACCCTAGTTCAGCACAAAATTCAAGTACTTTCATTTTTTACAGGTACCTCATACATGTTTCAAGCACAAGGCTACTTGACACAGTGGTACTAGATGAAATAAAATTGCATTCATTCTTGGCCAGTAAACGTATAAACTTTAAAGTTTGTTTTGTTTAATGACACCACTAGAGCACATCGATTTGGTAATTCTAACATATAGTCTTAGAGAGGACACATGCTACATTTTTCCATTAGTAGCAAAGGATATTGTATATGCACCCAGTGTTTCTGCCAGAAAGAAATTTTTGGGTATGGCGCTATGAAATTGAATGTTACCACAGTCAATAGAGGATATGGAGGGCCTCCCCCAGAATGAAAATGGGTTAAGTTTAGCGTTAGGGTTAAGAAAATCATACAGTGATGATAAGACTAATTAATTTTGTGAAAAATTTAACTTTAAAAAAAATTAAATTTGAGTATGGCGCCATACCCGTTTTACCCTTTGGCAGAAACCCTGGCACCATCCCACAGACAGGATAGCACATACCACAGTCTATGGTGACAATAGGTGAAGGAGAACACTACATTAACGATACTGGCTTGGTTGTTTGTTACAGAAGCTGGCGTTAACATGCAGATGACCAAACACGAAGAACTTATGAAAATGGCGGCTCCACAACCCAGGGTGAACCGGATAGGTGCACAACCCAGGGTGAACCAGATAGGTGAGTGTGCTGACAATCCGGCACCATCCAAATAAGTGACATATTAGCGATTAGCGTAGAAAGGAGGGGGGGGGGGGGGGGGGGGGCAAGGGGCATGTATCCCCCATTTTTCTTGGTCCAGTAACAGCGATGGTCTATATATATTTATATGTGTGCGTGTGTGTGCGCCCCCCCCCCCCCCCCACACCCACACACTTTTTAGCACCTTCCTACGCCACTGCGTGTAAGACTTTAGCGAGGTCGTCATATCGGAAACTAAAAAAACAAAAGGTTGGGCTGAAATTGTATTTTTGACCAGTTTTGACGTTATGCAGCTTACAGACAACTTAAATTCATTAGAAAATTACAGTAATGTGCATGGTAGTTAACTTTTGACAAGATTGGTATACTTATTATGTTGTTCTTGGTTGTGTTCATGTGTTAATATGTACAACTTTCACTCGCTCGCTCTCTCTCTCTCTCTCTCTCTCTCTCTCTCTCTCTCTCTCTCTCTCTCTCTCTCTCTCTCTCTCTCTCTCTCTCTCTCTCTCACACACACACACACACACACAAATACTGTTGTACTAACTCTAACTTTGTCTCTGTTATTCTTGATTCTACATTTTAATGTTACACTTTTAATTTTTAATATTATTTTAGCTACTACTACAACTACTACTGCAAAGAGACCGGAAAACATTGAGGTAGGTTGATCTACATAACTTACAGCTGTTCGGTGTTTAGGTATTGATGAGTAATCATATGATAGGTTGATCTACATAACTTACAGCTGTTCAGTGAACAGGTATTGATGAGTAATCATATGATAGGTAGGTTGATCTACATAACTTACAGCTGGTCGGTGAAAAGGTTAACACTCTAAAAGTTGGTTTTGTTTAACGACACCACTAGAGCACATTGATTTACTAATCATTGGCTATTGGATGTCAAATTTTTACATTTATCCATTAGTAGCAAGGGATCTTTTATATGCACCATCCCACAGCCAGAATAGCATATACCACGGCCTTTGATATACCAGTCGTGGTGCACTGGCTGGAACGAGAAATAACCCAATGGGCCACCGACGAGGATCGATCCCAGCGCTTTACCACTGGGCTACGTCCCGCCCGACCCCTCTAAACGAGCGATGTTTCTGAACGTGTCCCTAGATCCTATAGTACAGACGAAACACAACAAACCTACATTTGGAATACGCATATGCATACTAACAGGAACCCATTTCAGAAAAAAATAGTCCACTGCCAGTTTTTGTCTGGCTGCAATATTTTATTACCCCTCCTTTCCATGTTCACTACAACATTACTGATTTTCGGCTAGGTTCGATCCTGACAAACATACGTAAACTGCACTAATAGTAATTATTGTCTTCTTTTCAGCGTATATTCCTCCTATTGATTTATCTCTCAGCTTCTACCTTCCTGACCCTTCTAGTATTACTAATTTTGAAGGTAAGGGCGGCTCAAGACTAATATTGTTTCCACATATGATTAAATGAGTGTGTAGTTGAAATGTTTACGAATCGTTCTACAATAAACAAACCGTAGCTTGCAAAATTAATGTTTTGTTACAATAATTAAATGGGCAAGAAAAAGAATCAGTCACTGTTGTCATGTACAGATAAGGCAATTCCAACGCTCGGGACAAAATGTTTTTGTAAGGACCTCGCAAACCTCGGCCTTACAAAAAACATTTTGTCCCTCACAACGGTGATAGATTCCTATGTCGTAGCCAGCATGAGGCAGGCGAGGCGCTTACTTCGTCTGGAATTTCCCCAGATTTATTTTATTTTTCCCATGACATTGATATTTATTTTACACCGGGGTGCTAGACAGAATAAATAAATAATAAACATGAATAAATGATCACGAAGAACCTCAAGTCGAAAGTAAACAGGAAATGCACTCGAGCGACACCTAACGATTACACGTTTTGTTTGCGAACACGCGTTTTGGTACGCTACGGTAAAAACGTGTGTGAACGCGCCACTCAGATTTAGTCCGGACTAAATTTAGCTCGTACCAGGTCCAGACTAAAAATGCTAGTGTGAACGTAGCTTAAGTTTTCAACTGTAATTCCATCAACCCGAACCCCCCACCCCCACCCCACCCCCACAAAAAAAAAAAAAAAAAAAGGAAAGAAAAAAGTGCTAATCTTTTGACGTCTTACTAGGACAAAAACGGAAAATGCGCGACATCATATTCATCGACGTCAAACCAAAATATAACCTTACATTCTACAACCAAAATGTTTACACAAAAACAAGCACGGCGGAGCATCGGGGGGGGGGGGGGGGGGGGGGGGTTTTGGGGGGATTCTAGCCACCCCATAATTCTGAATCAAAAATATTAGGCTAATGGAAGTAAATCTTTAATAAGGCAGAGATTAATTTTACTTACAGACTGCAGGGAAATGCATTTCAGGACATCTGGGGCCGTATGCATGAGGAGCGGATAAAACTATGCGCGGATAGCGGCTAAACATGGATTGCTAATCGCGTTTAAATTTATTAGCTTTTTGATATGCATAAAGTTAAAGGTATTTTCTTATAGTCCGTCCCATCATTCTATAAAAATATGTTTTGTAAATAATTTCAATTTGATTTGACGCAAGAAGAAAAGTAAAAGTGTTTTGGAAATAACAAAAAGTGACAATTTTTGTGCGCAATTAAAAATAATAAATAAATAAAACTGTAATACATAGGCCTACCATAGTAAGAAAGCGACGCTTGTAGCGTTATGGACACCATTTTGGTTTTATTGACTGGTAGCCTTGATACGAGATAACTTTATTTTATTAATTTAACTCCAGGGTAGCAACAGGAAAAGAATTAGTTATCTCATTAAAGCAAGACTATACCAGTCCATAAAAACAAAATGGCGTCCATAACGTAGCAAGCGTCCCTTTCTTACTATGGTATTTATTACAGTTTTGTTTATTTCTAACCCGAATATTTTTTTAATTGCACACAAAATGTTTTGGGTTTTTTTACTTTTTATTTTTTTTTATTATTTCCAAAACACTTTTACTTTCCTTCCTACGTCAAACCAAACTGTAATTATTTACAAAAAAACCCAAACAATTCTATAGAATGATGGGACGGACTGTAAGATAAAGGAAATAGTTCATTAATCGTACAAGTTTTGGTGGAAACTAAACTTAACTGAAGGGCAATGTCACTACCGGTAGCCATCTTAAAACAGTTTATCAAACGGAAATTTATCCCAGTTTTATTTACAAGTCCATGGGATGTTTTCAGTGTGTAAGTAGCCTACACACACTTTGCTATTATGGAAATATTTACAGTAATTGAATAAATTATTTCTTACCGTAATTTCACTTGGAATCCATATTTTGTAAAGGTACAATTTTTTAATCACAAGGTTTTCTTCACACATTCAGGTGCATTAGTACTGTCCGAACCAAATTGTTAACAATTACAAAAAATTACTCTCCTACCTTTAATTACCGTTACATTTCTCCCAATGTTTGTCCACACACAAGTTGTGAAAAACCCCCATTACAATGACACAGCTTCCACAGATGAGACTGTAACGATATCGCCAGTATCGACTTTGCTGAGATAGCATAGGGCAAAATACATACAGTTTTCACCCGTCTGCCATTTTGCTTTTTTATGGAATATTCTTCAAGAGGGGTGAAAGCCTCCAAAGTACGTGACATAATTAATATAAAATCAATGATCTTTAGTGGTATATTTAAATAATACTTCTTTTTAAAAAATTAATATGACGTCATCACGTTTGCTTTTATATCATAACATGTTATGACGTTGCTAGAGTAAGTCATATCCTTTCACCCCTCTTGAAGAATATTCCATAAAAAGTCAAAATGGCACAAAATTACATGCGTTTTGCCTTATGCGATCTCAGCGAAGTCGATATAGGTGACATGGTTATCATCTAGTATGTGGAATATGTGTCATTGTAATGGTTTTTTCAAGATTTCTGTCTGGACAAAATGTGGGTAACATATAACGAAAAATAAAGGTAGGAGAGCAATTTTTCGTAGTTGTTAACATTTTGGTTCAGACTTTAGTTTAGTATGAAAAACAGTGATAATCTCCCATGAGCGTCAAATTTTCCAGAAAAAAAAAACCCATACAAAAAAACAACCACCAAAAAACAAGCCGCTAAGTCGTACTGCCACAAGTTCAGCCAGCTAACGTTTGCAGACAATTTGATTGGTTTCCAATCTGGCCAGCGGACGTTTTTCTGCTCGGTCTGGCTGAACGCAGCTGTGTTTCCGTTATGTTTTGACAAACGTCATATGTTTTCAATAGTTTCCATTGGCTGTCTATCATTTTGTGTCCTTGTTGTGGTAGTGTACGGTCTACACTCCGTGCAATAATTTACATCAAATTTTTCTTTTGAAAATAAAATTATAAAATGTTTCAAACTTGTAAAAAAATATCGAACAATCTTCAGAACAATAAAAAGTTTTAGCTGAAAACATATTTACATTATGTTCTTGTCATAGATTAATGTCTAATCCCCTTGTTCTACGTATCAAGGGAACCACAATTCGGATTGTCACCTTAAGTACTCTGACAGAGGTAGAGAACTATATATTTTCATAAAAATGTAACTACAGCAAACAATCTAGATTTGTACTAAATGTAAATGTACGTGTAAACAGGCCCCCACCAGAAATTACTAACAAGAACCTTGCTGTGAATGACATAAGAGGTAACCCAACTAGTGGTCCGTAATTTTTATTGTTCAGTGTAAGGATCACGTGGTATATTATCTAACTGACAGGTCTAATTTCAGCGTAGCAGACGATAACTATGCAGGTATTTCTAATAACTGGAGTTCGCTATGTGTGGCATTTTATTAGTACCAACAAAATGCATTAGCAAAAATTTATAACATGCACAATATTTATGGTATTATAATTAAAACGTAAAGTTTGTAGTTTGACTTGAAGTACTTTTAATATTGAGAGAAAAAAGGACACTTCGTTGTTTATGTTCAGGTTAATAGTGATGTAATATCTCACATAATCTCGCGATACATGCAGTTACAAACAAAGTATCGAAAACATATGTCGATCAAAATTATATGACGGTACGATATAGGCCTAATAAATGGCAGAGTTCCAAATATTACACAATACAAGAAAATATGTAAATAATTACTACTAAATGTAAAAATAAACACTATGTTTTGTCCAATATTAAACTTACTTGAGAAAAGTTCAGGTCACAGCACACAGCAGGCACGGCGGAAGGAAGTAGACATGGGGCCAGGTGACTGAGATGAGTGAGCAAAGCAACGTTTCTAGGGGGGTTCGGGGTATGCCCCCCATAACATTTTGAAAACTAGATTCCTTAAAATGCAGTTTCCTGCATTCTTACAAGTAAAATTCATCTGTGACATTCCATGTCAAATCAATCACTTTTAGGACGCACCGTCTCAGATTTTAATTTGGTACGCTGATAGTAGTCGATGAGAAAACCTCTGAACCAAAAGTTTAGGCTTCTAACTCAATTAATTGTCGAGATACAGGTATTTGAACTTTGACCTCGTTGAGGGTACCACCCATTTTCAAAAGGCTCTAACTTATTTATTAATAGAGATAGAGAAAACATTCAAATGGTTCATTAATGGTCTTCAGTAGACTAATATCATTTGTACACGAAACATTCGAAAAATAAAACCTCAGAAAGTTATAGTTCGACATGACCTTTGACCTTGACCCCAAAATATATCGTCACCAATGTTTTTTCAAAACTTTACTGGATATATCTAGGATATTGTAGAAGATTGTTTGAAAATTTCAAGCTGGGTAACCCATAACATCCAGAGTTACAGTTCATTGTATGTGAGGGGGGTGCAAGGTTTAACACTTTAGTTAGCCTGATGGACAAATTATTACTAATATAATGATGCAAATGCAGTATCAAAAAAAGGGGGACTGAAATTGATTCCTGCACAACTTTTCAAGTATGGTAGAACATAAAATAAATTTGATGTGTCAAAATAAACATCACTTGTCAATATCAAATCTGCTCAGCTTAACACCATTTAAAGAAGTTCTTTCTAGGATCAACATTCCCTCTATATTAATTAGAGAAGAGTCAGTTAACAAAAAAAACACCCAAACAATAATAAACCCCCCCCCCCCAAAAAAAAAAAACCCCAACATAAACACAAACCAGAATTTACATGGAATTTATTTATTTAATTTAAGAAATACTTTTTAAAGTCAGTAGAGTATACAATCGTGTATAATAATTCTCAATTATTTTAACAATGACCTGTTTTTAAAAATGATGTTTAATCTCTGCCTTAAGATTTACTACCAATAATAGGTTTGCTCCGTCGTGCCTGAGGGGCGGGACGTAGCCCAGTGGTAAAGCGCTCGCTTGATGCGCGGTTGGTCTGGGATCGATCACCGTCGGTGGGCCCATTGGGCTATTTCTCTCAAAGGCCGTGGTATGTACTACCCTGCCTGTGGGATGGTGCATATGAAAGATCCCTTGCTGCTAATCGAAAAGAGTAGCCCATGAAGTGGCGAAAGCGGGTTTCCTTTCTCCATATCTGTGTGGTCCATAACCATATGTCTGACGCCATATAACCGTAATTAAATGTGTTGAGTGTGTCGTTAAATAAAACATTTCTTTCTTTCTTTCCGTTGTGCCTGCACAGATAAGAAAGTTGTTGGACATCCATGACAATACATACACACATACATACTGTCGAACCTGTAAGCTATTTGAAATTTAAATATACTTAATTTTGATATTTATACATTGCACAGCTCAAATTTAAATTTGGAACTTTTTATTGGTGTTGATCATCAAATTAATTCATTTACCATTATTTGACACCCAATACCCGACGTATTCCTTTGTGCTAAGGTGTCGTTCAACATTGATTCATTGATTCATTCATATTGTTGTGCTCATCTGAATAGACTCAAGTAGTTTTACGTGCACAGAGCAAGATGTCATAGCGCACGCCTGTCTTGGGCGTAGGTTGTGACCACTGCCAGCTCCTTCTTCCGAGACAGGATAACAAACATATAAACGCCACCGACGACATATTTATAGGAACAAGAGGAACAATTGGTTAACATTAATTAGAGACCTCTCTGTAAAAATAAATAAATAAGGGGAGTGATTAATTATTCCCCAAACTTAGATCATAGGGAGCCATATTACCATATTGATCATTGATATTTAGTTCTGTTTTAGTAGTATTTTTTTAAAAAAGAGTGAAAAAAAAAGAGAGAAAAAAGTAATATGCTAAGGAGAGCGAAAAATCACTGCCATTGAACCATTCTTAAGAGGAGTGATGGGGGGGGGGGGGGGGGGGGGGGGGCGAGAGTGATTGCTCTCCTTAATTAGCAAGGTCTGTTATTGTTACTTTTTATTGTTTTATCATTTTTTTTTTCAGTGTTTGCTAGAAAAGAGGTGGAACAAAGAGGAATGTCACCCTGACCCTGACCCTGAACCTGTCCCTGACCCTGAACCTGAAAGGCCACGACGGAGATCAGTAACATTTAGTGAATACCTTCCAACTAGAAGGTCAGTTATGGAGTCCGAGGGAAGATACAATGAGGGTAATGGAATTGACACTGAATCAGAAGATTCACTAAATAAATATTATGTACGAGACGATGGTGATCATCTTATGGAACAAGTGGAGACAGAGTCGGAGAGTTCCGAAGAAGAGGTTGAAGAGGTTGAATCTAGTGAGGAAACTGAATGCAAAGAAAACGTGTCACAAAATTTTAAAGAAGAATCTGCAACTGAACTGCAAAATAGGCAACAGTATAAACACAGCCAAAAAGCCAAACAACAGACACTACACGTTTCTATGGAACAACCCAATATTGGACTGCCAGATAAGCAACAGTATAGTTGCCCACAAGAACCTAACATTGCACTGCCAGATAAGCAACAGTATAGTTACACACAAGGACCTAATATTGGACTGCAATATAAGCAGCTATATAATTACAAGCAAGAACCCAATATTACACTATACGCTTGCAGCCAAGAATCTGATAGAAGTAGCCAAGATAAGGTGTTATACAATAATAGACAAAAAGCCAATATTAGACTGAAAAATGCATATGCATATAAGACCTTGCAAAGGAACTACAAAGAGCCCTACATTGCGATCAATGGCAAGATATACAGGTGCTGGGAGGAAGTTGACACCGAGCCACAAGAGATAAAATTGTGTCGTTATGAAGAGATAAATGAAATTGCACCCAAATCTAAAGGCCGAAAATCTTTAAAGAAATTTAAATCATGCTTCATGAAACCTTGTGTGCTGGACTAAAGTGTAGACAGCAGACGTGTGTGCAGGGGGAGCATTTTGGGGATCCAACCCCATCCCTGCTCAAGCAATGTTTTGTTAATACATTTTCCAGGGGAGCATGTTTCGGCCCCCTCCCCCTATTAGCTCGCCAGTCTACACGCCCCTGCTAAGATTCCTGCAGACGCGCTTGAACCGGATCAGCCTAGTGTCAGCAGACCATAATTTTACAGCAAAAGGCAAACATTTTACAAGAATGGCTTCCAGTCGACATATAATAGGACTATATTGCAGGGAGTTTGATTCCCTCTGTAAAGTGACACTACCTCTCACACATTTTGTGTAAAGAAATTTTAAAGATTTCTGTTTACTACGTGTTAACAACACTACCTCTCTCACGTTTCACATAGAAAACCTTCCAATGTTTTTGTGTTCACAACACGTCTGTGAAACACCACCTCTCGCATGGTTTGCGTAGAGAAATCTTAAATGTGTTTGTGCTCACTACCTGTTCACAACACGTCAGTGAGGCACTACCTCTCACACGCGTTAAAAAATCTTAATATTTTTTCTGTTCATATACGTGTTCACAACACATCGAGACACACTACCTCTCACACGTTTCGCATAGAGAAATCTTTTTTAAAATTAGAGAAATTTCGTACAGACAAAGCTTCAACGTTTTTGTGTTCACTATATGTTCACAAAGTATTCGCGAGACACTACATGTACCTCTCACACGTTTTGTATAGAGAAATCTTCAACCCTTTTTTTTTAAATTATTATGTGTTAACACATCCGCGAAACACTACCTCTCACACGTTTCGCGTAGAGAAATCGTTTTTTTTTTGTGTTTTTTTTGGGTGGGGGTCACTTCTTGTTCACAACACAACTGGGAGATACTACCTTTCACACGTTTGCAGAAGAGAAATTTTCAAAATTTGTTGGGTTTTTTTTTAGTTCACTTCGTGTTCACAACACGTCTGCGAGACACTACCTTTCACACATTTCGCGTAGACAAATCTTCAAGGTTTTTTTGTTAGTTCACTACCTGTTCACAACACGTCGAGACACTGCCTCTCACACGTTTAGCATACTGAAATGTTAAATGTTTTTGTGTTCCTCGGCAAACAAAATAAAATGTCAATAAAAACATTATATAAATGTTTTAGCAAATGTTATAGTTATATTTTCAATTATGTTTTCATTAGTGTCAATGGGAAATGGTTTAACTTTATTATCCTGTCATCAAGTACCTATGAAATCGAAATACGCCAAAGCAATGCGTTAAAACTTATGGGATTTAGTGACATCATGTAATCCTATGACGTTGTATGACACGCAGAGGAATGCGGAAATATATATTTTTTATTCATAGACGATTTTTCATCAAGTATACTCATTGCTCACGATATCGCGGCATTTATATTTTTGCGGTTTAGCACGCGCAACGCCCCCTGGTGGCACGTTTATTGTTTGGTCATAAATTAAGAGAGAGAGAGAGAGAGAGAGAGAGAGAGAGAGAGAGAGAGAGAGAGAGAGAGAGAGAGAGATTTTACTGACACTCCCATGCTTATAAATTGCCCCAGTACTTAACATACACGCATACAATTCTGCGCCAGAACGCGGATCCATGGTGGACGTGCCTGAACCGTTTTGGATAGGGGCACGCGAAAATAGTTCCCAATCCCAATACAATTCTGCTCTGACAGCTATCAGACTGTCGTTTGGTTGTTGACAATCAAAACGAGGCTATACACAGTCACAGTATTACTATATTTAGAACACGCGACCTCAAGAAAAGTATGGAAACATTTAAGGGCCATGCCTATATTTATTAGCAATTTAAACAAAACACATAACTTTTAATATGTTCTATTCTTGCTTTCACTCGATAAATATTGATTATATAACTGTTGAATCTTACTAATATGATGAACACTTTTTTAAAATGCCCACACTGTCTTGCAGAATAATAATAATTATTATTACCGACTTTTCCATTGAAAAATATAAATATGTTACTACAATTGAAAAACGAAACGTTTTAAGTTGACTTTTCTTCGTTCTTGTGTTGAAGTTTGTTTACTATACATTATAAATGTATTTACAAAAAAAAAGCTCTTTTTTTTTACCCGTGCGATCCACCGTATTGTAACGTTTGCGATTTACCGCGATATCGTGGTAACCTCCCTTGGAAGGAAACCAGTGCTATGGTGTACTTCCATTAACTGTTTTAATGTTAGAACTGCATTTATTTGTCAACACAAAGGCATGGACATGATGCAGATATTGCAAAAATTGCAACCCAAGTATATTTACCTTCATATATGTCAGTGCAGTTCTTTACTTCTTCCAAATAGTTAAATACCGCGATATCGTGGTACCCCAGTATACCACGGAAATAGAGTGCTATGCTACAATATTTCTTCAAAAAATAGTTACACAATGTATGTGCATTCATTAATCATAAGAAAAAACTTCCAATACTAGTTTTACATTGAAGGTTTTCCAGAGTTCTGAAAACAGAGGCATCGTGACCCCAGTATCTAAAATGTTCATTTCCACTTAACAAGATGAGCAGACGGCGTCACGCGTTTTCGTGTTGTATGTTTTTATTTTTCCAAAATATAGAAACAAATATTTATAGTGCAAGTTTAAACAGATGAAAGTAAAAAAATGTACCTTTTGTCATATATATTGAAAAACTATGATTAGATTGAGTATATTTATTGTGTACGAAGAAAAACCGATGGTCCGAAGATTCTGTCGTTGACTATCCGGCTGACAGGTATCCCCAAACAATAACGCCAGATATGATATAGTAACGTTATATAATAAAGGGTACTCTATATATATGTAACTATAGTATTTACATTGACTATTAGTGACTTCAACTTTCTGTTTGGGGGTACCTATGCTCCGGCCAGTCGCCATGTTGTGGCAGAGCTGATTACAGGTGATGCGCCGGTTCCGGATCACTTCCGCATCACCTGTAGTTATAGCCCGAGTACTCTGACTGTAAGAGAGCTAAAGGGACATTTGGACTTAAATACGCTCTCATTACAGTCAGAGACCAAGCTATGTAATTTTTTGGCAATCGCCGACCACCAAAAAGTAGTTAAATATGTCCACTCTAATACCACAACAATCCTATGTTTGACGTCAAATACATTTACATCGACCATTTTCGAGTTCCTTAATAAAAAAAAAATTCAGATATTAATCACTAATACACACATTACAGAAAGAAACCCGACAGCACCCACATTCAGCTAAGCTTCGGCAAACTCCGGACAGCAGAATTCTATGTTCACCGACCTACATGTATATCGTGACGTTGTGTCACATGATCGTCCACTCAGCCATTCCATCTTTCAGGGGCCGTCCCATACAATAATACGACAAGTGTCTGACAATCACCAAAAAAGGCTTGTTTTGTGTAACGACACCACTAGAGCACATTGATTCATTAATCATCGGCTGTTGGATGTCAAATATTTGGTAATTTTATCATTGTGTTGGAGAGGAAACCCGCTACATTTTATCATTAGTAGCAAGTGATCTTTTATAGGCCTATGCACCACCCCACACAGGATAGCACATACCACGGTCTTTGATAAGCCAGAGTGGTACACATGCCAAGCAGGCATACGACTCGTAGATCAAATACTTTTTTCACCTTGAAAAAACGTGAATGTAATAGTGTGTGTGTGTGTGTGTGTGTGTGTGTGTGTGTACCACTCTGTCGCTTTGGTGATTTTCCACAGCCCAGTGGGAAAACACTCACTTGATGCGTGATCGGTTTAGGATCGATCCCCGTCGGTGGGTCCATTGCGCTATTTCTCGCTTCACCCAGTGCACCACGACTGGTATATCAAAGTCCGTGGTATGTGCTCTCCTGTCCATGGGATGGTGCATATAAAAGATCACTTGCTACTAATGATAAAATTTAGCGGGTTTCATCTCTAACACAATGATAAAATTACCTACAAAATATTTTGTAGGGGGGTTGGGAGGTGGGCAAGCTGATTGTTGCCCGAATTAAACAAAAGTGCCCGAATCTGGATTACAACGTTTATTCATATTAGCATTACTGCCAAACAGCTATATAGGGTTGCAAATGAATCACCACACATTTTTTATATGGGTTACAACTAATATTTTGGGCAGAATAATGAAAATACATAGTGAAAAGTGTTCAGGTCAGCCCATTTTCCCCGAATTTCTCTAACGTAACGTAGCTAGCCATAGGATCACTGGGACATGTATGGGTGGGGTGGAGACAGGGGGAGAGGTGTTAGTCCTTCAAGGCAAATCTTCCAAAGCTAAAGGCTCATATAGACTGAAAAAAAGAAAGAAAAAAAACAGAAGAAGAAAAAAAGGATTGATACTCTTAGAATATGCTGGACTTTAGTTATATAGTGTGTGTGTGCCACAATGAAATAATCATATATGATGTAAATGCCCGCGCCACATCCAGTCTATATGAGCATTAAAGGCGCAGACCCTAGTTTCAAGCCATAAAAATGGACACAAAGTTTGGTTAAGTTACAAGCCTGTAACACAATCATTTGGATAACGTTACAAGATAGTGAAACAAAAGTCTGTGAAGTTGAAACGGTGAAATATCGTTAAAAATAGACTACAACTCGACTCCATAACTGTTACTTCTCAGAGGCACGTGCGCTTTTGAAACTATTTTGTGGTATTAGAAACACCAGGATGACCAGAAAAGCTTCAGTTGTACGGAAATGGATAATATAAACAATACAAGTGATGTTTGATTTCAGTGATCATAAACGGCTCTAATAGTAAAACATATGCCTTAGTGTTTAAAAACTAGGATCTGTCCCTTTAAGCCACTGCAATTGTGTTGGGTGAAACCACTTTCTTATTGTGTTGTGCACAGCTTGTTGAGAACATGACGACCGGACCCACGGGACCATGTACTACGGCCCCACTTTGTATAACCCGAATCACGCGGGGACTGTTCACATGTCGCTGCTGGCGCCAAACGGAGACGCTGTCGCCATTACGTCTTACCTGTTGTAAGTATCGTAACCGTCAACCTGTTGTAAATATCATCGTAGTCATCAACCTGTTGTAAGTATCATCATAAACATGAACCTGTTGTTAGTATCGTAGCCATCAACCTGTTGCAAATATCATCGTAACTATCAACCTGTTGTAAGTAGGCCTATCGTCGTAACTATCAACCTGTTGTAAGATCGTTGTAACCATCAACCTGTTGTAAGTATCGTAACCGTCAACCTGTTGTAAGTAACGTAACCATCAACCTGTTGTAAATATCGTAATCATCAACATGTTGTAGGTATCGTAACCATCAACATGTTGTAAGTATCGCAACCATCGACCTGTTGTAAGTATCGTCATAACCGTCAACCTGTTGTAAGTATCGTCATAACCGTCAGGTTGTTGTAAGTATCGTAACCATCAACCTGTTGTAAGTGCCGTAACCATCAACCTGTTGCAAGTACGGTAAACGTCAACCTGTTGTAAGTATCGTAACCGGCAACCTGTTGTAAGTATCATAACCGTCAACCTGTTGTAAGTATCGTAACCGTCAACCTGTTGTAAAGATCGTAACCATCAACCTCTTGTAAAGATCGTAACCATCAACCCCTTGTAAGTAATGTAACCGTCAACCTGGCGTAAGTCATGTAACCGTTAACCTGTTGTAAGTATCGTAACCGTCAACCTGTTGTAATTATCGTAACCGTCAACCTGTTGTAAGTATCGTAACCAATAACCTGTTGTACGTATCGTAACCATCAACCTGTTGTAAGTAATGTAACCGTCAACCTGTTGTAAGTATCGTAACCGTCAACCTGTTGTAAGTATCGTAACCAACAATCTGTTGTAAGTATCGTAACCAATAACCTGTTGTACGTATCGTAACCATCAACCTGTTGTAAGTAATGTAACCGTCAACCTGTTGTAAGTATCGTAACCGTCAACCTGTTGTAAGTATCGTAACCAACAATCTGTTGTAAGTAATGCAACCGTCAACCTGCTGTAAGTATCGTCGTGACGGTCAACCTGTTGTAAGTATCGTCGTGACGATCAACCTGTTGTAAGTATCGTAACCATCAACTTGTTGTAAATATCGTCGTAATTATGAACCTGTTGTACGTATCGTAACCGTCAACCTGTTGTAAGTATCGTAACCGTCAACCTATTTAAGTATCGAAACCGTCAACCTGTTGTAAATATCGTGACCGCTAACCTGTTGTCCATATTGTAACAGTCAGCCCGTTGTAAGTATCGTCGTAAACATGAACCTGATGTAAGTATTGTAACCATCAACCTGTTATAAATATCGTTGTAACAATCAACCTGTTGTATCGTCATAACCTGTTGTAAGTATTGTCATAACAATCAACTTGTAACTATTGTCATAACATTCAACCTGTTGTACGTATCGTCGTAACGATCAACATGTTGTAAGTATCGTAACCATTAACCTGTTGTAAGTATCGTTGTAACCATCAACCTGTTGTAAGTATTATCTTAATTTATCGCTGTTATTCACGCCCATCACAGAAAGAACATTAGGGCGATGTCATGTATGCCCACCACTAGTTCACGTGAGCCTGTTATAACTCCGGTAATCACTGAATTAGGCGACAGACTTACGGAAATACTTAATCGTAGCCAGCAGAATGTAGCATCTCGTGAAATGCGATTTTAAGCTACGCCCTTTTTTGTAAGCCACGCTCCCATATCACAAAGGAGTCTAACGTTTCCGCGGGAAATAAACATAAATATGAACGATTAGGCCTAATTCCCAACTGTATTGGTAAATTATGCCTAATATAGATCTGTGTTATTGTAACGAGCATTTAATAAAATATTAAGTAATACAAATCAATTTTATAACTGAGCGTTTTTCAATGTGTGTTTTTTTTTCTTCTAATCTGTACTTCCGATGTTTTGACGTACCTACGTAGTCCGATACACCTGCCGTCAACTGAGCAACTGAGTTTACGACAGATGTATCGGACTACAAACAACGCTGTATATTTAATCGTTTGTAAACGTGACACAATATTAATAATACGTGAAAAATATAATATATCGCTTTTTTGTTGTTGTTGTTGTTCTTGTTTTGGGGGGTTTTTTGGTTTTTGGGGTGGGTTTTTTTAATGCTCAGGGTAGATTTCCATATTATAAGAAATTATGTGTGAATATATATATATATATATATATGTATGTGTGTGTGTGTGTGTGTGTGTGTGAATAGCTAAATGCCAATTTGGGTTCAAAGTGTGCACAATTTAGTGCACATCAATAATCTACCGGATGCCACCCAGGCACCCTTGAAGAAAAATCAAAGATGGCAAAATCAGGGAAATGGCTATAGCTTGCTTATAAATTGACAGATAAAGAACAATTATCGCATCTACCCTATGGTTTTAGGAGGGCACTGGTGCAATCAAAATTCAGATTTAAATAAATGGGCCATGTAAATTCATGATGGTCGCCAATATGGTGGTTCAAATTGAGAAAATGACAATAACTTCCTTATTATTAGGTACTAAAATGTAATTCTGGCATCTAACCCATTGTTTTAGGAGTCATGGAATACGATGAATGTAGTTCAATTTTTCTATACAAGTTAATTTTAATTAATTCAAGATGCCAATCAAATACAGGCAATGAGATTGAACTGTTAAAAATAAAGTGCCACTGTATATTTGTAAAATGATTAACACAGTCATTAGAAAAACACTGTGGGTTTAAGATGATCAATTAATAGTAATAAAATAATTTGACAGATGTAAAGAAGAAGTTAGTTTTGTTTAACGACACCACTAGATCACATTGATTAATCAATAATTGGCTACTGGATGTCAAACATTTGGTAATTCTGACTCGTAGTCATCAGAGGAAACCCGCTACATATTTCTTAATGCAGCAAGGGATCTTTTATATGCACTTTCCCACAGACAGGAAAACACATACCATGGACTTTGACCAGTTGTGGTGCACTGGTTAAAACAAGAAAGAACCCAATCATTTGAATGGATTGACAGATGTAAAATGCATTGTAACATTATTTTACAGTGACCTTTTCTTGGCTAATAATATGTAAGCTCTGGTAGTGTTGTGCGTGGTGTAGTATGCATGCTGTAATTTTGTTAATTTGTAATGTAATATTATTTTAGGTGGCCTAGTACTTTCTTTTTATTCCCAGTGTTAAATACCATTATTGTAAAAATTAAAAAAAAAAATAGACTAGCTAAAACTGTATTCCATTGCAAACTGTAAAAACTGCATCATACTCACTAAACAACACACACAGTACCCGAGAGAAAAAAAACACCCCAATAAAGTGTCACTTTAGTGTTTCTTTATTACATTTAGGTCATCCTCTTCAAACCAACAAGTCTTTTGCGTGACTGTTACTTTTAACAGTTCCATCTTCTTGATTCATTACTTATAAATTAAAATGAACAGGTATAGAAGAACTGAACTACTTTCATTTTCTTACACACCCATTGGTGAGAACATCATTCGTTATTTTTGATAACACATATTTGTTTACACATGTACGTGTGTTAACAATTTCAAGACATACAACTGGCATCTCTGAGAGGTTATGACCCAGTAACCAAAGCGATCGAAAGTGGAATGACGTCACTTTACATTCTGACTCCGGTGGAAATGAAAAGGGGTGACGTCACTTTACACTCCATATGCCATGACCCAGTTAGGCTACCTTCTGTAACAACATAATTTAGTTCATTATATTGTTTACATTTTCATTTTTTCGAGGTATGTAAGAAATAGAATACTACATTCGTGTCCGTTTGATACCATTTATCTTACAACTCGTTGTAAGATAAATGGTATCAAACGGAAACTCATGTATTATTCTCTATGTATTCATTGATCCCTAAAACCATTGATTAAATGCAAGAATTACTTTTTTGTATCAAACAATAAACAATTTATTGCCATTTTGTCCATTTGAACCACCATATTGGCAACCATCTTGTATTAAGGTGACCCATTTATGAAATCTGAATTATGATGGCACCAGTGTCTTTCCTGGATTCTAAAACCATGGGGTAATATAAGAAGTGTTGTTCTTTGTTCTCTGATTTGGCCACCATCTTGGATTTTTGCAAATTTCTCAAGGATGGCACCTAGTGGATTATTGATGTGAACCCCCAACAGTATCAGGATCCATAAATAACAACTATGTGTCAAATTTTGCACACCCAAATGGTAATTCTTCGAGATTATCATAAAGACAATGACACATGACCATACTTATGCTCTCATAAAGTGTTGTAGGCTTATGGTTTGACAGTGTTCTAAGAATAAGTGAAATACACACACAGACACGCGCGCGCGCGCAAAACTACACGCACATACACATACTCAATGTGCTCAGTCAGAATAAAATGTGTTCAGTTATGTTTGTTAATGGTTTGACAATGTAAATTCTAATTTACTATCAAAGTGTTGCTTAAACATTTCACTACCTGTAATTCTGGTGAGGTTTTCCAAAACTACCTTTGTGACAAAATCTTTACCATCACCTAAATTCCAGTCTCCTTACAGACAATTCGATTAATTCTGCCTGCACACCTGCTGACTTGTTAGTGGTATGGTCCACACTACTTGCCACTCATTTGAGACTTTTGATTTCAAAACCTACAGCCTGTCTTTATAACAGAACATATGACCACTACTATTGCAAGATTCGTCATTTTGATGTATGATCGCACAAGTACCTGTAGTGACAATAGCCAATGATAAATGATATTATAGGTGTCAAAACTGTATTGATATATTTAATATTTTATGAGATATTGAGAAACATAGCTTGTGGATGGTGGCCATCTTGTATTTCAAGATGACAGCCATACGGGGTACAATTTCCAGTGGGCACTGGACTAAATATCCTTGTATTGGGTTACTCTAACCATGTGCCAATGTTCATGCTTTCAAGGTTAAATATAATGGGAATTTTTCTAATGCAAAGCAACACCTTGTAGACCAAGCTAAAAAAAAATACGGAACAGTAGCATACCAGTTCATAATGGGGTACATCTATACCAGTCAAAATAATGATTTCAAATCGTATAAACAAGAATTAAAACAAAACCTCTGTGATCAATTTATACAACAGTGGCTCTCGGAAATTACAAACTCTTTTAGGGGTCAATTTTATACATTATTTAAAACAGAATTTTATTTCGAAACCTATTTGTCGAGATTATCATATCAAAATAGATGATGGAAAACTAAATTGCGTACGTCAAATTTAAGATTACCAATCGAAACAGGCAGGTGGTTTAACGTTCCTAGAGAAAATAGAATATGCAAACTTTGTAATACCGATATTGGAGATGAATACCATTATTTATTTAATTGTAAAAATTATAATATTGAAAACATTAGAAGAAAATATATAAAACAATATTATAGAATCAATTCTAGCGTTTTTTAAAATGAAAGGCATGCTGTCATTATGTAATGCACCATTATTAAAAAACCTAGCTATTAAAAGATTAGCTAGTCTTGTGAACTGACGTTTCTCCGCACATTTTAGCTATTTTGTTTGCATATCTTGTGTTCTGCTATTTATAGATACTTCTATGTTGACGCCTGTTCTTGTCATGTATGTTAATTATGTATTTAAAAGTGTTGTTTAATAAATCTTGAAAAAAAAAGAAAAAAAATCTTGAAAAGTGCACAGTTGACCAACTAAGACGCTCCACTACTAGCATGGATAGTAAACATACCGTAAGGTTATTGACATATATTTGATTACAAAATATTTATTGTTATGCTATTGGTCAGCTCTTGTCTTGTTACCTAGCTTTGTGTTTTTAACTTCCGAGCTGGCATTCTCTATTTTATACCTTACTGGTTATATGTGCAGCACTTTGTTTGTTTATTCTCCTGAGGATGTTGGTTTTTAGACTAATGAAATATTGAATATTTTAAATATTTTTATGTAATTTAAAATTTTAAGGTTGTTTCAGTGGAATATATACTTCTTTAAACTACAAAATAAAAACATTACATACAATTTAGACATCTACACTGATAATTTACATAATGGATTAATCTATCATATATAGTGTCTACATAAGAAGGTGTTTACTTAGCTGAAATATACATCAGTTAACAAATGTGTAAATTAATATAACATTTTTGGGGAAAAGTACCCTCGGTGGATGATAATGTACCCTCGGTAGTTGGGTACTGTAAAATGCACCCTATTGAAACCTTAAGGGCCAATTTCATATGTCTAGGTTATCGGTGGGTTTTGGAAACATATGGATTAAACCTAGGTTAAACCCTGGGACATGTTTACTGTGCATTTCACGTGTCATGGATAATTTCGGCAGCAAAATCGTGTTTTACGTCAGTATTGCAGAACCATGAAATGTTAACGTATTTTAGAGATCATTTGAAGCCACTACAAAAACAGTGACTAAGCCAGGGGAGGGGGGGGGGGGGCAGGGGGCATGCCACCCTCCAACCCAGGCAAAATTAGGGGTGATCAGTGGCGTACTCAATATCATTGTTTACTTGGCTGCCAGATGCCCCCTCCCCCCAATTCAAAATCCTGCCTACGCCACTGTACAGAAACGAATACAGGGTGGGGGTAGGGGGGGGGGTTCGAACCCCATCCCCCTTTAGACAAGATACCCTTTTGCCTGGGTTTTTTTTTTTTTTTTAGCATGACTGTATAATTAGATCCACCCCTTCACCATGTTCGTGGCGAATGAACAACAAAGCGCCTGGGATATATAGAGCATAATAAACGAGATACCAGTTATTATAAAAAATTATGTCCCGAATCAAATCATGTTTAGTTGTCGCGAGCTTTTGTGACATACATTGATAATAACTGGTACTGATTGTGCTATTCTATTTATTACCCCAGCTATGTTTTCTCTAAACGCCTTTATTTTAGGCGCACATGCACGTACATGTAGGCTATAGAAACAATGTAAATCACTTTACATCCTGGGTATTGCTATAACTTTGCATTTTAATCACGTTCACAGATAATTTTCAAAAATAAAAGTTATCGTTATTCTGCTAAAAATATAAATAATGATTTGCGTTAAAACGACATTTTGTTATAAATTTAATATTAAAACAGTCGTGAACGCAAATTCATTAAAGTACATGACGTCATTTTGTGTGTGCCAAATCGCGATGATGTTATATTTAGTACCGATAAAGTGATTAGTATGTAAGAGTCAAATCATCCAGTAATATTGTACGTCACAACACTGCGGGAGGGGAGGAGGTAGCTAATCCGCCATCTCGAACGAGAATGCTAATAATATACCGGTAACGAGTTACAATTACAAAGTGATGAAGTGTAAGCTATTCCTCGTTATGTCCCTTTCCAAATCTGCGGATATCCCATGTAAAAAGCGTGGTTTTGTAAACACGGGTAAAACACACACATGTGAAATGCACCACGAGTGTATGTCTTGGCCAGGTTTTTCAGCGTTTTAACCCAGACATATGAAATCGGCCCTAAATGTCTCATTTTCCTAGAACTATCCCTAGCACTGACAGTAAACATACCATAAGGTTATTCACATATATTTAAAAAAATAATAATAATAATAAAAAATAAAAAATAAAAATAAAAATAATAATAAATAATAATAATAATAATAATTTCTTTTAATTTGGAAATGTACTCTGATCATTTAGATAATGGATTAATCCATCATATACATATTGAATTGTCATGTCTACATTAAAAGGTGTTTACTCAGCTGAAATATACATTAGCCAACATATATGTAATGTAATATGCCAAATTAAAGGAAACGTACCCTCGGTGGATGATATCCATGTACCCTCGGTAGTTAAGTGTGGTAAAATCCACGCTATTGGAATTTTAAGAGTCTCCTTTTCTGAAAACCACTCCTGACATGGATAGTAAATATGCAGTAAGATTATTGACATCTTGTTACAAAAAAAATAATAAAAAATATATATAGAGGATTCGTCACGAGTATTTTTTAATATGGAAAATATCAACCGAGGGTATGTAAATCGGTATTTGTCAAGGTTGATATTTTACATATTAAAAAACACGAGTAGCGAATTCTATTTATCCTATAACACTTCTAAAATAACATTCTAATTACTTTTGTTTAGTAAATCACAGTACTAAAGTTGCCGCCATCAATAATATGACGTCATCACGATTAGCACAGATTAGTTTGACGTCACGCATTTTAAACAAATCTTTGAAAACGTTACGCTCAGGTACAAGGGTCTTGTTGGCTTGTAAGCAAATGACCCATCCACAGCAACAAATTACCTAGAGACCTTGCAGATTTGCGTACCATTATTAACCGGGTTAATAAAGTAAATTATCATATGGATTTATGACATGGATATCATGGGCGAGTTATTGGATAAATCTATATATCAAACTTTCACACATGGAAAGAAAATCTACCCTGATCAGTTAAATAATAGATTAAGCCATCACATTCATAATGAATTGTCATGTCTATATTACAAGGTGTTTACGAAGCTGAAATATACATTAGCCAACATATGTGTAAAGTACTATAACATATTAAAGGAAAACTACCCTCGGTGGATGATATCTATGTACTCTCGGTAGTTAGGTACCATATTGTAAATTCCACCCTTTTGAACTTAAGGCTCCTGACATAGATAGTAAATATGCAGTAACGTTATTCATATCTATTTATTTAAAAAAAAACAAAAAAAAAACAAACAAAATAACAACAATTAGATATGAAAAGAATATCTACCCTTATCAGTTAGATAATGGATTAAGCCATTATGTTCATATTGAATTGTCATGTCTACATTAAAAGGTGTTTACTTAGCTGAAATATACATTAGCCAACATATATGCAATGCAATATACCATATTAAAGGAAAAGTACCCTCGGTGGATGATATCCATGTACCCTCGGTAGTTAAGTACCATAAAATCCACCCTTTTGAAATGTTACATGTCCGTTTTTCTGAAAACTATCACTGACATCGGTAGTAAACATACAGTAAAATTACTCACATCTACTTTAAAAAATATATATAATTTTAATAGAAATGTAAATGCACATATGTAATAAAATGGAAATCTACTCTGATCAGTTAGATAGTTGATGAATAATTCATATTCATATTTAATTTTCAGTGTCTGCATAAATTAGAGGGGCCAGACGTAGCCCAGTGGTAAAGCATGGACCATTGTGCTATTTCTTATTACAGCCAGTCCACCACAACTGGTACATGTATATCAAAAGCCGTGGTATGGTGCATATAAAAGATTACCTGCTACTAATGAAAAAATATAGTGGGTTTCCTCTCTAAGACTATATGTCAGAATTACCAAATATTTGACATCCAATAAATCAATTTGCACTAGTGGTATCGTTAAAAAAAACCAGTATATGTATTTTCACACATTTATTTCAACTTATTTCCGTGCTGTCTTGGGCACACACCTCAGCTATCTGGGCTGTCTGTCCAGGACAGTGGGTTAGTTGTTAGATGGTTAGTGGTTAGGGAGAGAGAAGAGGGTGTAGTGGCCTTACACCTATGCACTGAGTCCTTAAGAACTTGCTCTGGGCTGGAGCCGGTACGGGGTTGCGAACCCTGTACCTACCAGCCTGTAGTCCGATGGCTTAACCACTGCACCACTGAGGCCGGTTACACACACACACACACACACACACACACACACACACACACACACACACACACACACGTACTTTCTTACCGCAATTTCACTTGAAATCCATATTTCGTAAAAGGTACAATTTTTCAATCACAGAATTTTCTTCAAACACATTCAGGTGCTTCAGTAATGTTCGAATTTTTTTTTTTAAATTTGCATTGGATTTTTTCCAGCATTCTAAAAACGGAAACGTCATGTACTCAGTTTGTGGTTATTGTAAGGAGGTGCAAAGTGACGTCATTCAAATTCAAAATTAGCTATATTATTACAATGCATCGCCACATTAAAATAAAAACTGGTCTACTAACCTTGACCCCTGTTAAATTTCTACAAGCAAACAACGCTGTTTACAGGTCGGTATATTTTACTTTTTCATAATTCTACAAAAAATATTAAGTTTAAGTTTTAAAAAATAAAAAACTACCTTAAGTCAAATATATCATATGAAAAAAATAACGTTGGATATGTTTCATTTATTGTGTACGAAGCCAAAACAAGGGTCCAAAAAGTGACTGTCGTAGACCTTAATAATGATGAATTCACAAATCACAACTGACAATAATAATTTATAGACCAAAAATCCACATAATAAATAAAATGAATATTATAAGTTGTAGAAGCATCACGAGGGGTATATGGCTTTTTATGTACCCTCTGTGTGTTCTTTTACCCCGAGCCGAAGGCGAGGGGGTAAAAGAGCACACAGAGGGTACATAAAAAGCCATATACCCCGAGAGATGCTTCTACAACGAATTTATCTTGCCGACATGTTAAACCATATAGCCAAATAATCAAAATAACGCCAGAAAATAATTGTTAACAATTTATTAGCTTAGTAACTTGTTTAACGTGTCCATATACCACTAAGGTTTCGAACACGCCTATCCCGAGTCCGGCCTCCGATAGGATCGGGAGTCTGACTCGGGACAGGGATAACAATTTATTAACGGAGCCGTACCACGCGGACGCGAACGAAACCACTTGCCAGTGACGAAAAATAGTTCCGTCGATAAACGAGTTTTTAACTTCAAATGTTTGTAATACGAAATTGTCTGAAACAGATATTAATAACAAAAATAAAAAACACTTTTTTTTTATTAGAAATGTATGTAGTAAAAAAATAAAAATATTAAAAAAACAACAACAAAAAAGAACAACTGTTGCTAATCGCGCATTAATACAATAACACCACGACCGTAATTAGGTGGCCGAGTTCAACATTGCAGCTTTTAAAAGTATTGAAATAGTGTATTTTATAGTAAAAATAAAATTAATTATGTATACTTGGTTGATTATCAATGTTATTTATAATCTAATTATTGCTTTAGCATTAACTGGGGCGGCTGGAAACTGTTGAAAATTACAGACGGGGTATAAGAGAATTTGGCTCCGCCCACAGGGGGATAAGGGATTTGTCCAACGGCAAACAACCAATGGGATTAAAGAATTTTACATGAAGGCGAGATAAGTTCTATTGTTCTATTCATTCTTTTATTTTTATTTTTTATTTAAAAATATTTCTCGCGCGGTCCACTTTACATCAACTTTTAATGAATGACATTTGTAGTAAAAGTTGTGGATGTTACTGACCTTGACATTAATTATGAATGAAAAAAATAGTCCCGTTATGCTAATACGGTCGCTGTCCAACCAATCGAAATTGACTCTGTTCCCTGTTGACAAATCAAAATAGTTTGTAATACGCACCTGGTGGTGCGTACGAAATTTGTACGACACCGCTATATCTTCACCAGGAAGGTAATAACAGTTTATTAACCACATTGTATATTATTAAATACTTGTTACATTAATATCTACAGTTGGAATAATTTTTATATATACACCAGGACATTACTCGATGTCGTAAAATCTCGATGTCGACCAACCGTTTGTTCATGAATATTCAGTAGACTCTCACTAGCTGACGACTCTCAGTGTCTACGATTTAGTCTATCCGTTATCAACAGGCAGTTGACAAGACATGAAGGGATGCTCATGGACCTGCGTGACCGCCCAGAACAAGCCAGTAGCCACCAGATTGATCCAGGTGAATGTGCACCTACCAGCATACCAAACAACACCTGACCCACTCACGTCCAAATGAACCTCACTTAGTGCTAGGCGCAGACTGGCCAACTCGATGTTTGAAAGAAAAGAAGAAATGTTTTATTTAACGACACACTCAACACATTGTATTTATGATTATAGGGCTAAGGACCACACATATATTGAGAGAGGAAACTCGCTGTCGCCACTTCATGGGCTACTCTTTTCGATTAGCAGCAAGGGATCTTTTATATGCACCATCCCACAGACAGGGTAGTAGATCCCACGGCCTTTTATATACCAGTCGTGGTGCACTGGCTGGAACGAGAAATAGCCCAATGGACCCACCGACGGGGATCGATCACACACCGATCGCGCATCGAGCGAGCGCTTTAGCACTTGGCTACGTCTTGCCCCCATCTCGATGTTTGCGTTGTAATTTTTTTGTAATCTGTTAGTACAGTAGTGATTTGGTTATGACGTGGTATGTCTGCTTAAAGCCAAGTATCCATTCTGTCGTCGACCTTAGTTGTTAATCTGAGGGCACTCTTCAGGAGTCGGGGAAATTACAACGCAACAATAGGGTTGCCCAATTTCGTCATGACAGTTGCTAGTCGTAGCCTAGCATTACAGTAACTATTGTCCTTGAAACTGGTATGGTGCTACGGATATTAGTATAAACGTTTTGTCCTGAAGTAATTTTTCAAAGAACCTTCATGGGCGTAGGGTGATCTGGACCTGGGGAGGGGGTCGAATATGAACCAAGTGGACCCTTTTTCTATTTTGTTTTAGCACCACCAGAAACATATGTATAAACCTGTATGTTTTAGTTCTGAAAGCGGACCATTTGTTTCAGCTGGAGGGGGGGGGGGGTGGGGGGGGGGGGTGAAGGGGTCGTCCGAACCCCCCAACCTACACCCGCTTCGCTCTCACTAACCACTAACGACTGATATCTAACTCAATGTCCTTGACAGACAGCTCAGATAGCTGAGGTGTGTGCCCCGGTGTAGGACGATTTCTACATACGCGTGACGTCATAACTCATGTTTTACGACGATTGACTTTATAACTTATGTTTTTCAGAATTCTGTTTGCCATTTAATGTTGTATCATTGTTTTAAAAATATTTAAACAAATTAATATTTTCAACTTTATATCTATTGGTAAGTTGTTACATTTTTATGTCGTTGCATAATGTGAAATATATTTTTCCGCGTATGATTAAATGAGTTTGTAGGTGAAATGTTTACGAATCGTTCTACAATAAACAAACCGTAGCTTACAAAATTAATGTTTTGTTACTGTAATTAAATGGGCAAGAAAAAGTATCAATCACTGTTGTGAGGTATAGATAAGGCAATTCCAAACCTCGGGACAAAATGTTTTTGTAAGAGCCTCGGACCAGAAAACGTTTTGTCCCTCGGGTAGAAATTGCCTTATCTATACCTCACAACGGTGATAGATTCCAATGGCGTAGCCAGCATGAGGCAGACGAGGCGCTTGCTTCGTCTGGAATTTCCCCAGATTTATTTTATTTTTCTCATGAAACTGATATTTATTTTACAGGTCCGGGTTTGCCTCGGCGTTTTTTCCTCTCCGGCTACGCCCCAGGATTCGATTAGAATTAGATCTTTTTCTTGCCCACTGGACAGGGTTATCCAGCGTTTGCACCGTGCTAGAAAAATCTGTCTGACCCGAGGGGTAGACAATTTCTACATACGTGTGACGTCATAACTCATGCTAATTACAATGATTGACGTCATAACTCATAGTTTTCAGAATTATTATGTTTGCCATTTCACGTGGTATCATTGTTTTTAAAATATTTAAACAATCTAATTAAAATTAGCTCCACTATTACATGTGGATCTAAAGACAGCCAGTTGGAGCTCATGTCCACCGATCAAAACCTTACTTGCAGAATCCTGCCAGCGATTTAAAACTAACAACACTGCGTAATCCCCAATGTCCAGGTAACATTTCGTCTGTAAATAATAATTTAAATATTGACCAATCACACTTCGCCTTTTATAACGTTATTTGGGAGCATACAAATTCTAAAAAATATCGGGCGAGTCTATTTTAGTGGCCGCAGTACAGCGAACCATACCAATACGTACGGGGTGGGTTATCAGTCTTCAATTTTACATTAAAAATTATTTATTTATTTATAAAATTTAAAAAAAACTAAATCAGTCTTCAGTTTTACATTACACATTATTTATTTTATAAAATAAAACATGTATTAAGGCATTCGTAATTCACACGAAACATGTCGTATACCCTCAGGATAATTCGGAATGTTTTCAAATTATTTTTAAATCACTGGCAGGATTCTGCAAGTAAGGTTTTCATTGGTGGACATGAGATCCAACTGGCTGTCTTTAGATCCACATGTAATAGTGGAGCTAATTTTAATTAGATTGAATATTTAAACAAATTAATATTTTCAACTTAATACTTATTAGTAAGTTGGTACATTTTTTATGTCGTTGCATGAACTGAACTATATATTTTTTGCCTCGCGTATGATTAAAAGAGTAAACCTCGGCCCCCACAAAAAACTAAACAAAACATTTTGTGGGTTGGAATCACAACGGTGGTAAATTCTGTTAATCTAGCACCATGCAAAAGCTGGATAATTCAGTCCAAAAGAAAATACTGGTAATCGCTGTCATGATATAAAAAATAAATAATATTTTTTTTTTATATTCATGAAGAACCTCAAGTCGGAAGTAAACAGGAAATACACTCGAGCGACACCTAACGCTTACACGTTTTGTTTGTGATCACGCGTTTTGGTAGCCAAGATAAAAACGTGTGTGAACGCGCCACTCAGATTTAGTCCGGACTAAATGTAGCTCGTACCAGGTCCGGACTAAAAATGCTAGTGTACACGTAGCTTAAGTTTCCAACTGTAATGTCATCGACCATTACCTCTCCCCCCCCCCCCCCCCTCTCAAAAAACAAAACAAGAAACAAAAAAACACCCAACAACCCCTTTTCACGTCATACTCAGACAAAAACGGAAAATGCGTGACGTCACATTCATCCACGTCAAACCAAAATATAACTTTACATTCTATAACTATAATGAGCGGGGTGGAGAGGGGTGGGGGTGGGGGGAGAGAAGGGGGTTGGGGGTTCTAGTCCCCCATAATTCTGAATCAAAAATATTATTGGAAGTAAGTCTTAAGGCAGAGATGAATTTTACTTACAGAATGCAGGAAAATGCATTTCAGGACATCTATAGTCCGTCCCATCCTTGTATAAAAATGTGGTTTATAAATACTTTCAGTTTAATTTTACGCAAGAAAAAAAGTGAAAGTGTTTTGGAAATAACAAAAAGGGACAATTTTCATGTGATACTGTAATACATACCATAATAAGAAAGCAACGCTTGAAGCGTTATGGACACCATTTTGGTTTTATTGACTGGTAGCCTTGATACGAGATAACTCTATTTTATTAATTTAACTCTAGAGGGAGGAACAAAAAAATAATTAGAGTTATCTCATTAAAGCAAGACTATACCAGTCAATAATTCCAATCTCTAAAAATCCCTTTATTATAAACCCTTGGATTGGTCAAATTCGTATCACGTGACGATAAAAACTGGCATTCATAGCACCATGAATCTCAGTTTAGCACTATTTTTGGCTATATAGCCGGAACTACTTTATGAATTATGTCAACAAAGGAATCCCCGAGGAATTTCCTTGAGATTCTATTTTTTAGACATCAAACAGTAATCGTCTGCTGTCAAACTTCTAAACATCTTCACATATAAATTATACCATACAAAATAGGTCGCTTGAGACATTTTTATTAAAGGTTAAAAGTTATTGAAATTACTTACGTTATATGTTTACAGGAATTCAAAATCCCACAGCTAAAAATCTATTTTGCCGATCCAAAAAAAGTATATAATTCCAATGGAATTTGGTATTTTACAAAAGCGATTTCAAAAACAAAATTCAGTCAGTTCATGCCAACCATTAGCAGTAACGCGCATTCAACGGCATTGTAGTATAACGTACACAACACATAGTTTCTAAGTTTGCGCGCCACTGCGATGCAATCTTTAAACGAGTCGGGTTTTGAAACCTGGCATATCATGTACATGTCGGGAAACAGGAACGAAGCTTCATTTCGAAGCTACAACAGAGAATGTTCTACTTTCCAAAAACGAAACATGAGCATGGCACTGTCAAATCTCACGAATACTTGTGTCGCACCACTTGAAGTCACACATGCCAAAACCATCCTGTTGCCACTTCCACAACTACAAGGCCAGTAAACACAGAAACTCGCGACACACCTGTTTCATCCATTTCCGGAAACATTGAAACCACTTTCTCCATGTCAAATCTATCAAAACATGAAATTATCACGCACTCAAAATTTTATAACTGTAATTTCAAAGTCGTAATTGGTAAATCTGGACAGTAATCAAAAAATGGCGCCCATCCACAGTTCGTAGTTAAAAATGCATACACCAACCGCTTCACATATAAATTATAGCATACAAAATAGGTCGCTTCAGACATTTTTATTACAGGTTAAAAGTTATTAAAATTACTTACGTTATATGTTTCTAGTGAATTCAAAATGTTTTTAGTTGGTATTGATATTTAATGCAAAAAATTAATATGAATTGTATTAAAGATTGTAACATTGTCATTCTCTCATTCGGCTATTGACGGAAAAAGCCGAACCACCATAGGGATTCCGCTAATGTTGAGTATGAATTTCGTGTTAATAAAATAGTAAATAGTTGGAAAATAGAGTTCACTTTTTATTTTAAAGAGCTTTACATTAATGACATGGTTATGTGTTTGGAATTATAAGAATTGAACGTGAATTTTTTTGAGTTTCATGCTAGTATGAAACGCAAAACCGCTTTACACACTTTAGTATGAATGGCGTGTGTAAAGTGTGTAAAGCGGTTTTGCGTTTCATACTAGCATGAAACTCAAAATATTTCACGTTCAATTCTTAAATAAAACCAAAATGCGTGTGAACGTTTCTTAAATGTAGACATGTTTTCTAAACTAAAAAGGTCAAGGTCATAGCGCACGCCTATCTTGGGCGTAGGTTGTGACCACTCCCAGCTCCTTCGTCCAAGACAGGATAACAAACATACAAACACCACCGGCGACATATTTATAGGAACAAGAGGAATAATTAGTTAACATTAAAGAGAGATCTCGCAGTATAAATAAATAAATAAATAAATAAAGGGAGTGATCAATTATTCCCCAAACATATATTATGGGAGCCATATTACCATATTGACATTTGATATTTATTTCTGTTGTAGTAGTATTTTCTAAAATTAAAAAAAGTCACATGCTAAGAACAGCGAAAACCACTCCCCTTGAACTATTCTTAAGAGGAGTGATGGGGAGCGAGAGTGAAAGCTCTGTTATTACTACTTTTATTGCTTGCTACATTATCTTTTTCTTTTTTTTCCCAGTGTTTGCGAGGAAAGAGGCGGAACAAAAAGGAATGCGACCATGACCCTGACCCAGACCCTGAAAAGCCACGACGGAAATCGTTAACATTTAGACCATACATTCCTACTAGAAGGTCAGTTATGGAGTCCGAGGGAAGACCCTCACCATGAAAAGCCACGATGTAAATCTATAACATTCAGTCTACCACTTCCTACTAGAAGGTCACTTATGGAATCCGAAGGAAAATATAACGAGGAAAAAGACAATGACACAGCATCAGAAGACACATTAGACGGATATCATGTAGCTGAAGATGGTGATAATCTTAGGGTAGAAGTGAATACTGAGTCAGAGAGTTCCGAAGAAGAGGTTAAATCTAGTAACGAGACTGAATCCGAAGGAAACATGTGACATAATGTCAAGGAAGAATCTGCAACTGAACTGCAAAATAGGCAACAATATAAACACAGCCAAAAACACAAACAACAGACACTACACGTTTCTGTGGAACAACCCAATATTGGACTGCCAGATAAGCAACGGTATAGTTACCCACAAGGACCTAATATTGAAATTGGCATATAAGCAACGGTATAGTTACCCACAAGAACCTAATATTAGACCAGATAAGCAACAGTATAGTTACCTACCATTATTTGACACCCAATACCCGACATATTCCTTTGTGCTAAGGTGTCGTTCAACACTGATTCATTCATTCATTCATTCATTCATATTGTTGTGCTCATCTGAATAGACTCAAGTAGTTTTACGTGCACAGAACAAGATGTCATAGCGCACGCCTGTCTTGGGCGTAGGTTGTGACCACTGCCAGCTCCTTCTTCCGAGACAGGATAACAAACCTATAAACGCCACCGACGACATATTTATAGGAACAAGAGGAACAATTGGTTAACATTAATTAGAGACCTCTCTGTAAAAATAAATAAATAAGGGGAGTGATTAATTATTCCCCAAACTTAGATGATAGGGAGCCATATTACCATATTGATCATTGATCAAGGAGAGCGAAAAATCACTGTCCTTGAACCATTCTTAAGAGGAGTGATTGGGGGGGGGGGGGGGGGGGCGAGAGTGACTGCTCTCCTTAATTAGCAAGGTCTGTTATTGTTACTTTTTATCGTTTGGTACATTATCATTTTTGTTTTTCAGTGTTTGCTAGAAAAGAGGTGGAACAAAGAGGAATGTCACCCTGACCCTGACCCTGACCCTGTTCCTGACCCTGAAAGGCCACGAAGGGAGATCTGTAACATTAGTGAATACCTTCCAACTAGAAGGTCAGTTATGGAGTCAGTTATGGAGTCCGAGGGAAGATACAATGAGGGTAATGAAATTGACACTGAATCAGAAGATTCACTGGCTAGATATGTACGAGGGGGTGGTGATCATCTTATGGAACAAGTGGAGACAGAGTCGGAGAGTTCCGAAGAAGAGGTTGAAGAGGTTGAATCTAGTGACAAGACTGAATCCAAAGAAAACGTATCACAAAATTTTAAAGAAGAATCTGCAACTGAACTGCAAAATAGGCAACAGTATAAACACAGCCAAAAAGCCAAACAACAGACACTACACGTTTTTATGGAACAACCCAATATTGGACTGCCAGATAAGCAACAGTATAGTTGCCCACAAGAACCTAATATTAGACTGCCAGATGAGCAACAAAATAGTTACCTACAAGGACCTAATATTGGACTGCAATAGAAAAAGCTATATAATTACAAGCAAGAGCCCAATATTAGACTATACGCTTGCAGCCAAGAATCTGAAAGAAGTAGCCAAGACTGAAAATTGCATATGCATATAAGATCTTGCAAAGGAAATACAAAGAACCCTACATTGCTATCAATGGCAAGATATACAGGTGCAGGGAGGAACTTGACACCGAGCTAAAAGAGAGAAAATTGTCTCGTTACGAAGAGATAAATGAATTTGCACCCAGATCTAAAGGCCGAAAACTTTAAAAAAAAATTAAACCATGCTTCATGAAACCTGTTCTGGACTAATGCATCGACAACAGGCGCGTGTGCAGTGGGAGCATTTTGGGGATCCAACCCCATCCCTGCTCAAGCAATTTTTTATCAATACATTTTCCAGGGGAGCATGTCTCGGCCCCCTTATTAACTTGCCAATCTACACGCCCCTGCTAAGATTCCTGCAGATGCGCCTGAACAGGATCAGCCTAGTTTCAGCAGACCATAATTTGACAACAAATTGCAAAATTTTTACAAGAATAGCTTCCAATGGAATATAATAAGACTATATCGCAGGGAGTTTGATTCCCTCTACAAAGTGACACTACTTCTCACACACTTCGTGCAGAGAATTTTAAAGGTTTCTGTTCACTACGTGTTCACAACACGTCCACAAGACAATACCTCTTGCACGTTTCACGTAGAGAAAACTTTTTTAAACTACATGTTCACAACACGTCCGTGAGACACTACCTTTCACACATTTCACGTAGAAAAATCTTCAATTTTTGTGTGTTTATAACACGTCGGTGAGACACTACCTCTTGCACGTTTCGCATACAGAAATCTTAAATGTTTTTGTGGTCACTACCTAATCACAACATGTCGAAACACTACGTGTTACACATATCGTGTAGAGAAATCTTAAATGTTTTTGTGTTCACTCTATGTTCACAACACGTCTGCGAGACACTACCTAGCACACGTTTTGCGTAGAGAAATCTTAAATGGCTTTTTGTTTACCATGTTTAAAACACGTCTGCGAAACACTACCTATCACACGTTTTACGTAGAGAAATCTTAAAAGGAATTGTGTTCACAACACATCCGCGAAACATTACGTATTACACATTTCGCGTAGAGAAATCTTAAAAGGAATTGTGTTCACAAAACGTCCGCGAAACACTACCTATTACACATCTTAAAAGTGGGTTTTTTGTTCACTGCACGTTCTCGAGACACTACCTCCTCACACGTTTCGCGTAGAGAAATCTTAAATGTAATTGTGTTTACAACACTACCTCTCACGTTTCGTGTAGAGAAAAATTAAAAGTAATGGTGTTCACAGCACGTTCGCGAGACACTACCTCTCACACTTTTCACGTAGAGAAATCTTAAATGTAATTGTGTTCACAACACTACCTCTCACACGTTTCGTGTAGAGAGAACTTAAAAGTAATGGTGTTCACAACACGTGCGCGAAACATTACCTCTCACACGTTTTGCGTAGAGAAATCTTAAAAGGAATTGTGCGCGGTTTGTCGAGGATCGATCCCAGTCGATGAACCCATTAGACTATTTATTGTTCTAGCCAGTACGCCACGAGTGGTATATCAAAGACCGTGGTATGTGCTATACAGTCTATGGATGGCGCATAAACAAAATCACTTGCTACTAATGGAAAAATATAGCATTTGTCCTTTTTAAAACTCTAGCCGGTCATTAACAAATCAATTAATGTGTTCTAGTGGTGTCGTTAAACAAAATGAACTTTAAACCATCCAACGATCCATCCATACATACGTACCAAGCCATATACATACGTACCCGCCTACATACATACAAACCTACATCCAAAGAGGCATACTTATATACATAGATAGTAGATACACTACTGCCAGTACATATATACATAGATAGTAGATACACTACTGGAAAGTGCATATAAAATACATTAAAGATTATTTAAGAAGAGTTAATAACAAATAGTGTTCAACCCAACAGCATGTCACAACACAGCGAATGTATGTCATGAAAAGGGTATCACCCCTTGTACCACCAGAATCTGGCTGTGCAACATACTGACATGTCTCTGCGTAATAGAAAATCCTTGAAACATTTCAACACCATTTCTTGCAGCAACTTAAATGAACTTTTTCTACATGCATTAACGACGAATTGTCCATACTGACTTCTGGCTCTCTGTGGGGCGGGATCTAACTAAGTCCAGTCGGTATTTGTTCACCTGAGGTGCTTGAGTCGAAGAATTGTATCCATTAGGAGAACCCAAGCTCTGATTGTTTCTTTGTTTCCTGTCTCAACCAGTGGCCCACGCCTGGACATCAAAGGAAAAGTATAACGGTTTCCTCTTAGGTTATATGACCAAATGACTGACATCAAACAGCCGATAATTATTAATAAATCAATGTGCTTTAGTGGTGTCATTGAACAAAACAAACTTTAACTTTCTGGCTCTGTGGTACTCCAACGCAAGGCATGTGTCGATTTAGTTAGTAATGACAATTGTGGTAAACTGCATTTTCCTGCATGTTGTATTACGGTTAAACGCAATTTCCTTGCAATTTCCGTGCTCTGGTCTGGTTAAAGCACAGAAATCTATATTAATTATTGCCTCCCCAGTGGCCCAGTATGTTTTCTTGCTCCAACCAATGAACAAACACATTTCGTCACAGCAGTCAAATGAACATGGGCAATGACAGACATCTGCCAGGTCCTAGACTTCAAGACATCACACGGCCATCCAATTATCGAAACGTGTTTCCAGCGTCAATAGCAAACCATCACTATAAAAAGATTCAATTTCACAGATGTTGGTGTTATGGTCAGAACCAAGAAAACTCTCCATTGTGTGTATTTGGATCTTAAAATGTCCTCCAATGACAGCATCACCTACTTGAAGCAAAATATAATAAAACCTGAAACGGCCATCAAGAAACCTAAAAAACATAAATAATTTAGGCACATAAATTTTATATAAACTAAATCCACATAGGTTTTTGGAAAAAGGACGTAGAAATACACTTTTATTCTAAACAACGAAATGTATTGGGTGTATAGTTTAAGTCGCTAAAAAGGCTATATTTAATTAGTCAGAAACAGTTTACAATAGCAGCAAATTCAATATGTCGTAAAAAAAAAAAAATTAAAGTATAAGAAAAACTTAGAATCATGAATGATTTTGAAAAAAACAACAACCACGTTTTAAATTAACCGCAAGTTATTTTAATCGATGAAAAAAGGAAACAAACTGTATTTTACTCCTACCAACAAAATATTTTATCCCAAATGAGCTCAAATGTTTTGGTTTGACGTAATATTGCGTATATTTCCAGAGCAGACAACATCTTGTAATTTTCAGTATATATTCTTAAATAACTATTAATTTTAATCGTATAACAGGTGCACTCATGTCACTTTAGTCTGCGCGGCACGAAAGTCTGCGCATGTTAATTACGTTACATGACGTCTTGAAACAAGTGTTGGGGTATGTTTGTAAACAAACAAACAACGTTAATTTAATTAATAAAGTAATGGTTAAAACAACACATCTTGATTGTAAATATATGTATAAAACGGATAACAATTTGATTGAAACAAAATCTGGATTAATGCATTAAAAGTATACTTCTGCCAGCCTCGTTCAATGTGTTTTTGTAGCACCTGTCAACACGTGTCTGTCACAACCGCTGTAATGATTAACCTTGTATATCAACATACACAAGTTTACATAGAAGCTTCAATACATACCTTATTGGTAGTTTGTGTTGTCCAAACTAAGGAGCATGGAAAACCATTTATATTTATCTCATTTGCATAATTTTTTTAATTTTTTTGTCTTACAAAAAGTTGGATCCATTATTTGTTGTTGGTTTCTGTAAACAGCCACAGAACTTGTTGTTTTAAATACGGGGGGGGGGGGGGGGGTGGTGGGGGGGGGGGGGGGGGGGGGGGGGGGGGGGGGGGGGGGGCACTAAAAATACGCTCATTACTTGAGTTTAAAAAAACCCCTCACCTTTCAGTAGTAACACGTTTATTGTTCCATTGAACTGTGGCGATGAAACAACTATTTTTAAAGAAAGAGTTTAACTTTAAAATATAGCACAAATGCTTAGGTATGCAGACTTAGGTGCCACCAGTGTACATTGTTTGATTTAAATGTAAGAAAACTGGTTGGGGTGGGGGGGGGTGGGGGTGGGGGTGACTTGAATTTTACTGAGAAAATATATCATTATGCAAACATATTATTTGTTTGCGGTCTAAAAGGGACATTCCCTAATTTTCTGCAATTTTTAAGATGTTATCAATTAAAACAAAAACTTTTTAACGATTGTAATTACATCAAATATATTTTTCTGCATATCATATTAGTAGCTGTATATTAAACGTGTTTCTTATCGTACATACGAAATTATTTGAAGACAAACTCCAGTTTGGCTTCTTACAAATATTAAAGGAGGGGACAATCAAGGCATTTGACCTGGTATGCGTATTGAACGATATATAATGCACATTATTGCTTAATATCAACAAGTATAATCGTATAGTTAATTAATAAAACGGTCAAATGTGATGGTTATTATATATAACGGGCGCAGCCATTTTGTACCATCCCAGTGAATATGCCCTCTGGCTAGCTAGTGGTTACGTAATACCCTACGTGTCACGTCAGGAATTGGTCTTCGAACTGAAGAAACAAAACATACCTGATTTTTGCGGATGCATCGCAATATTCTGTAATAATAGTCATCCCAGTAAGCCAGCAACAATTATATATTATATTTAATACAAAATAAACCATCATTGTCAAAGTTTTGAAATAACTGTATCATGGTTTGTACATAAATTAACCCACGTACTGAAATAATAATCGGAGTGTTTTCTTAGTTAATTGGTCTTTTCTTTCCGTGGTCTGTACCTGTGGTTCCTGATTGGCAGGTGTATATTTAGACGGTCCCCAGACACTGTGTCTAGACACACTAAAAAGACGTACCTCTTTTATTAAGATCGCAGGGTATTGTGTGTTAACCGCACGGACGCCCCTCTAATCGTATTTGATCAGCCATCTTACTTTATTAATGTAAGTAATAGACCTCTTTCACATTCCACTGCGCATGTGCGCGTAGCGGGGCAACTGGTGGACGCTAGTCATGAACTGACGCGAGATCTCGTAAAAATAGCCCTGTCTACAATTTGGGGGGCATTGACAATCGGAGGCCACATAATAGGAACGTAACTGTATTGCATATACAGATACAGTCGAGCACCGTTGTGTCGATCTTGCTTGAGTCGATATATTGTTTGTGTCGATATGACTGGCCGGTCCCAGCCGAAACGTGTATTAAATATCATGTTGTTTACTCTGTTGAGTCGATACGATTGAGTCAATATTACGTTTGTGTCGATATATTTTTGGGGTCCCTAATTAAACTTTTATGTACACAAGTGCATCGATGTGTCGATAGTAAAATTATTTGTTAAAATAAATAAAATGTTTAAAAGGGTAAGTATAAATTGCACGACCTATAATTAACGCTCTGACGGTATTTTGGGCACGTAACCAAACCATTGCCGACATTAAACTGTAAACAGATATGATTTGTAATTACTGTTCACATGTGAGATCAGTGAGTGAAGTTATCTAAAACGGTAATCAATGGAATAAATAGCCTCACCGATCTTAAAATTAAACGCGGTAATCGAGCAGACGAAATGATTGTTACAGAATGCAGCAAGTCACGTGACTTATGGCTTTCATAAATTGAGGATTGGTAAAATGGATTCGCATTAAAGTAGGATTAATTTGTGGTGGTCGGTTATTTGTTTGTTAATTAACAAAGAAGCAATGCCGGTGTTTCTTTAATGACACCTATCCTATTTAAGCAAAGTGGACCGTTGGTCACTTCACCAGAGCACCATGTCTGAGCAATCTAGTGAAGGACCTGGCTTATCTGGGGGGAAAACTGGATCAGATAATGCTCCAAAAAAACGTAAGTTGACGGTAAAATCCATTGAAACAAATTAGAAGCTATCCAAGCTGTTGAGAGAGGTGATAAATCAAAAAGCGTTATTGCAAAAGAATTTGGCATTCCTCAAAATACTTTGTCTACATGGTTAAAAAATTCTGATAAAATTAAAGGGGCTATTGCAATTTCATCCTTTTCTCCATCTAGAAAAAAAATGCGAACAGCTAAGTTTGAAGATGTAGACGAAACTTTATTAAAATGGTTCAAATTAGCTAGGGACAGCAATGTTGCAATTTCTGGGGCTCACATAATGTCTAAAGCAGAAGAATTAGCAAAGAAATTCGGTAGAAATTATTTTACTTGTTCGACTGGGTGGTTGGATAGGTTTAAAGAAAGACACGACCTAACTTTTTTTAAAAGTCTGTGGTGAGGCGAACTCAGTTAACAATCGATCAGATGCTATGAATAACTGGAAACAGGCTTTGCAAACAGTACTCATGTCTTACAGCGAGGACGACATCTAAATGCCGACGAGACAGGCATTTTCTTTAAACTAATGCCAGACAAAACCTTAGAGTTTAGGGATGTGAAATGTCACGGTGGCAAATGCAGTAAAGATCGCATTACCGCCCTAGTAACTGCTAACATGTCTGGCACGGATAAGCTCCCACTTTTGATTATTGGCAAATCACAAAAGCCACGTTGTTTTAAAAATGTCAAATCACTACGCACTGAGTACCTGGCCAACAAGAAAGCATGGATGACGTCTGATATTTTTAAAGAATGGCTTTTTAAAATTGACAAAACATTTCGTAGACAAGGACGAAAAATCGCAATGATTGTTGATAACTGCCCTGCCCACCCTCATGTCACTGGTCTTACCAATGTAAAACTGATATTTCTCTCTCCCTCCCCCCCCCCCCCCCCAAAAAAAAAAAAAAAAAAAAAACCCACGAGTCATACTCAACCAATGGATCAGGATATTATTCAAAATCTAAAAGTGCACTATCGAAAACATATTATTGTCAGACACCTTGCCCCCATAGAAAAAAAAAACTGAAGTTAAACTTTCGGTTTTGGATGCCCTCCGATTTTTAAAACTTGCGTGGGATAACGTATCAGTAGGGACAATTAACCACTGTTTCCGCCATGCAGGCTGATCCGGAGTATGAAAGTGTCCCCGACGACGATGTTCCCTTGTCACACCTAGTAACCAACGGTGTGACTTTAATGGAATATGCACGTGCCGATGACAGCCTGGTCACCTGTGCTCCCATGTCCGACGACAGCATTGTTGAATAGGTGTTGGCTGCCCCTGTTGTAGCAGAACCAGAGCCAGAGAGTGACACGGAAAATGACGACACTGCCGATCTTCCCCCGCCGTCGTTGACCTCAGCAACAGAGGCACTGGAGTTATTAACTCGATTTGTGGACAGCAGAGATTCCAATGGAAATTCTGTCCGTGCTATTGGGGACTTAACAAACTTTCTAAGCTCAGTAGCTTTCATGCCTTGTTCTAATGCGCGACAGACATTATTAACATACTTTGTGAATTAAGTGTTGTGATAGTTGTGATTGTTATTTGTTCTTCCAGTTTGTATAACTGCATTTTGTTCTTAATCCTTTATTATAATATGTTAAAACTTATTTAGTAATTGTTTAATTGTCTCCATATCAACAGTCATTTAAATTCCACAATTTATATAAAAAAACTTTTAACAGATTCAGTAAGCTTGCGCCAACGGTATTATTGATTGGTTTATTGATTGATTACTTTGTTATTTTTAATTTCAGAACATTTTTCTTTGTGTTACATTATGTTATTGTGAAATTAAATGAAATTCTTCATTTGATTTAAACAAATAAATTATATTTCATTTTTAAATTTGACATCTTTTGTTTGTAATTTTTTATTTACATACTTGACCGAACGTTTGAGTCGATATTTGGTTAACTCGATATTTATGTGCGGTCCCCACGATATCGACACAACGATGCTCGACTGTATTTATATTCGAAGCCAGAATATGTAGCCTAAGAAACATGTAAGGTTTATTTATAAGATATTAAACTAACCAACAACTTGATAGTATGGCTACAAACTCAGGATGGTTCGTTCCTTTATTATAAACTCAAGAGGGTTTATTATCTACAGTCAAAAGGTACTTCGTTTGAATGTTGGAAGCAAACATATGAAGTATAATGCTTCGGACGACGGACAAGTCTGAATTTAACGGAAATAATTAAAATGGTGGAAAAAAAAAACCCGAAGAGTAAGGCCAATAAAATAAATAATAAATTAATAAATAAATATATTTCTGATCACATACTTTCAGAATTTAATAATTGTAAATTAATCAAGGTATCGGCGCTACGTTTACTGACATTTAAGCAAACGTACTATGGTGACACTCCAGAATTGACGTATGCATCAACAGTCGTCAAACAAAAACACGTCAATAGCAACTTTACTTTGAAAGTTGTCCTGGGGTGTCGTTAAACATTCATATATTCATTCATTCATTCATTGAAAGTTGTCCAGCGTTCAGAATCATGTGTTTCGGTATCATCAATATATAATTGCAATCGTAATCGATTACATTGTTTGAGAATGTCATGTAATCGCAATCGTAATCGATTACATTGTTTGAGAATGTCATGTAATCGCAATCGTAACTGATTACATTACTAATGTAATCGTAATCAGTGATTACTTTCATGATTACTCATAATTATTTACTAAACTTAGATGTGTTTAGCATCAACTCCAGTAAAAGTGCCTATAGTTAGAACAGTACTGGTCAGTCAGTAGAACTGATCTCCCATTATCTACTACTCTCATAGTAGAACTATTATTTGCCTTGAGAAACAGGGGATCATAACGTCTGAATTATCAAATGAATGTTACCCAGGGGATGAAGACACACATTCACATAATGGTATCTATCGTGTTTTCGTTTATTATAAAACCACTTGAATGAATAGTGTTCTAGCTTGCAATATATAAAAGGCCGCTGCACCATGGGTCCTAATTCAAATTTGTTTTTATAATAAAACACTTGCGTTCCTCTGAATGCATATACAGCGTTATCACGGGTCTGAATTCAACTAAGAAACGCTTGATAATATCTCGTTTTGTCACAGGTGTGAAAGTCCACCAATGGTACCGTGGCGAACTTTCTTTTCTTTTGTTAGTGGTTACGACTGCAGACGGGCAGCTAGCCAGTCGTATCAAGCTTGATTCCATGGGCAGTCATCCTCACCCTGTTGCAGACACAACCACAAATAACGTAACTAAATAAGCAAACACCCAGTTGAAAGTAGTGTATCACGATAAACTTTGGTATATTTCCCTTTAAAATAGCTTAAAATATTAATACGTCTGATAAAAGTTCCCGAAAGCTGATTTTAATAGATGTTCTACGAAACGCGGCGCTTCTAATGATACCAAAATAAACACACCCAGACCAAGATACTTCTAATTTTCACCGATACAATTGGATCCTTATAGTATGGCACAAAGCAAGCATGACTGCAAATCGATTCATTAATAATAGTCATTTTTAGAATGTCAACAATTAAATGAAATGAACAATTGTGCACATGTATATGTATGCAGATATCAATTTAATTATTTATTTACTTGTTTGTTCTTTTCTTTCGTTCTTTATTTCTTCATTTATAGATTTAAAAATATATATATATCATTTTAATTTGTGGATGGTATTAAATGGTATACGTTCTACAAACAATAAAAAAAACCCCCAAAGTAATAGTGATCAGACAGTTTGCAATTACTAATTATGGCTTATTTCAATAATGTCCATTATGTCTTTCAATGAATGAAATCGGTATGGTTGTAAAATAAAGTGCATAACTTCATGGTGGTAACATCATTTCAATATTTGTGTAGATTTGTGGAAATGTAATCATGATTTATCAATAAATCATGATTACTAGACAATGTATTCGCAATCGTAATCGATTACTTTCAATTATCTTGTAATCGTAATCATAATCGTGACACTCTAAAGTAATCGTAATCGTAATCAATTACTTTTGTCGAGTAATCGCCCCATCTCTGATATATATATATATATATATATAGATATATAGATATATATATATATATATATATATATATATAGATATATATACAGATATAGATATATAGATAGATAGATAAGGAATACAAATAATGTATTATGCTCGGCAGACTTGAAGTTGTATCTGTCTCATATACATGATAGTGAAAAGTAAATACAAGAAAAACATAAAAAGTAAAAATAAAATAAAATAAAATAAATAAATTTAAAACTTCGTAAATACCAAATATTTCAAATAAAGTTGTATGTGTCCAATATAAATTATGGTGAAGAATAAGTAAAAGAAAGAAAGAAAGAAAGAAAATAAATAAATAAATAAATAAAAATAAGATAAATAAATATATTTTTTAAAACTTCGTATATACTAGATATTTCAAATGAAGCTGTATGTGTCTGATATAGATGATAGTGAAAAGCAAATAAAATAAATAAATAAATAAATTGTAGATAAGACATGTAGCATTGATTAGTAGTTATATGACTGTCCTTTTTTTAATGAAACGATAAGGTGAAAATACAGCTGTGATAAAGGTCTATGTGAGGTAGGAATTTTTTGTGTTTTTTAGGCGGAAGGGGAGGCATATTTTTATTAAATTTTAAATACTGATATATGTGGAGAATTAAACATCATTAGGAATCCGCGTGAATATAACTATAATTATAACTGTTAAAAGTAGCAAATGCATTCCAATTAAGTTCAGTAATATTTTAATTTTGCTTTGTTAAAACCCTTGACAGACGGCTCCAGAGACTTCGTCTAAGTTAATGTTTCTCTGTGTTTGGTCTTAAACCATTCCAATGTAAACTTTAGTAGACCGCTTTTCGCTGCCATTATACCATCTGACACGAAATATGTACGTTAGTCGTTAGAAATTCACAGCTCCAACGAAGCTACTCACGACGCTCACGACAACTGTCGATCATGCTCCCCAATTTGTTTTGAGCCTGGATTCCGTCCAATTAGGCAAGGGACGTCACTCTTCGCGCGCATGCGCAACATGAATACGAAATAGGTTTATTCTGTAAAAGCCTTGATTAAGTGACTTTCCCATCTAAAATCAGAAAACTGACCAATTACGCAGTCCCAAAGAAAAGAAAATTATCACTTGGGTATCATGAGTGGTCGTTTTTGCTCGAACGTAGCATACCAATAGGCTTAATAATATGCATATTTTTATTTGGATTTAAAAAAAAAGAAAAATACACTATAACTCCATTTCGGTCTATTGATGCAAATTGAAATATATTTAGTTAAATAGTTTATTACACTATCAAGTCATTTGTGTTGTTTTACAAGTCAGGTTGATGAAAGCGAAGCGCCTTGTCTTAAATTAGAGCGTTTGTTTACACTATGCATAGAGCAGATGGACGGAGCTGACGTCACTTCGCCCCAGGCTATACCACCGGACGTTACAAAAACGAAACAAAATGGCTGCCCCCAGTTAGCAGGAATAATCATGTTCTTTTATTAACTCTGGCACCGGCCTCGGTGGCGTCGTGGCAGGCCATCGGTCTACAGGCTGGTAGGTACTGGGTTCGGATCCCAGTCGAGGCATGGGGTTTTTAATCCAGATACCGACTCCAAACCCTGAGTGAGTGCTCCGCAAGGCTCAATGGGTAGGTGTAAACCATTTGCACCGACCAGTGATCCATAACTGGTTCAACAAAGGCCATGGTTTGTGCTATCCTGCCTGTGGGAAGCGCAAATAAAAGATCCCTTGCTGCCTGTCGTAAAAAAGAGTAGCCTATGTGGCGACAGCGGGTTTCCTCTAAAAACAGTGTCAGAATGACCATATGTTTGACGTCCAATAGCCGATGATAAGATTAAAAATCAATGTGCTCTAGTGGCGTCGTTAAATAAAACAAACTTTACTTTATTAACTCTAAAAAAAATTCATTTGTTAAAGTGTCAGTACGTGTTGGTGGTCCGGGTATGCATCTTTCCAACACATAAATCTCTTGTTTGAGTTTACTCTATTGTCCGAACCAAATTGTTAACAACTACAAAATATTACTCTCCTACCTTTAATTGCTGTTAGATTTCCTCCAAAGTTTGTCCAGACAAATCGCAAAAAAACCCACTACAACTATACAGATTACACACACGAGACTGCAACGATGTCGCCGATATCGTCATTGCCGAGGTTTTCTGCTGTCTGCCATGTTGCTTTTTTATGGAATACACTTCAAGAGGAGTGAAAGCCTCCAAAGTATGTGACACAATTAATATGAAAATCAATGATCTCTAGTGGTATCATTAAACAAAAATTAATAATAATAATAATAAATAATATGATGTCATCACGTTTGCTTTTATATCATAACATGTTATGACGCTGTTAGATTAAGTCCTATCCTTTCACCCCTCTTGAAGAATATTCCAAAAAAAGTAAAAATGGCAGCAAGCACAAAATTACATGCTTTTTGTCCTATGCGCTCTCAGCGAAGTCGATATAGGAGACATAGTTATCATGTGGTATGTGGAATCTGTGTCACTGTAATGGGTTTTTTCAAGATTTCTGTCTGGACAAACTTTGAAGGAAATCTAACGGCAATTAAAGGTAGAAGAGTAATTTTTTGTAGTTGTTAATAATTTGGTTCGGACAATAGTTACGGTATTGTAACGGAACCTTTCGCCTACGTCTCGGTTACCAGAAGACCGTGTCGATGTCAGCGCTACGTTATCGTATCTAAGTTTACTCTACCTTTAAGACGACCAGAAACACATTTAATATACAGACACTAATATTGTTAACAAGTTAATATATTTAATATGTAAGTTTAATTTTAGAAATATTTTATTAGTTGGAAACATCTTACAATGCAGCAAACTCTGGAATGTCCCTTTAATATCAGCGGAATGACTTCCAACTTTTACACACTTTGTCCCACAGGGAACGCCTTTTTATACTATGGAATTTACTACTAAGTTAGTTATTTCTAAGCCGATTGATTTGTAAATTGCACACAAAAATAGTATTTTGTGTTATTTCCAAAACACTTTTACTGTTTTTCTTACGTCAAACCAAACTGAAGTTATTTTTAAAAAAACCCCAGATTTTTATAGAATGACGGGACGGACTGTAGGCTACAAAATTTAACTCTGAAAATAAGTTTTAAAATCTATAGGAAATTAACAATTTTCTCTTACCTATCGCATTTTTCCAGTTGGCGCCATAAATGCAGAGTAATTTATCCAACCTCTATTGCTTTATCCGTATGACCAGCGTGATAATCGTCAAATAGTGTAAGGAATATCTCACAGATTTAGAAACGCACATGATACATCAAAATGCAGTTGGAATCGGCATTCTCAGGATTTTATGTTACAAATGAAAAATACATTTGGAGGTAATCAGTAACTGTTCAGTTTAAATGTATATTGAAATTTATTATATTTTTTTACTGTTATTTTGATATTAATATGATTTTGACACTCTTGCTGGTCATAGTCTCTAATTAAAAAAAAATCTTGGTAATGTTTCAACTGTTTATTTCCGCATTCCTCTGAGTGTCATATGACGTCATACGATGACGTCATTAAATCTCATCAGAACGGATTTTGCGGGAAATTATAAGAATTAGCGTATTTCCATTCTGATAAATAAAGTAGTAATGTACAAGTTTATGGATTTTGTTAGGTAATAAAACAATTATTGACCTTATTTCGGGCAATATAGTCCTGCAAACAGGACCATGTAAATGGTGATACCAGCTAGTACCGGCAGGGTAACATTAGTTCACATGGTTAGACTTATTCCTTATGATGTGCGGATCATGAAATCACCTGGGACGTATGCATGAGGGGCGGATAAGTCCACTATCCGGGAATAGTGCCTATCCGCCGGATAAGTGGGCAAATTTGGTATGCATGACGGCAGGATAGAGCTCCCCGAATAGCCTAAACGCGAATAACGCTATTCGCTACATTTTCTGCGTATAAAGCCTTCTATCCGGCGGATAAAGAAAGTGGCCGCGCTGTTGTGTTGCGATTCAGAAACAGACAAATATGTTCACAAAACTGGGTATTTATCTGATCGAACAAAGCAATTTGACACTTTTAAAAAAATGGAAAAACATGAAGAATTTAAATTTGAACAACAAGATATTCTGAAGATCACAGATGAAATAGCAGGAAACATCGAAGTGTCCAGTGGGTTGGACGTGTTAAAGGGACATTCCTGACTTTAAAGCTAATAAAATAGACAGTAATATGGATTAGTAAACTCACCTGTAATACATGTGTGTAAAAAAATCAATGAAAAGTGCGAAATTGAAATACTTACATAGAACAATACTTTCGGGATTCCCCATGGCACAATTATTTGAAATCCTCGCGGAAAGGTGAAGGTCAGAGGTCGCAGTGATGACGAGAACACAAATTTCCCACAATGCAATATTCAACATGGCTTCGGCGAGTACACGTTTTTGGGATGCAGTCGATTCGTCCACAGGACAATTTGTCCACGGACGATTCGTCCACTGAAAATTCGTCCACTGAAAATTCGTCCACTGAGGAACTCGAGACGATTCGTCCACTACAAAAAATCAGTTCCGGACGATTCGTCCACTGGGTTTTTATTTCCCCAGTACATTTCCATGGGTGAAAGTTTTCCGGCATATGCCGGATTTCCCGCTTTTTCTGGGTCTCTAAGGTCTCACTACACAGATCACTTCCGGGTGAGAGTTCATTCATCACGTCCACTATAGTTCCTAATTGTGACACATGTTATGGTTCACATATTCACTTCTAGGAAATGGTGAAGAATTAAAACAATAGGTATGTTTAATGGTAAGCCTTCTGGCTGTATTTTGCCCATGTTATTTTGTAATATTGTGCATCGACCTTTTGGGACATGGGTATATAGCACAAGTGACAGCCGGAGTGAATCGGTTAATGAACCACCTGTTTGGACCGGTACTACAGCCAGATGCGGTCTATAGCAAAAAACTGAGACGGAAATGTTCTCAATTTTGGAGTGAAAATAAATGCTTATATAATGTATGTTCGCAATGGTGTATGTTGTTAGTGCCGGGGTGGGTAGGGGTTATGACCCAACTTCTCCGATTGTTGATAGATGATTACTCCAAAGTTCAACAAAAAGTTCGATTCTACAACCTAGTTTTAGCAATGATTCAATCCGAGAAAGTTCCCCGATCTAGCAGATGCACATTTCAGTAAATGCGCGGTTTGTTTTTGTTTGTTTGTTGTTGTTGTTTTTTGTTTTGTTTTTTTGTTGTTGTTGTTGTTGTTGTTTTTTGTTTTTTTTGTTTTTTTTGTTTGTTTTTTTTTGGGGGGGGGGGGGGGGTTATGGAGATCGCCGATCCTTTCGTTCGATTACGACAAAACTGACTCAATGTGATCACCAGTCAACGGAAACACAAAATCGCAGTCCGTGAAACGAGATCCGGAAAGTTGAATCAAGTCGCGTCTAAAACAACACGCTTTGTTTGAATGACATTTGTTGTTTTGTTGAATTGGTTTTCAATGTACATTTAATTATATTGGAATTGAAGACAACGAGTTTTTATTTTATTTCGAGGTTATTAGGCATATTGGGATAACATGTGACGAGGGAGGGTACAGTGGATATAATGTACGCCATTGAAGGAGAACATGACATGGGGGGGGGGGGGGTAATAAAGTCTTCCGACGCGGAGGCTTGCATTACCTATTTACCACATCGTGACATGCGAGATAATGTACGAGCGAGTGGACGAATCGTCAGTGGACGAATCGTCCGGGGCATGATAATGAATACAAACAGTTAATAAAAAATGGATATTAATGTTGAATTCTACCTCTATTTTACTTTTTGGGTTATAGTATACCACAAAATAATGTTAAGAAACGATTACAATGTCAAAGAAATAACTATTAATATGTATGAAAAAAATGCAGTCATCGAGTGGACCAATCGTCCGTGGACGAATTGTCCAGTGGACGAACCGTATGGAAAGCACGTTTTTAATGTGTGGTTTTTTTTTTATATTGACGTTTTGCATTGATTACCAACGACTTTCCATTTGTTTCCTACAAGTCAGTAGTATTACAAATTTTTTTTTTCGTTAAACTAAGCGATACGAATGGACGCATTTTAAAAGAAACAAGTAGAAATGATGCCGATAACAATTCCAAGATTTCATGATGTTTTTTTTTTTTTTTTTTTTAATTTCAACTTCAACAACTTTTGTATCTTGTCTCTTTTCTATTGCCTTCGGCTTGGCAAGCCTTCTGATCGTTCTAGCATTTAGGGTTAGGGTCACTTGTACTTACAGCTATAGAGATCTATAGATGTTGGAAAGATCGGAATTTTGACCATTAGTCAACTCGCCCCAACCCAAGCATTATACTCATAATACTGTGATGTGCAATTTTATCGGTATCTGGTCGTTTCGGCCGGTTGCTAGTCACTTCGTACCTTGGTCCTTTCGTACCGTAGTCATTTCGTAGCTTGGTTCTTTTGTCATTTAGTACCTAATTTGGTCCTTTCGTACCATTGTAAAATTGAAAGTCATATCGTACCCAATCTAATTACATATATAAGATGCAAACACCACCTGCTACTGACTTTATAAATCATTAAATATTTAATTTTGTCCCTAAAAAAAGATCAAGTCATTTCGTACCATACACTGAAACAAATTTGTTGTTAATTTAAGGGCGTTTCTGATCAGCAAAAAAAAAAAAAAATATTGTGTATAAGTAATAAACATGAGCAATTGGCTGATTTGGTAATCGATAGGGTAGTCAATGTTTTCAGTGGTTGTTATTGTTTATTTCTTAAACAAATAAGATAAAAAGTAATAATAAGTAATATTCGACCATTTCAGTTGGTAACTGAAAAAAATTGTTCATATTTATTTATTATTATTAGCATATTTATTAATTATGAATGTAAAAAAAGCACACTTTGGTCAATTGGAGCCAATTTCAGAAAACATCGAAGATGGCCGTTAGTAGTACATACCAAATACGGCTTTTGTCAGGTAAAATGGAAATAACAGTTGACAGGTGTTATGGTACATCAATAACGATATGCTGCACAATAATGTGTTCTGATTTTCAAACTGTCAAAGTAAATTTAAAAAAACAAAACAAAAAAACACTGCTTTTATGCTATGGTCGATTCGTTTTTTATATACTGGTATGAAATGACTATGGTATGGAAAGACTTCTCACAATGGTACGAAATAACTCAGGTACGAAATGACCAGGCAGCATGGTATTTACATGTGCTCTACGTTACAAAAAGGTCACGTGATGCGCTTCAAATGCATGACAATTCGAAGGGAATCCGCCGTCTAAAAATAGACTTTATTTGACGGTTGAAGGGAAAAATAAATTGATACGTACGAAAAAATATTTGGCAAAAATGCATATTGAGCTACTACGAACATTTGGGGGTCCAAAAACACATTGGATATACAGATATGGATATTCTGGACAAGGAAATGTAAGTAAATTGTCATTCTAACAATTAAAAAAGGTTTTATTAGCGGGAAACTTTATAGCATTGCAACAAAGTCAGGAATGTCCCTTTAACGTCGCTGTCAAAAATGTACAAAAGTACAAGTTGCAACACTTTCAATATGTCTACGGTATTGATCGGTGAGGAACTTGTTTTTATGTAATAATTATTACATATTTATTTCAGTCTGTTTGTATTTGCCACATCGCCACGCATTGTCTTCAATGTTTTAATGTAACCTATCGAAATCCGTCCCCCATCAAAACCACTCCCATTGGCATTGTACTTCCTATTTCTTTTCAACTTTAAACAACGTAAGCACGAACTTTGATTACGTCATACATGTATCTTGTTCACGAAAACACGTCGACAACGTATCCAAAAATGGGAAGGTTATTTCAATATTTGGGGAAAATATACAAAAATTAAAATATAGAAATTAATCTGTATGTTTTTATTGGGAGTGGGTATACCTGGGAACATTAGACAACGGCCTGTCAAATAACTAGCCTACGGTAAGCAAATAAAAGTTTTAAATTCTAACTAAATTGTCAGTGTAAATAATATTAAACGCACCGGATGACTGAAATGGCCATGCACAGTACTGTAGTGTAGGCTACCCTTTTAGCGGAACATATTTTCCTTAACTAAAAAAAGTAGTTTAATTTAATTTTTATTGAAAACATGTGCAATATATATAATAATTATGTAAGCTATTTTCATTGATTAGTTGACTCGCTCATTTATGTATTTGTTAATTTTACAGGGGCGGATCCAGGAATTTTAGCAGGAGGGGGGGGGGGTCCAGTCTTGAGCCTTTCACCCCCCCCCCCCGATAGGAAATTTTCATATTTGAACATAGCTTTAGATGGATTTGAAGTATATTCCCGTTATCAAAATCCTGCTTGGTGGTCACGAGCGGGGGGGGGGGGGGGGTGTCCAGACCCCCTCGACCCCCCCCCCCCGGATCCGCGTCTGTTTTATGTTATAGGCATGCATCAGTCAACAATTTGGTGAGGACTGACGACACTCTTCAGCAGGTGCCAAACCACAAAACGATGGATGTAGCAAATGGTGTCATTCTTTCAATGTGCAGGTAATGCACTGTGTGTACATGTCACTGTGTGTGTGTGTGTGTGTGTGTGTGTGTGTGTGTGTGTACATATGTCACTTTGTGTGTAGGCCTACGTGTGTGTTTTTGTGTATAAAACCATGTGTGTGTATATATATAGCGGACAGACAGAGAGAGAGAGAGAGAGAGAGAGAGAGAGAGAGACACACACACACACACACACACACACACACACACACACACACTGATAGAGAGAACTAGCTGAAGTAATTATTTTAAAGCATAAAATATGGCGTTGGTAAGATAATTTAACCACTAAACCAGTGTTCGAGATTAAACATTTTGGGCAGTATCCCATTTGGATACTAACATTTCAAAATCTGGTAACCCACCTGAGAATTTAGTATGCCACTTAAATGAAATTCATAAATAGCATCATAACAAAGTTGCACGACAAATGTCCTCGTTCCCAGTCTATTGCTACATCGCAATCAAAATCACGGAATTTGTGATATTAGAAATCAAACGGAATTAGCAAAAAGATTTGCTGTATTTACTTTTGAGTAAATTGGACATAAATCAATATTTAGCAGTAATCTATAAGTGTTTCTGATATTACTGATTATAAACCTACCTGTATCAATTTTCTGCAGATGTGAAATCGATACCTCAAATAAAATTTGAAGTGAGAAAACATCCAACAAAAACAATAGCGACTAAGCGGTTTCCAGTCTATTGCTACGCCGCTATTGCTCCAGTGTAGCATTAGACTGGGTACAAATTGGGGGGGGGGGGGGGGGGGGGGGGGGGGGGGGGGGGGGGGGGCAGTATTGTTATGGCATAGCATTAGACTGGGTACGAGCTCGAAAATACTTTTACTTAACTTACCAGAAAATGACGACCTACATTTTTTTTTAGTGAAAACTAAAAACGCAGGATTAAAAAAAGCCAACAACATTATATGGCATCCCGGTGGGATACTGGGTTCTTGAAGTCTGGTATCCTAAATTAAATTCTGGTATCCCTGGGATATCGTCAATCTCGAACACTGATCATGCAGTATTAAAAAAATACAATGTCTGCGAAAGGAAAAATCAACATGACTGCATCTGTATGAAGTAATGACTTAATGTCCTGCACATCACTGTTGAAGGGAAATCCTGTATGTTGAGTGTGGGCATCTTCAATGTACCATGTGCGGGAATTTCAAATCCATCACCTATGTGGATTTTAAAAATGGACCATCAAAACCATTGGCAGCCACCAATATTCCTGACTATATTTTACGTATACCCTACTATAGTTGGAGGTTTTAAATATTCGTGATATCTGGAATTATCATGCAGCTTTCACCTATTTTTTTTTTTATTCATTACCAAAAAAACCCTGTTTTTAAATGACATAATTAACCGAACATCTATTTTATTGCATTATTTCCTAATCCAGATCAATACAATATGAATCTTGGATGTATTGCTACAATCTGTAATCCAGCATACTGTTTAGCTATTAACATTGGATAATACAGCATTAACAATCAAATAAATTATCAACTTACACCAAGGTAGATAATCAAATCTGGAAAAAATGGTTCTAAATATAGTGTACACTTAAAATACACTTCATGGGAGCAAACTAAGTGATTCCTTAAAAATAAACAATTGACCTGGAGACCTAAAGATATGTTTAACAAGCTTATTGTTATGTATAATAAGAACAGAAGCCACAATAGTGATCAAAATTTTAATTATGGATTTGGTAAACTTTTTCTTCAAATTAAAATTAGTTTTTTCCTGAAACTACAAATTTGTCTAAAATATGATTTAATCAGCACCCTATAAATATGTCAAAAGGACAATAAAAATAAAAGGTCTTTAAAATGTTGAGCTTTTAGAAGTACATACATGAAACAATACCTATGTTTATGGAAAATAAAGACATTAATTAACCCAGTATTGGCACCTGTTATTTTTAATATAAAAATAAATTTCTATTAAAATCTAAGTTCAGGTTCCCTAGATATATTACCATATTTAAGAGCAGTTGTATATGGCACGTCAAACACCATGTAAATAAAAATATTCAAATCTTTATAGTATGAATTATAGGCCAAAACCAACTTTTCCTCAGTGCTAATTTTTATTCAAACTCCATTCTGAACCAATGTGCACAGTAATTATTGTCAAGGTCATTGTGAACTTGCTTGGCCGAGTGACCGCTAATTAATCAAATAGAATAGTTTAATTTAATTAAATCACAAAAATCATTATCTTTTTTATTATGCACTGAATATGTGCTATAGGTTGGACTATACCAATTAAAATCCCATAGACAACCATGTTAACGTTTGTGTTTAAAAACACTATATGCAATATATCAACCAAACTACGACCTATAAATATCAGTACTACAACCCATACCTTAAAGTATTAACTGCAGAAAATGGTACCTTTCATGGCTCGTTTTCGGTATAACCAGATATTTCTACAGCACCCCTAGTTTCGCACAAAATTTGAGTACTTTTTTTTACAGGTACCCCATATATGTTCCAAGCACAAGGCTACTTAACACGGTGGTACTACATCAAATAAAATTGCATACATTTTTAACCCCAATGAAACTAATTTTTTTTTACAACCAACACACTCACATTTATAACCAATCACAGGACTTAATTGTGATGTTAACTTCTCTATCAAAAGTTTGGTGCACCTCGAACTTCGACCAAGCCAGAAATTAATTGGTTTAGTGCTACCTATACAGATAACATACATTTTTCAAAAGGTGGCTAATCATGTATTTTTATGACAACCAGGTCTCTTCGGTCTTGTCTCATTGAAACTGTTGTTTCTATAGTGCAACCTAATTTAATGTACACCTCACAAAGCACATGTTTTGTACAAATGCAATATGTCATAATAATATTTGATTTTTTTTTTTTTTTTTTTTTAAATAATACTCCTGAAAATATTTACTATCAGATGTGTGTGTGTGCTCAGCTATATATGTAGAGACAACAGGCATATTCATAGTACCTCAACACCTTAAACTTAATATTCCATTGAAACACGTGTACTTGACTGACCCTACATTATGAAGACCTCAATAGGCACATCAAAGAAATCTCAGCAGTGTTCGAGATTAAACATTTTGGGCAGTATCCCAGTTGGATACTAACATTTCAAAATCTGGTAACCCACCTGAGAATTTAGTATCCCACTTAAATGAAATTCATAAATAACATCAAAAAAAACTTGGACGACAATGTCCACGTTCCCAGTCTATTGCTACGTCGAAATCAAAATCACGGAATTTGTGATATTAGCAATCAAACGGAATTAGCAAAAATATTTATTTTTGAGTAATTTGGACATAAATTAATATTTATAGGTAATCTATAAGTGTTTCTGACATTACTGATGATAAACCTACCTGTATCAATTTTCTGCAGATGTGGAATCGATACCTCAAATGAAATTTGAAGTGAGAAAACATCCAACAAAAATAATAGCGACTTAGCTGTTCCCAGTCTATTGCTACGCCTCTATTGCTCCAGTGTAGCATTAGACTGGATACAAGTTGGGGGGGGGGGGGAAGGGAGGGGGGGGGGGGAAGGGAGGGGTGGGGGGAAGGGAGGTATTGTTATGGCATAGCATTAGACTGGGTGCAGCTCGAAAATACTTTTACTTAACTTACCAGAAAATCACGACTTAATTTTTTTTTAGTGAAAACTAAAAACGCAGGATTAAAAAAAAGCCAACAACATTATATGGCATCCCGGTGGGATACTGGGTTCTTGAAGTCTGGTATCCAAAATTAAATTCTTGTATCCCTGGGATGTCGGGATACCGTCAATCTCGAACACTGATCAATATTAAAAAAAAGGAAGGAAAAATCAACATGACTGCATCTGTATGAAGTAATGACTTATTGTCCTGCACATCACTGTTGGAGGGAAATCCTGTATGCTGATGTGGGTATCTTCAATTTACCATATGCGGGAATTTCAAATCCATCAGTTATGCCGATTTTCAAAATAGACCATCAAAACCATTGGCAGCCACCAATATTCCTGAATATATTTTATGTATACCCTACTGTAGTTGGAGGTTTTAAATATTTGTGATATCTGGAATTATCATGCATGCAGCTTTCACCTATTTGTTTTATTCATTACCAAAAAAACCTGTTTTTAAATGACATAATTAACCGAACATCTATTTTATTGCATTATTTCCTAATCCAGATCAATACAATATGTATATTATGGATGTATTCCTACAATCTGTAATCCAGCATACTGTTTAGCTGTTAACATTCAGGGCTAGAAATGAAAAAAAAAAGTTACATGCACCATTAAAATTCTGCATGCACCAAAAATAAGGTAAATCCTGTTAACAATGAGGAAAATATTATTTTAATTACCTTGATTACAGTGTTGATTGTCATTTTCTTTTTAATTTAACTGTCACTACCAGTATCACTGTCTGACATCCATGCTGGATCACAGTCACTGTCGGTGGGGGGGGGGGGGGGGGGGGTCTTTTTCCAAGGGGAACTGCGTTTATTACTGATTCTTGATCAAATTTGAAAATTTCACCCAACGTAAACGCCTTACAGAAATCTATAATAGGCCTATTACAAAAACGTACGAATATTTGTGTTTTGTATTAAGCAAGTTATCAACTTTTTAACTGGATAAGATCTGTTGGTATAATATAAATTAGCCTACGGAATTCGACGAGAAGTTGCGATTGAAATAATCACTGGTTGACTTTGAGTCAACTACACGAGTAACGCACCTGCACGTTCGCAATCATCTGATCAAGTGCCCATATTTGAGGTCGAAAATGTTCAAGGCAGTTACAGTACTTTGTATTGATCTCAGATCTGGCGGAGTTCAATTTGTCAGTGACGACAACAACTGTGTTATGCGCGTCGATACCCCAAAGTCGGTCTCGACCACCTTCCCTAATACCATTCACGCAATTTTCGCAAATATATTTCACGGAAATGACAGAAAGGGCGCCATTGTTGTAAGTAGGATTATGGGATACAAAATGGATGCGCCCATAAGATAAAAGTTATCGTTTTCATGTGGCGAACAGATTACGAAATGCATACGCAAAATTCAACAACTTTAGTCTGAATGTGGTAGACAACAGGATACTAGTATACGCAATACACAGTACTTGAAAAATATTAGCATGCACCGCGTGCACCCAGTTTTAAAAGTTACATGAACACGCAAAAATCAGCATGCACCGGTGCATGTACTAACACTGCTTTTCGAGCCCTGACATTGGATAATACCGCATTAACAATAAAATAAATTATCAACTTACACCAAGGTAGATAATCAAATCTGGAAAAAATGGTTCTAAATCTAGTGTACACTTAAAATACACTTCATGGGAGCAAACTAAGTGATTATTTAAAACAATGTTTTACTATGTGCGGGAATTTCAAATCCATCAGCTATGTGGATTTTCAAAATGGACCATCAAAACCATTGGCAGCCACCAATATTCCTGACTATATTTTATATATACCCTACTGTAGTTGGAGGTTTTAAATATTTGTGCTATCTGGGATTATCATGCAGCTTTCACATTTTTTTTTTTTTTTTTATTCATTACTAAAAAAACATGTTTTTAAATGACATAATTACCCGAACATCTATTTTATTGCATTATTTTCTAATCCGAAACTATTAAGAATAATAATATTCTATCATGACATCTAATATGACAAACTCCTCACGTTATAGGGGACGGGACGTAGCCCAGCGGTAAAGCGCTCGCTTGATGGGCGGTCGATTTGGGATCGATTCCGTCAGTGGACCCACTGGGCCGTTTCTCGCTGCAGCCAGTGTACCACGACTGGTACATCAAAGGCTGTGGTATGTGCTATTCTGTCTATGGGATGGTGCATATAAAACAAATCCCTTGCTGCTAATCGAAAAGAGTAGCCCATGAAGTGGCAACAGTGGGTTTCCTCCCTCAATATCGCTGTAGTCCTTAATTATATTTTCGACGCCATATAACCGTAAATAAAATGTGCTGAGTGCATCGTTAAATAAACCATTTTATTCCTTCCTTTTTTCTCACTTTGTAATGAAATAAATTGGTTATCAGTAATTTATTTGATATAGCTTAATGCATTTGTGTCAATCAAAACTTTGTCAAGGAATACTTAATCAAGGTTTTTGGACTGGTAACGATATCTAATGCGCATTATTGCTTAATATCAACAAGTATATTGGTATATTTAATTAATACAACGGTGAACATGTGACGACTATATAACGGTCACAGCCATTTGGTCCATTCCACTGAATCACAAGACAAGACTTTATTTACACTCGGGCCGTTACACAACGGCATAGGAGGAATATATACATAAACATTTTGTTATATACACGTGACAAGATGGTTGACAGTAAATACATTAATAACAATACATACACAAACACATATACAAACATATACAATCACGCACATCAATATATTATGTAATAATACAGATATTTAATACAAATATACGGGTATCCAAGTACTTATAAACGAATAGATTGTTAAACTTATATATAGTGCAATGGATAATGATAGTATTTTGTTCATTATGTTTGGTTTGATGGTGTTTGTAGTCAAGGGCGTTTGAATTCATTAGTTATTATATTTATAAAATATGATAATTTCTTTAGGGTACTAATTCATTTATTCTCCATTAGTTCTCTAAATTTATAAGTACTTGGTCGCGTATAATAATATGGGTGTAGCAACTGGACTCTCGAATTATGGAAAAAATGGCAAATAAAAAGATAATGGAACTCGTCGCCAATGTCTATTACATTACATAATGTGCAAATTCTATCTTCTATGAGTATATTATTCCAACGTCCAATTTCAACGGGTAGGTAATGGTTAGACGTTCTAAATTTTAAGAGTGCTGTCCACAGTTTTTCTGGTAGTTTAATGATATAGCTTTCGAAAAATAGTTGTTCTTTGTATAATCGGTAAGTGTTGCCTCTCGATGACAGTGATATGTTATTTTTCCATGTTTGTAAATACTGATCGCATTGTCTTTGTTTAATTTGTTGTGAGAGACAATTTACTGATATGAAAGATTGTCTTATCCAGATATCACCCATTCCCAAGTTATTCAGTGTGTTTTTAACAGTATTAATTCAGTTATAGTTAGTTCCGTTAGTAAGGTGGTCATTTAACATAATTTTGTATAAAAGGGTAGACAATTTTGATTGTTTTCCTGATATCAGTCGCGCCCAGTAACACATACCATTCTTCTATATATAATTAACTCGACTGGCGTTCTCCCTAACTCCCCATAAAGCATAAATATTGGTGTTGCGTTCTTAACGGGTATGATGTGTCTTATAAAGTTTATTTGTACAGAATTAAATATATCAACTTTTTCATATCCCCATATTTCACATCCATATAATAAAACTGGCAGAACCATTGAGTCAAACATTTTAAGTTTACATTCGGTTGATAGATAGTTGTCCTTTGATTTTGATAGTACAAAGTACAATCACTCATGAAATCACAAGCAAACATATAAAGTAACTGTAATCTCGACTCATTCATTCATTTTTTGTTTTTTGGTTCAATTTCCTGCATTTCATCTCTTTTTTCTCTTTCTTTTTTTTTCTTTTTTTTTTTCTCCTCAGATCAATACTTACTGAGGCACAAGTAACAAAATAATATGTTTATGTATGTATATGTATGAGTGTATGGATATGTATATTGATATGTACGTCAGTATGTCACAAACACTGTGTAAGTCAATGATTCAAGGCTCCCCATCATTGACAGTGTCACATTGAGCTGGGGCAATAATAAGAAAAAGAAATAAAGTATATTATATTCAGCACAATCTGGATCGTAACTACGTTTGTTTTGTGATTTACTGTGCAAGATGCAACATAGAGGACAAACTACTATACAATTTAGCATCCGTCTTAACACTTACAGACATGGCATTTTATATATTAAAGGGACATTCCCGAGTTTGCTGCATTGTAAGACGTTTCCGACTAATAAAATATTTCTATGATTAAACTTACATATTAAATATAGTTTCTTGTTTAGAATATCAGTGTCTGTATATTCAATGCGTTTCTGGTCGTCTTAATATTTGTAAGAAACCCAAACTGGATTTTGTATTCAAATAATTTCATACGTACGAAAAAATATATTTTAGGAAATAAAATGGAATTTAACCTGGTACAAATATTAGAACGATCAGAAACACGTTTAATATACAGCCACAAATATTTTATGCATACAAATATATTTGATATGTAATTACAATCGTTAAAGGTCTCTGTTAGTCGATAACATCTTAAAAATTGCAGCAAACTCAGGAATGTCCCTTTAAGAAGAGCCGGTTTATCCGAATAGCACATGTAGCACGTGCTGCGTCCCCGCGCTTCAGGGGGTCCCGCGGTGATGTGTACATTTATTTTCCCTAGGTCATTTTTCCCCTCTCTCCGAGGGGGTTGTAAAATATATATCCTGGGAAGGGGGTCCCATTTTCTATTTGTGCTACAGGCCCCTCGGATCCTTAAACCGGCTCTGATATTAAGCCGTCTAAAGCAGCCTCTACAGAATGAGTAGATACAGACTTTGCAGGGGGCGTAGCGTGAGCTGGACCGGGGAGGGGGGGGGGGGATATGAACCAAATGGACCTTTTCTATTTTGTATTTGCACCTCCATATGTATAAACCTGTATGTTTTAGTTCTGAAAGCGGAGCATTCTGCTTCAGCGAACACCCATCCCACCCCCACCCCCCAGCAGCCTACGTCCCTGCTTTGTAATACCAAATAAATCCAGATTATAGTTAATTAGTCTACAGCCTCCTGTTGCACTATTGGATCAAACAGATGTGCAGTGATTGACAAGAAAAACAAACTGTCTTACAACACCTCAAGACAAGACTCCATCTTTTTATACCTTTAACACATTAGCATAATTTTGTGGCGAAAATATCCGAGAAGTCCCGACTTTGTTTCTAATGTTTGATGACGTCTTCCGAATGGTGACGTAAAGTCATTGTACTGTTACATCACCATGGTAACATATTGCAATTGTTGAACATGACCGCAGCCATGTACAGGTACCGTACCGTAGGTCGTAGTTTATTAAATATAATAATATATAGAAACTATTATTATTAAATCTATTATTGCATGTATTAGTGATGTATAATTACACATTAATCAATGCTATATATATATATATATATATATAGCTATATATATATATATATATATTCATATATATATATTTAATAGCTGTATAATTACTCCGCTATCTTCGTCATGGACAGTGGGTCATTCATTCATTCATTCAGTTTGTTTTATACTTATTTGGCTACTGTCGCCTTGTTCACGAACAACTCCGCTATCTGGGCTGTGTGTCTGTCTGGACAAGGGTTAGTAATTAAGTTCTTATTGGTCAGTTTGAATCAGAATAACGGTGGTTGGGCGAGATTTTAACTCAGTCGGCTGACTGCTCGCTAGTGAGTGAGAAAGAAGTCAGTGTACTGGCTTGCATTGCAGGATCGAACTCACCTCGGACGACCCAGTTCATCAGACTGTTTACCGGGAATCACCAGGGTAACATCAGAATTGCAATATTGTTGAACATTGACCGCAGCCATGTACAGGTACCGTAGGTCGTAATTTATTAAATGACCGGCCTCGGTGGCGTCGTGGTTAGGCCATCGGTCTACAGGCTGGTAGGTACTGTGTTCGGATCCCAGTCGAGGCATGCGATTTTTAATCCAGATACTGACTCCAAACCTTGAATGAGTGCTCCGCAAGGCTCAGTGGGTAGGTGTATACCACTTCCATCGACCAGTGATCCATAACTGGTTCAACAAAGGCCATGGTTTGTGCTGTCCTGCCTGTGGGAAGCGCAAATAAAAGATCCCTTGCTGCTAATCGGAAAGAGTAGCTCATGTAGTGGCGACAGCGGGTTTCCACTCAAAATCTGTGTGGTCCTTAACCATATGTCTGACGCCATATAATCGTAAATAAAATGTGTTGAGAGCGTCGTTAAATAAAAAATTTCTTTTTTAATTTATTAAATATAATAATATATAGTAACTATTATTTTTTAAATTATTATTATTAACTCTATTGTTCCATGTATTAGTGTATAACTACACATTAGTCAATGATCCATTCATTCATTAATTTATACTTATTTGTGTATTGTCCTGGGTACACAACTCAGCTATCTGGGCTATCTGTCATGGACAGTTGGTTAATAATTAGTTGTTATTGGTTAGTTTATTAGTGGTTAGTTTATTAGTGGTTAGTGAGAAAAAAGTCAATGTAATGGCCTTACATCTACCCATTGAGTCGTTAAACTCGCTCTGGGTGGGAGCCGGTACCGGGCTGCGAACCCAGTACCTACCAGCCTTATGTTCGATGGCTTAACCACGACACCACCGAGACTGGTAACCGTAATGAACTGAAGAATGTTAAAACTGTAATATGTTTGCACTCGGCGCAAACATTGGTTTCCTCGAGAGTTCAATGCATTAAAACGACAACAGTTCTTTGTCACAATGGACATGTATTTCAAATTCAAACTTAGACATCACTATAATTAGATTTCGCATTAATATGATATAACCAATAGTAATTGAAATTATTTGGATGTAATTTTTGTGGTCATGTAACTGAAGGTATAATCTTTTCCTTTCACAAGAAAAAATAATAACTTTTTTTTCTATGCATAGAAAGTGTGTGCTCGTGCGTGCGTGCGTGCTTGTTTGCTTGCTTGTTAGTTTGTTGTTTGTTGTTGTCAAATGCTAAAGCGCTCGCTTGATGCGCGGCTGGTCTAGGATCGATCCCCGTCGGTGGTCCCTTTTGGTGTATTTCTTGTACATACAAAATATCCTTTACTACTAATGAAAAAACAATGTAGTGGGTTTGACTACTAAGACTATATTATATCAGAATAACCAAAAGTTTGACATCCAATAGTCGAAGATTAATAAATCAATATGCTCTAGTGATTAGTCGTTAAACAATACTTTTTTTTCCTTCAGCGTTTTACTGTTAGTTACAGTGTTAGTTCTACAACCTACAGCCGGGCTTAGTGAAGAAAAGCCCGTGGATTCTGTGTTGGAGCCCCCAGAACTCCCAGAGCAATGGCGAGAGTTTGACAGCGAGCACGCAGATCTCGACTATGGTTCCACAGGCGAGTTTTCACAACTTCACTACTTATTGATGTTCCAGTTATCGATTATAATGGAACATTGATTGGTTTGGCTTTACCGCTAGGAAAATCGATTTTAAAAAAGTGATAATCGATTGTATTAGAAAATGTTAACTGTAATTGTACAGGTCTACAGTTTAGATGATGGAACTGACGTAAATATCTTCTGTTAGGTGTGTGTTTTCATGTCTTACACTATCTCTGCTTCCTTTGGGAAAGGTAAAACGGCAGCTTGGAGGTGCGACTCTGATGTGACTTGAGATTCACGCTACATGTTGTTTCCCCTACCCCAAATATTGTACAAGAATTTAACTTCGACTTATTATGTTTATCATATGGTGTGATATACGCCAAACAGCTACTAGTTAGAAACATCTATCACATTAATTTATTAATTACAGACATAGGTCTATTAAAAAACACCACGAGAATTTGCCAGCCCAAGCAGGCACGGCTGAGCAATGGGGCTGGGAGGGGGGAGAACTCTTTCTCTAAATTTATAAGTACTTGGTCGCGTATAATAATATGGGTGTAGCAACTGGACTCTCGAATTATGGAAAAAATGGCAAATAAAAGATAATGGAACTCGTCGCCAATGTCTATTACATTACATAATGTGCAAATTCTATCTTCTATGAGTATATTATTCCAACGTTCAATTTCAACGGGTAGGTAATGGTTAGACGTTCTAAATTTTAAGAGTGCTGTCCACAGTTTTTCTGGTAGTTTATTGATATAGCTTTCGAAAAATAGTTGTTCTTTGTATAATCGGTAAGTGTTGCCTCTCGATGACAGTGATATGTTATTTTTCCATGTTTGTAAATACTGATCGCATTGTCTTTGTTTAATTTGTTGTGAGAGACAATTTACTGATATGAAAGATTGTCTTTATCCAGATATCACCCATTCCCAAGTTATTCAGTGTGTTTTTAACAGTATTAATTCAGTTTATAGTTAGTTCCGTTAGTAAGGTGGTCATTTAACATAATTTTGTATAAAAGGGTAGACAATTTTGATTGTTTTCCTGATATCAGTCGCGCCCAGTAACACATACCATTCTTCTATATATAATTAACTCGACTGGCGTTCTCCCTAACTCCCCATAAAGCATAAATATTGGTGTTGCGTTCTTAACGGGTATGATGTGTCTTATAAAGTTTATTTGTACAGAATTAAATATATCAACTTTTTCATATCCCCATATTTCACATCCATATAATAAAACTGGCAGAACCATTGAGTCAAACATTTTAAGTTTACATTCGGTTGATAGATAGTTGTCCTTTGATTTTGATAGTACAAAGTACAATCACTCATAAAATCACAAGCAAACATATAAAGTAACTGTAATCTCGACTCGTTCATTCATTTTTTGTTTTTTGGTTCAATTTCCTGCATTTCATCTCTTTTTTTTCTTTCTTTTTTTTTCTTTTTTTTTTCTCCTCAGATCAATACTTACTGAGGCACAAGTAACAAAATAATATGTTTATGTATGTATATGTATGAGTGTATGGATATGTATATTGATATGTACGTCAGTATGTCACAAACACTGTGTAAGTCAATGATTCAAGGCTCCCCATCATTGACAGTGTCACATTGAGCTGGGGCAATAATAAGAAAAAGAAATAAAGTATATTATATTCAGCACAATCTGGATCGTAACTACGTTTGTTTTGTGATTTACTGTGCAAGATGCAACATAGAGGACAAACTACTATACAATTTAGCATCCGTCTTAACACTTACAGACATGGCATTTTATATATTAAAGGGACATTCCCGAGTTTGCTGCATTGTAAGACGTTTCCGACTAATAAAATATTTCTATGATTAAACTTACATATTAAATATAGTTTCTTGTTTAGAATATCAGTGTCTGTATATTCAATGCGTTTCTGGTCGTCTTAATATTTGTAAGAAACCCAAACTGGATTTTGTATTCAAATAATTTCATACGTACGAAAAAATATATTTTAGGAAATAAAATGGAATTTAACCTGGTACAAATATTAGAACGATCAGAAACACGTTTAATATACAGCCACAAATATTTTATGCATACAAATATATTTGATATGTAATTACAATCGTTAAAGGTCTCTGTTAGTCGATAACATCTTAAAAATTGCAGCAAACTCAGGAATGTCCCTTTAAGAAGAGCCGGTTTATCCGAATAGCACATGTAGCACGTGCTGCGTCCCCGCGCTTCAGGGGGTCCCGCGGTGATGTGTACATTTATTTTCCCTAGGTCATTTTTCCCCTCTCTCCGAGGGGGTTGTAAAATATATATCCTGGGAAGGGGGGTCCCATTTTCTATTTGTGCTACAGGCCCCTCGGATCCTTAAACCGGCTCTGATATTAAGCCGTCTAAAGCAGCCTCTACAGAATGAGTAGATACAGACTTTGCAGGGGGCGTAGCGTGAGCTGGACCGGGGAGGGGGGGGGGGGGATATGAACCAAATGGACCTTTTCTATTTTGTATTTGCACCTCCATATGTATAAACCTGTATGTTTTAGTTCTGAAAGCGGAGCATTCTGCTTCAGCGAACACCCATCCCACCCCCACCCCCCAGCAGCCTACGTCCCTGCTTTGTAATACCAAATAAATCCAGATTATAGTTAATTAGTCTACAGCCTCCTGTTGCACTATTGGATCAAACAGATGTGCAGTGATTGACAAGAAAAACAAACTGTCTTACAACACCTCAAGACAAGACTCCATCTTTTTATACCTTTAACACATTAGCATAATTTTGTGGCGAAAATATCCGAGAAGTCCCGACTTTGTTTCTAATGTTTGATGACGTCTTCCGAATGGTGACGTAAAGTCATTGTACTGTTACATCACCATGGTAACATATTGCAATTGTTGAACATGACCGCAGCCATGTACAGGTACCGTACCGTAGGTCGTAGTTTATTAAATATAATAATATATAGAAACTATTATTATTAAATCTATTATTGCATGTATTAGTGATGTATAATTACACATTAATCAATGCTATATATATATATATATATATAATAGCTGTATAATTAACTCATTCGTTCATTCATTCATTCATTCATTCATTTATACTTATTTGTGTACTGTCCTGTTCACACAACTCCGCTATCTGGGCTGTGTGTCATGGACAGTGGGTTAGTAATTAGTTCTTATTGGTTAGTTTGTTAGTGGTTGGGCGAGATTTAACTCAGTCGGCTGACTGCTCGCTTGAGGTGCTTGCATTGCAGGATCGAACCACCTCGGAGGACCCATTCATCTGACTGCCCCCCCCCCCCTCCCCCCGGTATGTGCTTTCCTGTCTGTGGGAAAGTGCATATAAAAGATCCTTGGCTGCATTAGGAAAAATGTAGCGGATTTCCTCTCATGATTACGAATCAGAATAACGGTGTGTTTGACATCCAATAGCCGATGATTAATTAATCAATGTGCTCTACCGGTGTCGTTAAACAAAACAAACTTCTCGTTAGTGGTTAGTGAGAAAGAAGTCAGTGTACTGGTCTTACATCTACCCATTGAGTCGTTAAACTCGCTCTGGGTGGGAGCCGGTACCGGGCTACGAACCCAGTATATACCAGCCTTATGTTCGATACCGGGAAGTCCCGACTTTGTTTCTAATGTGTGGTAACATCTTCAGAATGGTGACGTAAAATCATTGTACTGTTACATCACCAGGGTAACATATTGCAATTGTTGAACATGACGGTAGCCATGTACAGGTACCGTAGGTCGTAATTTATTAAATGACCGGCCTCGGTGGCGTCGTGGTTAGGCCATCGGTCTACAGGCTGGTAGGTACTGTGTTCGGATCCCAGTCGAGGCATGCGATTTTTAATCCAGATACTGACTCCAAACCTTGAATGAGTGCTCCGCAAGGCTCAGTGGGTAGGTGTATACCACTTCCATCGACCAGTGATCCATAACTGGTTCAACAAAGGCCATGGTTTGTGCTGTCCTGCCTGTGGGAAGCGCAAATAAAAGACCCCTTGCTGCTAATCGGAAAGAGTAGCTCATGTAGTGGCGACAGCGGGTTTCCTCTCAAAATCTGTGTGGTCCTTAACCATATGTCTGACGCCATATAATCGTAAATAAAATGTGTTGAGTGCGTCGTTAAATAAAACATTTCTTTTTTAATTTATTAAATATAATAATATATAGTAACTATTATTTTTTAAATTATTATTATTAACTCTATTGTTCCATGTATTAGTGTATGACTACACATTAGTCAATGATATATATATATATATATATAGTCTCTCTATAAAGAACTCATCCATTCATTCATTAATTTATACTTATTTGTGTATTGTCCTGGGTACACAACTCAGCTATCTGGGCTATCTGTCATGGACAGTTGGTTAATAATTAGTTGTTATTGGTTAGTTTATTAGTGGTTAGTTTATTAGTGGTTTGTGAGAAAAAAGTCAATGTAATGGCCTTACATCTACCCATTGAGTCGTTAAACTCGCTCTGGGTGGGAGCCGGTACCGGGCTGCGAACCCAGTACCTACCAGCCTTATGTTCGATGGCTTAACCACGACACCACCGAGACTGGTAACCGTAATGAACTGAAGAATGTTAAAACTGTAATATGCTTGCACTCGGCGCAAACATTGGTTTCCTCGAGAGTTCAATGCGTATGCATTAAAACGACAACAGTTCTTTGTCACAATGGACATGTATTTCAAATTCAAACTTTGACGTCACTATAATTAGATTTCGCATTAATATGATATAACCAATAGTAATTGAAATTATTTGGATGTAATTTTTGTGGGCATGTAACTGAAGGTATAATCTTTTCCTTTCACAAGAAAAAATAATAACTTTTTTTTCTATGCATAGAAAGTGTGTGCTCGTGCGTGCGTGCGTGCTTGTTTGCTTGCTTGTTAGTTTGTTGTTTGTTGTTGTCAAATGCTAAAGCGCTCGCTTGATGCGCGACTGGTCTAGGATCGATCCCCGTCGGTGGGCCCTTTTGGTGTATTTCTCGTACATACAAAATATCCTTTACTACTAATGAAAAAACAATGTAGTGGCTTTGACTACTTAGACTATATTATATCAGAATAACCAAAAGTTTGACATCCAATAGTCGAAGATTAATAAATCAATATCCTCTAGTGATTAGTCGTTAAACAAAACAGTTTAGTTTTTTTGTTTTTCCGCAGCGTTTTACTGTTAGTTACAGTGTTAGTTCTACAACCTATAGCCGGGCTTAGTGAAGAGAAGCCCGTGGATTCTGTGTTGGAGCCCCCAGAACTCCCAGAGCAATGGCGAGAGTTTGACAGCGAGCACACAGATCTCGACTATGGTTCCACAGGCGAGTTTTCATAACTTCACTACTTATTGATGTTCCAATGATCGATTATAATGGAACATTGATTGGTTTGGCTTTACCGCTAGAAAAATCGATTTAAAAAAAGTGATAATCGATTGTATTAGAAAATGTTAACTGTAATTGTACAGGTCTACAGTTTAGATGATGGAACTGACGTAAATATCTTCTGTTTGGTGTGTGTTTTCATGTCTTACACTATCTCTGCTTCCTTTGGGAAAGGTAAAACGGCAGCTTGGAGGTGCGACTCTGATGTGACTTGAGACTCACGCTACATGTTGTTTCCCCTACCCCAAATATTGTACAAGAATTTAACTTCGACTTATTATGTTTATCATATGGTGTGATATACGCCAAACAGCTACTAGTTAGAAACATCTATCACATTAATTTATTAATTACAGACATAGGTCTATTAAAAAACACCACGAGAATTTGCCAGCCCAAGCAGGCACGGCTGAGCAATGGGGCTGGGAGGGGGGAGAACTCTAGCCCCCTCAATAATTCTGAATAAAAATATTACTGGTGGTAAATCTTCAGGCAGAGATCAATTAACGTGTAGAATGCAGTAAATTGCATTTCAGGACATCTATTTTTCTAACCTTTACCCCGAAACCCCTAGAAACTTTGCTTCGAGCCCTCGATCTCAGTCAGAGCCCCCCCCCCCCCCCACCACCACCACCACCACCACACACACACCAATGTGATCTTGCTTCCGTCGTACCTGCCAAGTGATACCAAATTACGGCTCTGCCCCATGGGCTGTTACCGTTTTTTAAAAATCTGTTAAATGTAATAAATGTTAATCTCTTGTTATGTTCTCACAGATATGAAGCCTGATTCCAAGAAGAAAAAGTATCCCGTAAAACCACCCGCTATGTCTCAAGAAGTCGACAAAGATGGTATGTGTCATTTCCATTTGCGCCGATGTGTGTCTATGGTTGTCAGTAACAATATTTCCAGGCCGGAATTTAGGATTAAGGTTAGGGTTGGGGTTAGCTTTTTCATTATATGTTATGATACATTTTCAAATTTGTTGACTTAAGTATATCGTTATATTTACAAAACGCCCCAAAATATGCAGTTTGGTCTAAACAAACAAAGAAAAGAATTTTGTTTTTAAGTTATGTCGCTATGTGGATGACAGTTCCTTGTTTTGGTCGTGCTAGTGTAGTCATTACAAAATATAATTTGCCAAGTCACGACAGTGGCATTATTGGCATTAGTTTGATTCCCTATTGGGCCTATTAGGCTATTTCTCATTCCAGCCAGTGCAAAACTGGTAAAACCAAACACTGTGGTATGCGCTATCCTGTCTTTGGAGTGATGCATATAAAAGCTTCCTTTCTACTAATGACTTTTTTTAGCGGGGTTTCTCTCTAAGACTATGTCAAAGTTACGAAATGTATGACATCCAATAGCCGAAGATTAATAAATTAATGTATTCTAGTGGTGTCATTAAACAAAACAAGGAAGGAAGGAAATGTTTTATTTAAACAAAACAAAGTTTATCTTTTAACTTTTGTACGTGTATGTTTGTGATATTAGTTTGATGGGTCACTGCATGTTGAGGTGTTGTGTGTTACAGAGGCTGTTATTGACAGGCAGTTGACAAGAAATGAAGGGATGCTCATGGACCTGCGTGGCCGCCCAGAGCAAGCCAGTAGCCACCAGATTGATCCAGGTGAGTGTGCATCTACCAGCATACCAAACAACACCTGACCCACTCACGTCCAAGTGAACCTCACTTAGTGCTAGGCGCAGACTGTCAACTGTCACAACGAAGTGGCCAACTCGATGTATACGTTGTAATTTCCCCAACTCCCGACTTACGACTGGTGCGCTCAGATTAAGCTACGGTCACACCGGCCTTAAGACGTCGTACGACCACCTGAGATTTCGGGTGATCGCAGACCATCGAGGGTCGGGGTGAATCGTGCGTAATCGTGCGGCGTTGCACGACGTCGCAGCCATCGGGGGTTCTCGCACGACGTCTTGGCGGTTTTTGGTTATGTTAAAAAACCTGGCTGCGATTCCCAGGATTGTAGGGTATTGTACGACATTTTCACATGTTCTCACCTGGAAATATTAATTAATGACTGAGATGTGAATGGCAAATGATGTCGTATGAAGGTCGACGGCATCGTACGACATCACGTGGGATCGTAAGACATCGTACGACATTGTACGAGGTCGCACGACCATCACACGACTTTAATCGTGTTCCTACGATAATGTCAGCTTATCGGCAGACAATCGTAGTGAAGTCGTACGATTTCCCTACGATTGTCTCAGATGCGTCGCAAACCCATCGTTTCCAGTGTGACCACACAACAGTGAACTAAGATTGTAATATCGTAGCAGAGTCGGGGACAATCATAGATATCTAGAATCTCACCCCATCTGACGACGTCGTAGCTCGGTCTGACCAAGATTTTAACAACTAATGGGTTATACAACGAGACTTGAGTTGTAGCGCTCCCGTCAGGAGTCGGGGAAAATTACAACGCAACAATAGGGTTGCCCAATTTCGCCATGACAGTTGATAGTCGCTGTCTAGCATTACAGGAACTATTGTCTTTGAAACGTGTCGGGTGCTACGGATATTAGTATAACAAGTTTTGGCCTGAAGTAGGTTTTTCAAAGACGCTTATCGTTATATCTAAAACTGCAGTATAGCCCACTCGCATTTTTTTCCGATTTACTTTAAGGATGTATACCACCAAATCAAATCCGAAAGACGATAATAGTAACATGTAGCTAAAACTCTTACCTGTCTATCAATCGACATACACACCATGGATATAAATATTACCACCCATCACCCTTAAAGTAAATCAGAAACGGTGTGTGTGTGTGTGTGTGTGTGTGTGTGTGTGTGTGTGAAGGTGCTCATTTCAGAGATGACGGGTAGCGTCTGTGACTACCCTAGTTCAGCACAAAATTCAAGTACTTTCATTTTTTACAGGTACCCCATACATGTTTCAAGCACAAGGCTACTTGACACAGTGGTACTAGATGAAATAAAATTACATTCATTATTGGCCAGTAAACATATAAACTTTAAAGTTTGTTTGTTTAATGACACCACTAGAGCACATCGATTTGGTAATTCTAACATAATATAGTCTTAGAGAGGACATGTGCTACATTTTTCCATTAGTAGCAAAGGATATTGCATATGCATCATCCCACAGACAGGATAGCACATACCACAGCCTATGGTGACAATAGGTGAAGGAGAACACTACATTAACGATACTGGCTTGGTTGTTTGTTACAGAAGCTGGCGTTAACATGCAGATGACCAAACACGAAGAACTCCTTGTGGAAATGGCAGCTCCACGACCCAGGGTGAACCGGATAAGTGCACATCCCAGGGTGAACCAGATAGGTGAGTGTGCTGACAATCTGACACCATCCAAAATAAGTGACATATTAGCGACATACCTGTACATTAGCGTAGGAAGGAGGGGGGGGGGGAGGGGCATGTACCCCCCATTTGTCTTGGTCCAGTAGCAAGAGCGATGGTTTATATATATTTATATGTGAGTGTGCTCCCCCCCCCCCCCTTTTAGCACCTTCCTACGCCACTGCGTGTAAGACTTTAGCGAGGTCGTCATATCAGAAACTAAAAAACAAGAGGTTGGGCTGAAATAGTATTTTTGACCAGTTTTGACGTTATGCAGCTTACAGACAACTTAAATTCATTAGAAAATTACACTAATGTGCATGGTAGTTAACTTTTGCCAAGATTTGTATACCGTACACTTATGCTGTTCTTGGTTGTGTTCATGTGTTTATATGTAAAACGTTCACTCGCTCGCTCTGTTTCTCGCTTTGTCTCTCTCTCTCTCTCTCTCTCTCTCTCTCTCTCTCTCTCTCTCTCACACACACATATTGTTGTACTAACTCTAACTTTGTTACACTTTTAATATTATTTTAGCTACTACAACTACTACTACAAAGAGACCGGAAACCATTGAGGTAGGTTGATCTACATAACTTATAGTTGTTTGGTGTTTAGGTATTGATGAGTAATACTATGATAGGTAAGTTGATCTACATAACTTACAGCTGGTCGGTGAACAGGTATTGACGAGGAATGATAGGTAGGTTGATCTACATAACTTACAGCTGTTCAGTGAACAGGTATTGACGAGTATTGATAGGTAGGTTGATCTACATAACTTACAGCTGTTCGGTGAACAGGTATTGACGAGTAATGATGGGTAGGTTGATCTACATAACTTACAGCTGTTCGGTGAACAGGTATTGACGAGTAATGATGGGTAGTTTGATCTACATAACTTACAGCTATTTGGTGAACAGGTATTGACGAGGAATGATAGGTAGGTTGATCTACATAACTTACATCGGTTCGGTGTTTAGGTATTGATGAGTAATCATATGATGGGTAGGTTGATCTACATAACTTACAGCTGTTCAGTGAACAGGTATTGACGAGTAATGATAGGTAGGTTGATCTACATAACTTACAGCTGTTCGGTGAACAGGTATTGACGAGGAATGATAGGTAGGTTGATCTACATAACTTACATCTGTTCGGTGAACAGGTATTGACGAGTATTGATAGGTAGGTTGATCTACATAACTTACATCTGTTCGGTGAACAGGTATTGGCGAGTAATGATAGGTAGGTTGATCTACATAACTTACAGCTGTTCAGTGAACAGGTATTGACGAGTATTGATAAGTAGGTTGATCTACATAACTTACAGCTGTTCAGTGTTTAGGTATTGACGAGTAATCATATGATAGGTAGGTTGATCTACATAACTTACAGCTGGTCGGTGAAAAGGTTAACTCTAAAAGTTCGTTTTGTTTAACGACACCACTAGAGTACATTGATTTATTAATCATTGGCTAATGGATGTCAAACATTTGGTAATTTTTACATTTATCCTAAGAGGAAACTCGCTACATTTTTCTATTAGTAACAAGGGATCTTTTATATGCACCATCCCACAGCCAGAATAGCATATACTACGGCCTTTTGATATACCAGTCGTGGTGCACTGGTTGGAACGAGAAATAACCCAATGGTCCACCGACGAGGATCGATCCCAGCGCTTTACCACTGGGCTACGTCCCGCCCGACCCCTCTAAACGAGCGATGTTCCTGAACGTGTCCCTAGATCCTATAGTAGACGAAACACAACAAACCTACATTTGGAATACGCATATGCGTACTAACAGGAACCCATTTCAGAACAAATAGTCCACTGCCAGTTTTTGTCTGGTTGCAATATTTTATTACGCCTCCTTTCCGTGATCACTAGAACATGACTGATTTTCAGCTAGGTTCGATCCTGACAAACAGAGTAAACTGCACTAATAGTAATTATTGTCTTCTTTTCAGCATATATTCAAACTACCCGTGAAAACACAGGCCATTCTACTTATTTGTCTCTCAGCTTCTGCCAGCCTGATCCTGCTAGGATTCATAATTTTGGAGGTAAGGGCGGCTTTTTATATGCACAGGAATCTAATGTTGACGACAGTCACTTTTCGTACCCTTGTTTCGGCTTCGTAGACAATAAATTATTTCTTACCGTAATTTCCATACGGAAATATAAAATCCATATTTCGTAAAGGTACAATTTTTTAATCACAAGATTTTCTTCACACACATTCAGCTGCATTAGTAATTTTCAAACAAAAACAATTCAATAGCAATTTTGCATTAGAATTTTTCCAGCATTCTTAAAACGGGAACCGGCCTCGGTGGCGTCGTGGTAGGCCATCGGTATACAGGCTGGTAGGTACTGGGTTCGGATCCCAGTCGAGGCATGGGATTTTTAATCCAGATACCGACTCCAAACCCTGAGTGAGTGCTCCGCAAGGCTCAATGTGTAGGTGTCAACCACTTGCACCGACCAGTGATCCATAACTGGTTCAACAAAGGCCATGGTTTGTGCTATCCTGCCTGTGGGAAGCGCAAATAAAAGATCCCTTGCTGCTAATCGGAAGAGATGGGGAACCCAGGGCATAGTGAACCGACATTTTTTGGTTGGATAAAACGCTGTGAAAAAGCGAGGCAATCGAAACATTTAGTTCTTATCCTATGATTTATGATTAAAACTAACATGCGACACAAACGTAATGCAGCTAACAACGATCTTTATTGAAATATATAGAATTATAAACTTCATAAAAATTTAACTTTACCCCGGAGCCCTGGGGCAAAGTGAAACCTGTTACGGGGCATAGTGGAATGCTATTTTATTTTGTGTATATTTTGACAAAAAGTATTTGATTCAACTCGGTGTATGAAATTACGATAGTCCATAATGCATGTTCAATCCGCACACACAAATTTGATTATAGTAACAGTTACTTATATCAATGTAATTCTCTTGATGTTAAAAATAAAATTTTATATTTTTGCAAACATTTTCTATTCCTTGCAGAGGTCACATGTATAATTGTCGTCTATGTCATTTAGCCCTGCACATTCTTCATGTGCCCATTTGTTACACTTATCACGCATGATCCACTCTTCGCCACCTTTCGATTGGGAATAAAGGCCAGAACAATAAATGCATGGAACATCCTCGTTACTCCCCTGTGTTTTTTCCACCAACTATGCCAATTTTTTGCGCCTTTCCTTTACCTTTCCCTTTGCCCATACGATTACTTTGACCCTTTCCACCTGTTTTTTTTTAAACAAACAACTGGACTTTGGAGGATGGTTTCATTCGTTTCCTATTAAGATCACATTCCAATTCTTTTAAATAAGGACTGCTTGTCAGTATGACCGTTTTGCCTCTTCTGATACCTTGTCTCCTTGGTTCTGTCTGCTCCACACGAGGGACTCCCATGATGTATGCGGGAGACACATACTCGATATCATTCTTCTTGGAAGGTGATGTTGATGGAGTTGCTGCAGTGTTAGATGGACCTGGTGTTGCAGCATCAGATAAAACCGGTGTTGTCGCGTCAGATGGAGCTGATATAGTGTTAACATCCATTGGGGTTGCAGCATCAGATGAAACCGGTGTTGTCGCGTCAGATGGAGCTGATATAGTGTTAACATCCATTGGAGTTGCAGCATCAGATGAAACCGGTGTTGTCGCGTCAGATGGAGCTGATATAGTGTTAACATCCATTGGAGTTGCAGCATCAGATGAAGTTATTTGTGTAGTGTTAAACTGTTCTGGTGCTGAAGGTGCTGAAGCTGCTGGTGGAGCTCGATCTGGTTGTGTAGCATCAGATGGAGTTAGTTCATCTCCTGGTGTGGGTTTGTCTGTGGTTTCTGCTGCGGCAAACATGTGATCCGGGAATATATTTGGATTAAATGGACAAATTCCGGTTTTTGCGAAACCACTAATGGCTGTTGATGTAGTTGCAGCCTTCTGGTAGGCAGCCCCAAAGAGACCTGCAACTTGGTAGATTGTGATGACCTTTCCTGGATGCTTCCTGAGCCATACCCGCACTTCCTGTTCATAGTATGTGTTTAGTGGTCCCATAAATGATACGTCATGTGGTTGCAGGCGATGTGACATGTGCGGTGGGATTACCAGGATATGCACATGATTTTCCCTTGCCATTTCGATTAAGGTGAGGTTTTTCGTATGGGTTGCATGACCATCAAACAGCAGAAGGACTGGATCTTCAGCTGAAGGCTTTGCGTGGTGCAGAAAATGCTTGAACCATGTTTGTGCGAATATCTCGGACTGCATCCAGCCAGATGGGTGACATGTAATTACAGTTTCCAGCGGTGCTCCAACTTTAAATAGTGGATTGAGATTCTTTCGAGGGAAAATAAGTAATGGGGGTATGTAATTACCAAGAGCATTAAAACATATTTCTGCTATGACCAACGTTCCCCTTTCCGCTGAGGCGAGTGAACCAACCTGTTTTTTACCCTTCATTGATATAACTTTTGAAGTCTTGTTTGGCACTGTCATCACTCCAGTTTCATCGTTATTATAGATACGACTTGGTGGGAAATGGTATGTTTCATACAGCGAGTTCAATAATTGGTAGAAATTCATGACAACTACCTTGTTGAAACCTGCTGCTCTTGCTGCTGAAGTGGCTTCTGGTGTACGCAATGACAACATTTGATGACGTTTCAAAAATCCGTACACAAAATCCTCTCCTGCCATCTTTAGTTCCATATTGAATGGATGTTCTACATGGTTTCTGACAGCAAATTGGAATGATAGCTGTGGGAATTCCTTGAGAGTTAAACCAAATAAACGACTCTCCATGAACAAAAGATAGTCTGCAAGGTCCTTTTCTTGCTGTTGACTGAACACTGGCCTGAAACGCCCAAGCCCCTTTTGTGCCACATCACCAGGTTCACCATCTTTCCTTACTCTTCGGAACAGAGTTGTCTTCGGAATACTGTATGTCTCAGATGCATCTGTAAGGGTCATTTCTTTGTCACGTACTTTAGCAATCTAATTAAAATTAGCTCCACTATTACATGTGGATCTAACACCAGCCAGTTGGAGCTCATGTCCACCAATCAAAACCTTACTTGCAGAATCCTGCCAGTGATTTTAAAATAATTTGAAAACATTCCGAATATCTTGAGGGTATACATGTTTCGTGTGAATTACGAATGCCTTAAAACATGTTTTATTTTATAAAATAAATAATTTGTAATGTAAAACTGAAGACTGATTTAATTGTTTTTTGTTGTTTTTTATAAATAAATAAATAATTTTTAATGTAAAATTACCCACCCCGTACGTATTGGTATGGTTCGCTGTACTGCGGCCACTAAAATAGACTCGCCCGATATTTTTAGAATGTGTATGCTCCCAAATAACGTTATAAAAGGCGAAGTGTGATTGGTCAATATTTAAATTATTATTTACAGACGAAATGTTACCTTGACATTGGGGACTACGCAGTGTTGTTAGTTTTAAATCACTGGCAGGATTCTGCAAGTAAGGTTTTGATTGGTGGACATGAGCTCCAACTGGCTGGTGTTAGATCCACATGTAATAGTGGAGCTAATTTTAATTAGATTGGTACTTTAGCCACCGCTTCCTTCATAGCCTGTTCCGACCATTTCTGCTGGTCAGTTGTTCGCTTGTAATTGCGAACCATATTGCCTAAAATAAGAGAGAAAAGGACACTGTGTAGGATGCATGTAGTCCTAATGTTATGGAGACAGACATTTAACTGAGTGTTAATCAATATAATTAAAAAAGCGTTAATTAATATAATTAATAATAATAATAATAATAATTACGTGTTAATAATTAAAAAGTCAAATAGAATGACCGGGGCAAAGTGGAACGCTGTATACCACTTTGCCCCACCCACTTTACCCTGACCACGTGTTATTTTCTAAATTCCTCGTGCTACTGTGTTAAAGCCGCACACCCTAGTTCCATCCAGCGAAAATAAATTATAATTTAGTTAATCTACAAACCTGTAACACACTTAGATCACGTTTTTATCAAATGGAGTGAAAAAGCAGGTTTTATATCGATATATACCATGGGAATCCCCATGTCCCAATTGCTTGAAATAATTTTAAAAGTTAGTATTCTGATGTCACCGGTAGAAGCACAACAATGCCTACGTCACGACAAATTTCACAGACTTGGGGTGCGTTCGTTTCACCTCTCCTGGACATGTTCCAACTGTTCTGTACTGGTTGTATCCCCTCTCCAGATATCGTAAGACTTAGCAAAAGTATTGGTTTTAAGGGTTTGTAACGTTTTGTATTGAGACACTTACTTGTCTGAACTTTATTGTTACTGAAAATTTTCACGAACTGTGAAGAAAAATCTCACAAATGAACAACAACAAATCGGATGTTGATTGCGCGAACCGTGCACGAGAAAACAAACCGAACCAAAATGATAACGGTCACGTGATATACCAACGTCTGTGACATTAAAAATAGATTGGACCTCGCTTGCTTAACGGTTTTTTCTCGACAACACGTTTTGTGAAAAAATGCAAAAAATGCATTTCGTGGTTTTACAAACATCAGGATTACCAAAAAGCACTTCAGGTGAATGGAAATGTGTATTCTAAATAATAAAATGTAAGTAAAGTGCAATTTTATTTGTGAAAAATGGGGTTTAATAGCGAAAAACAACGCCGTAATGGTTAACAAATAAATGTAACTAGGGTGTGTCCCTTTAATAGATCTACGCAAGAAATATCGTCATGCATATGGCATATACTGACCTTAGATTTAACTCCATGGAAAACATTGCAACTAAACAAGATAACAGTGCTTTAGGAGACGATTAATTTCTGAAAATTATTGTTTTAAACACGCAAAAAAATATTTTGCCTAAACAAATTTACTTCCATCAAAAACATGGCGTCATCAAACAACCTTGCGATGATGTGAGTTGCAGGCATATGACGTCATTAACATAGATTTGCGGGGGCTGTTTCACTTTGCCCCGTGTTTCGCTTTACCCCGTGTTCCCCTAGCCCATGTAGTGGCGACAGCGGGTTTCGTCTCAAAATCTGTGTGGTCCGTAACCATATATCTGACGCCATATAACCGTAAATAAAATGTGTTGAGTGCGTCGTTAAATAAAACATTTCTTTCTTTCTTTCTAAAAACGTAAATGTCATGAACCCAGTGTATGGTTATTGTAAGGAGATTCAAAGTGACGTCACTGGAATACTGACGTCTTTCAAATTCAAAATCAGCAATATTAATTATTACAATGCTTCGCCACATTAAAATAAAAACTGGTCTACTAACCTTGACCCCTGTCAAATTTCATTAACAAGCAGACAACGCTATTTACAGGAAGGTATTTTTTTTTTTTTTTCATAATTCTGTAGAAAATATTAATTTTAAGTTTCAAAAGATGAAAAAAATTAAAAAGTACAGGCGATGCGCCAGTCCGGATCACTTCAAACAAAATTGTGAATATTCCATAAAAAGTCAAAATGGCAGCCGGCACAAAATTACAAGTCAATATAGGTGACATGGTTATCATCTAGTATGTGGAATCTGTGTCATTGTGGTTTTTTAAAGATTTCTATCTGGACAAAATGTGGGTAACATCTAACGAAAAATATAGGTAGGAGAGCAATTTTTCGTAGTTATTAACATTTTGGTTCAGACTTAGTTTAGTATGAAAAACAGTGATAATCTCCCATCAGCGTCAAATTTTCCAGAAAAACGACAACAAAACACAAGCCGCTAAGTCGTACTGCCCCAAGTTCAGCCAGCTAACGTTCGCAAACAATTTGATTGGTTCCCAATGTGGCCAGACGTTTTTCCGCTCGGTCTGACTGAACGCAGCTGTGTTTCCGTTATGTTTTGACAAACGTCATATGTTTTCAATAGTTTCATTGGCTGTCTATTATTTTGTGTCCTTGTTGTGGTAGTGTACGGTCTACACTCTGTGCAATAATTTACATCAAATTTTTCTTTTGAAACTAAAATTATAAAATGTTTCAAACTTGTAAAAAAAAAATATCGAACAATCTTCAGAACAATAAAGAGTTTTAGCTGAAAACATATTTACATTATGTTCTTGTCATAGACTAATGTCTAATCCCCTTGTTCTACGTATCAAGGGATCCACAATTCGGATTGTCACCTTAAGTATTCTGACAGAGGTAGAGAACTATATATTTTCATAAAAATGTAACTACAGCAAACAATCTAGATTTGTACTAAATGTAAATGTACGTGTAAACAGGCCCCCGCCAGAAATTACTAACAAGAACCTTGCTGTGAATGACATAAGAGGTAACCCAACTAGTGGTCCGTAATTTGTATTGTTCAGTGTAGGGATCACGTGGTATATTATCTAACTGACAGGTCTAATTTCAGCGTAGCAGACGATAACTATGCAGGTATTTCAAATAACTGGAGTTCGCTTTGAGTGGCATTTTATTAGTACCAACAAAATGCATTAGCAAAAATTGATAACATGCACAATATTTATGGTATTATAATTAAAACGTAAAGTTTGTAGTTTGACTTGAAGTACTTTTAATATTGAGAGAAAAAAGGACACTTCGTTGTTTATGTTCAGGTTAATAGTGAAGTAATATCTCACATAATATCGCGATACATGCAGTTACAAACAAAGTATCGAAAACATATGTCGATCAAAATTATATGACGGTACGATCATAATAAATGGCAGAGTTCCAAACATTACACAATACAAGAAAATATGTAAATAGTTACTACTAAATGTAAAAATAAACACTCTGTTTTGTCCAATATTAAACTTATTTGAGAAAAGTTCAGGTCACAGCACACAGCAGACACGGCGGAAGGAAGTAGACATGGGGGCAGGTGACTGAGATGAGTGAGCAAAGCAACGTTTCTAGGGGGTTCAGTGTATGCCCCCCATAAAATTTCGAAAACTAGATTCCTTAAAATGCAGTTTCCTGCATTCTTACAAGTAAAATTCATCTGTGGCATTCCATGTCAAATCAATCACTTTTAGGACGCACCGTCTCAGATTTTAATTTGGTACGCTGATAGTAATCGATGAGAAAACCTCTGAACCAAAAGTTTAGGCTTCTAATTCAATTAATTGTCGAGATACAGGTATTTGAACTTTGACCTCGTTGAGGGTACCACCCATTTTCAAAAGGCTCTAACTTATTTATTAATAGAGATAGAGAAAAAATTCAAATGGTTCATTAATGGTCTTCAGTAGACTAATAGCATTTGTACACGAAACCTCAGAAAGTTATAGTTCGACATGACCTTTGACCTTGACCCCAAAATATATCGTCACCAATGTTTTTTTCAAAACTTTACTGGATATATCTAGGATATTGTAGAAGATTGTTTCAAAATTTCAAGCTGGGTAACCCATAACATCCAGAGTTACAGTTCATTGTATGTGACGGGGGTGCAAGGTTTAACACTGTAATATAATGATGCAAATGCAGTATCAAAAAAAGGAGGACTGAAATTGATTCCTGCACAAATTTTCAAGTATGGTAGAACATAAAATAGATTTGAGGTGTCAAAATAAATATCACTTGTCAATATCAAATCTGCTCAGCTTAACACCATTTAAAGAAGTCCTTTCTAGGATCAACATTCCCTCTATATTAATTAGAGAAGAGTCAGTTAACAAAAAAAAAATAAAAAAAATAATAATAATAATAAAAATAGATAAATAAAAAATAAAAAAAAAAAAAAAAAACACAAACCAGAATTTACATGGAATTTTTATTTATTTATTTATTTATTTAATTTAAGAAATACTTTTTAAAGTCAGTAGAGTATACAATCGTGTTTAATAATTCTCAATTATTTTAACAATGATCTGTTTTTAAAAATGATGTTTAATCTCTGCCTTAAGATTTACTACCAATAATAGGTTTGCTCCGTCGTGCCTGAGGGGCGGGACGTAGCCCAGTGGTAAAGCGCTCACTTGATGCGCGGTGGGTCTGGGATCGATCCCCGTCGGTGGGCCCATTGGGCTATTTCTCGTTCCAGCCAGTGCACCACGACTGGTATATCAAAGAACGTGGTATGTGGGATGGTGCATATAAAAGATCCCTTGCTGCTAATCGAAAAGAGTAGCCCATGGAGTGGCGACAGCGAATTTCCTTTCTCAATATCTGTATGGTCCTTAACCATATGTCTGACGCCATATAACCGTAAATAAAATGTGTTGAGTGTGTCATTAAATAAAACATTTCTTTCTTTCTTTCTTTCCGTCGTGCCTGCACAGATAAGAAAGTTGTTGGACATCCATGACAATATATACACACATA
>NC_054709.1:21535795-21548295 GCF_016097555.1 Gigantopelta aegis
ATGATTTGAATAATAAAGCGAGTCGATTATGACAACACAAAGAGATCAGAAATTATCAAAGCTACTTTGATGTTCCGCAGTTCATATATGATTTGTCCATTTCATTCTTGAAAGAGAGGGTAATGTTTCTTAAACATATGGACACTTCGCCATATAATCCTCTTCTTTTTTCTCTCTCTCTTTTTTTAGATAAACATAAAATAAAATAAAATAAAATATAAAATAAATGATATATCACAAACTGAAAAAACAACCCAACCCCCCCCCCCAAAAAAAAAAAATCTACCAAAATGTTTGTTAAAACGTAGTAGTAGTAGTAGTAGTAGTAGTAGTAATAGTAGTAGTAGTAGTAGTAGTAGTAGTAGTAGTAACAGCAGCAGCAGTAGTAGAAGTGGTTGCAGAAGTGGTAGTATCAGCATCAGTATCAGCAAAAGTAGTATAAATGGAATATGTTTTGTTTCATCTCAAAACGTACATAAATTGTATTCCTGAACTATTTTTAAAAATCGCAAAAAAACCCCACAAACAATCCCCTCAACACCCCCCCCCCCCCCCCCCCCAAAAAAAAAAAAAAAAAAAAAAAAACAACCCCACAACAACAACCAAAAACAATGTGCATTAGCTATCTGATTCCATTCCGTTCTGGTCCGGTCCGGTCCGTGTTTTACCATCACCCCAAAACGGAAGTATTTACGTTGTAACTGCCGCTAGATGGGGCAATGAACACAGGGGGTTATCTTAACACTCAAAAACGTTGAACACAGTGCGTGCGTAATACGTTAACATGCTCATATACCACCAGCCTTATGTCCGATGGCTTAACACAGTGACATTTTTTAGGCCCCCCCCCCCCCCCTTATTAATAATAATAAGTATTATTATTATAATTATTATTATTATTATTATTAATAATATTATTATTATATTATTATTATTATTATTATTATTATTATTATTATTATTTTCTTCTTAAACCTTTCTAATTCGTCATTTCAACCACTATCTCAATAATTCGATGCTGTAGGGCCTATGTGTCAGACTCGTATCGTAGTAGTCATAGCCAGTCCTATGGCCAGTCGTCCTTTACAAAATATTCTATCAATCGTCAGTCTGATTAAAACTAGCTCCACTGCTCTACCAGTAGATCTAACAGCATTGCGTGGACTCCCATGTCCAGGTGACATTTCAACTATAAATAACAATAAAAATATCGGCCAATTACCCTTCGCCTTGTATAGCGTTATTCGGGACCATACAAATTCTAAAAATATCGGGCGAGACTATTTATGCAATAGGTGAACTTGTTGGTCTATGGATTTTACCATCACGGGGTTTTTTTAGTGTTTTTTTTCATCTTGAAACATTTTTTATATAAAAATTCTATATGACGAGTTTACTGTTGTTGTAGGCAAGTGTACTGATTGCAATCCTAGATAGGTTTGTAACAGATTTCCCCGAGATAAAAAAAAACCCATTATTTTGTAAAAAGTAAAGTTTGTTTTATTTAACGACGCCACTAGAGCACATTGATTTTTTATCTTATCATCGGCTATTGGACGTTAAACATATGGCCATTCTGACACTGTTTTTTTAGGCTACTCTTTTACGACAGGCAGCAAGGGAACTTTTATTTGTGCTTCCTACAGGCAGGATAGCACAAACCATGGCCTTTGTTGAACCAGTTATGTATCACTGGTCGGTGCAAGTGGTTTACACCTACCCATTGAGCCTTGCGGAGCACTCACTCCGGGTTTGGAGTCGGTATCTGGATTAAAAATCACATGCCTCGACTGAGATCCGAACCCAGTACCTACCAGCCTGTAGACCGATGGCCTAACCACGACGCCACCGAGGCCGGCATCATTATTTTGTTGTCAGATTCATGGGTCAAGCAAACTAGAAACTCTATCACGCTCACAGCATTGAAAGAGTTTATCGCCAGATCTAGTCCAAATTATTCAGCAAAACTTTTGTGAACCAGGGCTCTCTTCAATTCAGGAAGTAGATAATCTTCACAGCAAAATTGAAGGAAAAGACCTTAAAGGTCAAAGAGTACTATAGCCCATTGAGTTTTATTCGTTTATTGAAACAAGTCGGTAGACAGCCAATGGTCATCATTCAAATGAAAGCCAACATGTTCTTAGATTATCAGTTTATATCAAAATGCCTAAAGTTTCATGTTATACCCTTCACAAAATTGAAAATGATCAGTATTTCATCTTAGAAACCCAAAGTAGCACATTTTATATCATCATTTTTAGGTGAGGAAGATGAAGGTAATTTTCGACAAAAAGCAAGAAACCAAAACATTAAGTTCCAACTCCCTACCCCGTCTGTGTTAAAACCGATTCCACAGTTAAGTAAAGACAAAATCATAAATCCATGTTTAAATTCATGCCGTTAGATAACACGGCATACATGCGATCCATCCTACATGTATAGTTGCAGACACAATTATAGGTACAGTTAGTTGAAGTTGCAGTTGCAGATGAAGCTATAGTTAAAGTTTGCAGTTACATATACGTTTACAGTTAGAGTTACAGTTGTATCTACCACCATCTAAATCATGATTCTATTTACTACAGTCGAGATTACATGTACATGTTGTAGTTGTTTACCATCCTTTTTCTTCTGCAATGGATTGTTTTTGGGTTTTTTCTTCTTCTTCTTTTTTTCTTTTTTTTTTGTGGTGTTTTCCTAAATGTGGTATGCTTCCTTTGTATTTAAGATTCGAACGTTATTTTGTTGACGTCAAACTTTATAGACTGATGGACACCAGAACCATTCAAAAGAAAAATAAACCTAACTAAATTACAAAATGGAATGACTGTTTTCTCTATTAACGTTAAACAGTTTCCAGAAGTTGGCCTTTTGTTTTTGTTTTACAAGTTATTAAAAGCACGTGTTTTAATAGAATACTAATTTTATGTAATGCGTTTCTGAGTTATAACTAAGTGCTGTAGTTTGCATTGCCAAAAACAAAAACAATAATTTATTTTTCTATTTGTTACATGGATATAATTTATTAAAGTATATTTGATCTTTACGAAATATGTTTTCACTTGCTGGAAGCTGCAAGATAAAGAAAATGTGAAATTTTCATTGACTATTCTACTTTATAACAAACCTATTGTAAAGCAGATAGAACAGTATAATTTACTGCATAAGTTTTATATGCCCAATTGACAGTGTTCAAGTTAAAAATACATATGATATACCTGGTGCCTTGTAATAAAAGCTTATTTAGTAATACCAACACCTCAAACGTTCAAACTCAATTTCCCAACATTTTGAAAAAGTGCAGATAGAACAAAATAATTCTTAAACAGCGAATTGTAGAAAGCGCCTTTAAAGGCATATTGTCACAGACCACTGACCTATTTAATGGTCTAACAAAGTATTACCTGAACAAAAATAATTTGATTTGTCCCTAAATGTACTTTATTCAATCATCTTCATAACCACCATACTCCATTTATTAATGATATTTTGTAAAACAAATAACTGAATTATGGCAATGGTCCATAATTAAAAAAATAAAATTGCCGAAAGGGTTGATATGGATTTTACTGCATCATGGTGATGCAATAGCTAGATTTGGTTTCCAACAATTAATGTAATTTTAAATTTATTATCCATTTTTAGAGAAATAAGGTCCTTAAATCTGTGACAGTATACCTTTAAGCGTTGGCCGGCGCCCCGTTATATCTGCGTAGTGATTCCCTTCTACCTTGACGTGTGTGAAGTATTTCTGTTGTTGCGGTCAGCCTTGGTGTGTGAGGACAAGTGTCTTATCGGTGTTCTCAGTGCGATCTCGGTCAGCGTGCTATGGGGAGAGAGAGCCAGGACCGGGTGGATACGGACGGGAGGAAAGTTGAAAGAAAGTGAGTTTTAACAACTTCTCTTCTCCATTTCTCAATTCACCTTTTACATTCATTCATTTCAACTTATTTCGTGCTAATATCCAATTAAGGTTCAAGCATGCTGTCCTGGACACATACCTCAGCTATCTGGGCTGGCCTTACGCCTACCCATTGAGCCCTTAAGTACTCGGGGGCGAGACGTAGCCCAGTGGTACAGCGCTCGCTCGATGCGCGGTCGGTGGGGTATCAATCCCCGTCGGTGGCCCCATTGCGCTATTTCTCGTTCCAGCCAGTGCACCACGACTGGTATATCAAAGGCCGTGGTATGTACTACCCTGTCTGTGGGATGGTGCATATAAAAGATCCCTTGCTGCTAATCGAAAAGAGTACCCATGAAGTGGCGACAGCGGGTTTAATAAATCAGTGGTGTCACTAAAGAAAACAAACTTTGACTTTAATATCTACCCCACCAAGACTGAATCACATTCAGAATTAATCACAATTACAGCGGCGAAGTTCAATGTTTAAATGTTACATTTTGTCAGGGTGTTTTGTTTGTTTTTTTGTTTTGTTTTCGGGGGGGAGGGGGGGGTCTCTCAAATGAAATGTCTAACATTGGAACCTAAGCATGTAATATAAAGTATCAAGAATCCATTATAATTATAATTTTTTCACAAATAAATTATTTTTCTAAATATTTTATTAGTATTACTGGTAGAAAAAAAAAACACACACAAGAGAGTTTTTACCTCATATTAAATTAAAATAACCTGTTTATGGTGTATACCACCAAATCAAATCCCATAGACGACAATAGTAACATAATATTATGTGGCTAAAACTGCAGCGTATCAATCGACATATACACCACGGATATAAATACTATCACCCCTCACCCTTAAATTATATCAGAGAAAAAAAATTGGGGGTGAAGCTGCTCATTTCAGAGATAACGGGTAGCGTCTATGACTACCCTAGTTCTGCACAAAAATTTTGTATTTATTTTATATGTACCCCATGCATTTTTTCAAGTACAAGGCTACCTGACATAGTGGTACTAGATAAAATATAATTACATTTTTTTTTTTTGCCCAGATGAAACTAATTGTTTTTTACAACCAACACACTCACATCTATCACCAATGACAGGACAGGTTTTAACTGTTCTATCGAAAGGTGGGTGCACCTCGAACTTTGACCCAGCCGGAAGATATTGGGTTTAGTACTACCATTAAAATTAAGGTTGGCAAATACTGTGCCATTAATGACTTTATAAACAAGAAAAGGAAATGTTTATTTAACGACGCAATCAACACATTTTATTTACGGTTATATGGCGTCAGACATATGGTTAAGGAGTACACAGATATTGCGAGAGGAAACCCGCTGTCGCCACTTCATAGGCTACTCTTTTCGATTAGCACCAAGGGATCTTTTATATGCACCATCCCATAGACAGGATGGCGCATACCACGGCCTTTGATATACCAGTCGTGGTGCACTGGCTGAAACGAGAAATAACCCAATGGGCCCACCGACGGGGATCGATCCCACACCGACTGCGCATCGAGCGAGCGCTGTACCAATTGGCTACGTCCCGCCCCCTTATAAACAAGAATGTATAACTTATAATATAGTATATTGACATTCATGCCGAAAAGATGCTTGGCGTTTTAAAACTGCTCTGCATCGCGACTTATCAACAAGAATGTATAACTTATAATACAGTATATTGACATTCAGGCCGAAAAGATGCTTGGCGTTTTAAAACTGCTCTGCATCGCGACTTATCAACACGAATGTATAACTTATAATACAGTATATTCACATTCAGGCCGAAAAGATGCTTGGCGTTTTAAAACTGCTCTGCATCGCGACTTATCAACAAGAATGTATAACTTATAATATAATATATTCACATTCAGGCCGAAAAGATGCTTGGCGTTTTAAAACTGCTCTGAATCGCGACTTATCAACAAGAATGTATAAATTATAATATAGTATATTCACATTCAGGCCGAAAAGATGCTTGGCGTTTTAAAACTGCTCTGCATCGCGACTTATCAACAAGAATGTATAACTTATAATATAGTATATTCACATTCAGGCCGAAAAGATGCTTGGCGTTTTAAAACTGCTCTGCATCGCGACTTATCAACACGAATGTATAACTTATAATACAATATATTCACATTCAGGCCGAAAAGATGCTTGGCGTTTTAAAACTGCTCTGCATCGCGACTTATCAACAAGAATGTATAACTTATAATATAGTATATTCACATTCAGGCCGAAAAGATGCTTGGCGTTTTAAAACTGCTCTGCATCGCGACTTATCAACAAGAATGTATAACTTATAATATAGTATATTCACATTCAGGCCGAAAAGATGCTTGGCGTTTTAAAACTGCTCTGCATCGCGACTTATCAACAAGAATGTATAACTTATAATATAGTATATTCACATTCAGGCCGAAAAGATGCTTGGCGTTTTAAAACTGCTCTGCATCGCGACTTAGGGGCGTGACGTAGCCCACTGGTTAAGGGCTTGCATCATGTCTATGATCGATGCCCGTCGGTGGGTTCATTGGGCTATTTCTCGTTCCAGCCAGTGCGACACGACTGATATATCAAAGGCCGTGGTAAGTGCTATCATGTCTATGGGATGGTGCATATAAAATACCCCTTGCTACTAAAGGAAAAATGTAGTTGGTTTCCTCTCTAAGACTATGATTTTGTATATCATGTCAAAATTACCAAATGTTTCACATCCAATGGCCGATGATTCATAAATCAATGCGCTCTACTGGTGTCGTTAAACAACCAATAAAACAAACAAACAACCCTTCACACACTCGTATTACTCGTACACACAACGATATTCCATAGAATATGTATTGTCACGTTCACTGTGACATCACAGTGACGTTTCTAAGCACTGACCTATATTAGCTCAGACACCTGTCTGCGCATGAATATCATCGCCGCAGACACACAGATTACTGGTGTAACAATACTCCAATGTTGTTGTTAACCAGAACAAACTTGAACGTTTTTCACCGACTTGTCGCATGCGATTTGACGCCTCTAAAAAAAATCGGAATGTACAAGATTAAAGTCGTACCGATTTAGGTGTTCTCTCGGTACGATTCGATCGCAAATCGGTGCGACTAATCGCATAATGAGAAACGCCCTATGCCAGAACAGTTATAACTAGGTTACTTGGTGCCTTTCATATTACTTCGAAACATGGTTGTCAAAGAGTTAAGCTAAACCACTAGAGCGCATTGATTTATTAATCATAGGCTATTGGATGCAAAACATATTTGGTGATTTTGACATATAGTCGTAGAAAGAAAACCCGCTACATTTTCCCATTAATAACCAGCAGTCTTTTATTTGCTCCGTCCTATAGATAGGAGAGCACATACCACGGCCTTTGATATACCAGACATGGTGCACTGGCTGGAACGAGAAATAGCCCAATGGGTCCACCGACGGGTATAGCTCCTTGTTTCTTTCTGTATTTAAGTCTTGTTTTTCTTTTCTTTAAATCTTTTGTTGTTGTTGTTGTTGTCTTTTTTGCCTTTCTACTTGTCTGTTACAGGGAATATGTATTATCGGTGTTAAAGTTTGTTTTGTCTTTCTACTTGTCTGTTACAGGGAATATGTATTATCGGTGTCAAAGTTTGTTTTGCCTTTCTACTTGTCTGTTACAGGGAATATGTATTATCGGTGTTAAAGTTTGTTTTGTCTTTCTACTTGTCTGTTACAGGGAATATGTATTATCGGTGTTAAAGTTTGTTTTGCCTTTCTACTTGTCTGTTAAGGGAATATGTATTATCGGTGTTAAAGTTTGTGTTGTTCAAGGGCACCACTAGACAACACTGATTTAGCAATAATCGGCTGTAATAATCGGCTGTTGACCTAAACCAAAGAACTTTCGAGGTGACCCCAACTTTTAACAGAGCATTTAATGCCACAAGTCATGTGATTGGTGATTAATGTTAGTGTGTTGGTTGTAAAAAATATTAATAATAAATTGTGCTTGAAACATGACTGGGGAACCTGTAAAAACAAAGTTGTGGGGAACTATAAGGTAGTCATAGACGCTACGCGTTATCTCTGAAATTAACAGCTTGACACTATTTTTTCTGATTCATTTTAAGGATGAGGGGTGGCAGTATTTATATCCGTGGTGTTTATGTCGATTGATTTTGACTTGGTGGTATACACCCTGGATATCAAATATTTGGTAATTTTCAACACGAAGTCTTAGAGAAAATCCGCTACATTTTTCCATTAGCAGCAAGGGGTCTTTTATATGCACTTTCCCACAGATATGAGAGCACATACCATGGTATTTGAGGCACTGTTTGGGACGGGCGGGGAGAGGGGGGGGGGGCGGGACGTAGTCCAGTGGTAAAGCGTTCGCTTCATGCGCAGTCGGTCTAGGATCGATCCCCGTCGGTGGACCCATTTGGCTATTTCTCGTTCCAGCCACAACTGGTGTCACAAAGGCCGTGGTATGTACTACCCTGTCTGTGGGATGGTGCATATAAAAGATCCCTTGCTGCTAATCGGAAAGAGTAGCCCATGAAGTGGCGACAGCGGGTTTCCTCTTTCAATATCTGTGTGGTCCTTAACCGTATGTCTAACGCCATATAACCGTAAATAAAATGTGTTGAGTGCGTCGTTAAATAAAACGTTGTTTTTTTGTTTTTTGTTTTTGGTTTTTTTTTATTGGGGCGGAAAACAATTCAATCAGAAAATGGGTCCATTGAGTTGGCTCTATCCTACGAAGGCTTGCACCTCAGGCGAGCGCCCTACTGACTGCTAGATCCTGCCCTATTATCATGGATTACAGTGGCGGATCCAGAAAATCCATTTGGGGGGAGGCAATGACATGAGACGGATTGCCAAATGAACTTTGGGGGGACATTTGGAGGAGGATGAAAATTAATATATAATAAAATTATAACTGTCGCAAAATGTAGGGGGGGGGGGGGCACTGGGGCCTCCCCTAGATCCGCCTCTGGATTATGTATAATCCCTGGAATGTTCAGATAATATGTGCAATGCCTTATTCACTCAATTATGTTACAGTACAGAGCCCTGTTTCACGAACCGATCTTAGCGCTAAGATCACCGTGTTGGCATGATGTAGTTATACACTTAAGGTGATCTTAGTGCTAAGGTTGCTTCGTGAAACGAGGCCCTGGGCGCGAAATAGAGGACTGCGAACAGCAATAAGCAGTCCACTTTAGATCTAGTAGGTGAAATGGTTGTAAAAAATCGCAGGTAATTTTTCAAGATAAACAAAACAAATAAGAGGAGGTCACATTGATCAGCTTATTTTTAAGAGATGTTTGTACGGTTTCTCGTCTGCTGTTAGCTCGTGATTCTCTTACACTAGTATATTGATTCCATTAAATCTCTAAAATACAACCGGCCTCGGTGGTGTTGTGGTTAAACCATCGGACATAAGGCTGGTAGGTACTGGGTTCGCAGCCCGGTACCGGCCTCGGTGGTGTCGTGGTTAAACCATCGGACATAAGGCTGGTAGGTACTGGGTTCGCAGCCCGATACCTGCCTCGGTGGTGTCGTGGTTAAACCATCGGACATAAGGCTGGTAAGTACTGGGTTCGCAGCCCGATACCTGCCTCGGTGGTGTCGTGGTTAAACCATCGGACATAAGGCTGGTAGGTACTGGGTTCGCAGCCCGATACCTGCCTCGGTGGTGTCGTGGTTAAACCATCGGACATAAGGCTGGTAGGTACTGGGTTCGCAGCCCGATACCTGCCTCGGTGGTGTCATGGTTTAGCCATCGGACATAAGGCTGGTAAGGACTGGGTTCACAGCCCGATACCGGCCTCGGTGATGTCGTGGTTAAGCCATCGGACATAAAACTGGTAGGTACTGGGTTCGCAGCCCGGTACCGGATCCCATCCAGAGCGCACTGTCCCAAACTATCCCCTCAACCCGTGCTGTTTTATTTTCAGTGGGTCCATGTGGGCCCATGTGCTTATAAACCTTTTAGAGTCTAGACTCGAGACTCCAATAGAGTCTGGGTCAGTAACGTCATGACAACGCAATACAACCCGTGCTGTTTTATTTTCAGTGGGTCCATGTGGGTCCATGTGGGTCCATGTGGGCCCATGTGCTTATAAACCTTTTAGAGTCTAGACTCGAGACTCCAATAGAGTCTGAGTCAGTAACGTCATGACAACGCAATACAACCCGTGCTGTTTTATTTTCAGTGGGTCCACGTGGGCCCATGTGCTTATAAACCTTTTAGAGTCTAGACTCGAGACTCCAATAGAGTCTGAGTCAGTAACGTCATGACAACGCAATACAACCCGTGCTGTTTTATTTTCAGTGGGTCCACGTGGGCCCATGTGCTTATAAACCTTTTAGAGTCTAGACTCGAGACTCCAATAGAGTCTGAGTCAGTAACGTCATGACAACGCAATACAACCCGTGCTGTTTTATTTTCAGTGGGTCCACGTGGGCCCATGTGCTTATAAACCTTTTAGAGTCTAGACTCGAGACTCCAATAGAGTCTGGGTCAGTAACGTCATGACAACGCAATACAACCCGTGCTGTTTTATTTTCAGTGGGTCCACGTGGGCCCATGTGCTTATAAACCTTTTAGAGTCTAGACTCGAGACTCCAATAGAGTCTGGGTCAGTAACGTCATGACAACGCAATACAACCCGTGCTGTTTTATTTTCAGTGGGTCCACGTGGGCCCATGTGCTTATAAACCTTTTAGAGTCTAGACTCGAGACTCCAATAGAGTCTGGGTCAGTAACGTCATGACAACGCAATACAACCCGTGCTGTTTTATTTTCAGTGGGTCCACGTGGGCCCATGTGCTTATAAACCTTTTAGAGTCTAGACTCGAGACTCCAATAGAGTCTGGGTCAGTAACGTCATGACAACGCAATACAACCCGTGCTGTTTTATTTTCAGTGGGTCCACGTGGGCCCATGTGCTTATAAACCTTTTAGAGTCTAGACTCGAGACTCCAATAGAGTCTGAGTCAGTAACGTCATGACAACGCAATACAACCCGTGCTGTTTTATTTTCAGTGGGTCCACGTGGGCCCATGTGCTTATAAACCTTTTAGAGTCTAGACTCGAGACTCCAATAGAGTCTGAGTCAGTAACGTCATGACAACGCAATACAACCCGTGCTGTTTTATTTTCAGTGGGTCCACGTGGGCCCATGTGCTTATAAACCTTTTAGAGTCTAGACTCGAGACTCCAATAGAGTTTGAGTCAGTAACGTCATGACAACGCAATACAAATTGTATACGTGTGATGTCATTTGAGATTGCGTCTGGACTCTAAAAGTGTTATAAGCACGGGCCCTTGTGTATAATCCGTGTAACTTTCACTTGTATTGCCAGCATGTCTCAAGGCAGATGGATCGTGCTTCTAGCTGTCGTTATGTTCCTGGGGGGCATCGCTGCTTTAGTGGTCGGAATCGTCCTCGGTGTCAAGGCAACAGAAGTACAAAAAGCCAGCTGCCAATCGTCTGTAAAGGAGGAGGAGCTAATCACGACCACGCCCCTTCCACCAACGACGCACGCGCCCGGCCCGACAGCTTCCGTCTCCATAGAAGGCCACTATCGTTACGCTGCAGTGGCTACAGACACTCAGATATGTTCGACTGTCGGGACGTACGTTTCACAATTAATTATTAAATATTAGTAGATGCATTATAAAAGTGTATATTTAAAATAAAATAGCCATGCTTCTGTAATGAAATTCCCTCCAAATGTAATGGATTTCACACAAGCATACGGGACAGAAGTGCAGGAGAGCGGGGAGGGGGAGTTATAGAGATATTCGGGCAAAATGTGCTAATCTGAGACCCTTTTTACCATGTATTTCCATCATTCTACCCTCAAAATTAGTTGTACATAATTCATGTTAAAATACGTAGTGATTCGCTTGCAACCCTATATAGCTGTTTGGTAGTAATGCTGATAAGAATAACTGTTGTTATCCAGGTTCGGGCATTTTCGTTTAATTCGGGGAAAAGTCAGTCTATATAGCGTAGCGCGCATCGGTGTTCCGTCGATTGGTACTAAACATACACCTACATGTATAACCTCAGACCAGGACCCGAGTTGGGGAAATTGCAACGCAACCGTGGAGTTGGCCAACTTCGTCATCACAGTTGACAGTCTGAGATTAGCATGACAACAATAAGCAGACTTGTACCAGATTCAGTTACTATACTTAAAGTCGCAGACCCCAACTTGAATCATTGAAAATAAACACTAAGTTTCATTAATTTTAAAAAACAAACAAACTATAAACACATCTGGATATTACAACACGGTGAAATAAAAGTATGACTTAAAAACGGGGAAATACCTCTAAAGATAGCTATAGCTATAAAACGTTACTTCACAGAGGTACGTGCGATTGTAGAATTATGAAGACATAGGCGTCGGAAGATGGCAGCAACTGGTGTGTTTTGGTGTTGGGGGGGGGGGGGGGGGGGACACTTATTAAATGCGAGTTCATATTGTACTTCAGAGTTGGAGGCTGTGCCCTCCCCTGCCTCCCCCCACCCCCGTTTCCGACGCCTTTGACAATAAAATATAAGTCATAGCTCATTT
>NC_054709.1:21550795-21558791 GCF_016097555.1 Gigantopelta aegis
TACCAACTATATTTAAAGCGCTCTGGGTGGGAGCCGGTACCGGGCTGCGAACCAACGTTGTATAAAACGAAACACCTGATAGACTACCAACTATATTTAAAGCGCTCTGGGTGGGAGCCGGTACCGGGCTGCGAACCAACGTTGTATAAAACGAAACACCTGATAGACTACCAACTATATTTAAAGCGCTCTGGGTGCGAGCCGGTACCGGGCTGCGAACCAACGTTGTATAAAACGAAACACCTGATAGACTACCAACTATATTTAAAGCGCTCTGGGTGGGAGCCGGTACCGGGCTGCGAACCAACGTTGTATAAAACGAAACACCTGATAGACTACCAACTATATTTAAAGCGCTCTGGGTGCGAGCCGGTACTGGGCTGCGAACCAACGTTGTATAAAACGAAACACCTGATAGACTACCAACTATATTTAAAGCGCTCTGGGTGGGAGCCGGTACCGGGCTGCGAACCAACGTTGTATAAAACGAAACACCTGATAGACTACCAACTATATTTAAAGCGCTCTGGGTGGGAGCCGGTACCGGGCTGCGAACCAACGTTGTATAAAACGAAACACCTGATAGACTACCAACTATATTTAAAGCGCTCTGGGTGGGAGCCGGTACCGGGCTGCGAACCAACGTTGTATAAAACGAAACACCTGATAGACTACCAACTATATTTAAAGCGCTCTGGGTGGGAGCCGGTACCGGGCTGCGAACCAACGTTGTATAAAACGAAACACCTGATAGACTACCAACTATATTTAAAGCGCTCTGGGTGCGAGCCGGTACCGGGCTGCGAACCAACGTTGTATAAAACGAAACACCTGATAGACTACCAACTATATTTAAAGCGCTCTGGGTGGGAGCAGGTACCGGGCTGCGAACCAACGTTGTATAAAACGAAACACCTGATAGACTACCAACTATATTTAAAGCGCTCTGGGTGCGAGCCGGTACTGGGCTGCGAACCAACGTTGTATAGAACGAAACACCTGATAGACTACCAACTATATTTAAAGCGCTCTGGGTGCGAGCCGGTACCGGGCTGCGAACCAACGTTGTATAAAACGAAACACCTGATAGACTACCAACTATATTTAAAGCGCTCTGGGTGGGAGCCGGTACCGGGCTGCGAACCAACGTTGTATAAAACGAAACACCTGATAGACTACCAACTATATTTAAAGCGCTCTGGGTGCGAGCCGGTACCGGGCTGCGAACCAACGTTGTATAAAACGAAACACCTGATAGACTACCAACTATATTTAAAGCGCTCTGGGTGGGAGCCGGTACCGGGCTGCGAACCAACGTTGTATAAAACGAAACACCTGATAGACTACCAACTATATTTAAAGCGCTCTGGGTGGGAGCCGGTACCGGGCTGCGAACCAACGTTGTATAAAACGAAACACCTGATAGACTACCAACTATATTTAAAGCGCTCTGGGTGGGAGCAGGTACCGGGCTGCGAACCAACGTTGTATAAAACGAAACACCTGATAGACTACCAACTATATTTAAAGCGCTCTGGGTGGGAGCAGGTACCGGGCTGCGAACCAACGTTGTATAAAACGAAACACCTGATAGACTACCAACTATATTTAAAGCGCTCTGGGTGCGAGCCGGTACTGGGCTGCGAACCAACGTTGTATAAAACGAAACACCTGATAGACTACCAACTATATTTAAAGCGCTCTGGGTGCGAGCCGGTACCGGGCTGCGAACCAACGTTGTATAAAACGAAACACCTGATAGACTACCAACTATATTTAAAGCGCTCTGGGTGGGAGCAGGTACCGGGCTGCGAACCAACGTTGTATAAAACGAAACACCTGATAGACTACCAACTATATTTAAAGCGCTCTGGGTGCGAGCCGGTACTGGGCTGCGAACCAACGTTGTATAAAACGAAACACCTGATAGACTACCAACTATATTTAAAGCGCTCTGGGTGCGAGCCGGTACTGGGCTGCGAACCAACGTTGTATAAAACGAAACACCTGATAGACTACCAACTATATTTAAAGCGCTTCCTATTAAAGACCCTAGTTTTAACCTGTGAAAGAAGTGTCGTGACGTTAAAACAGGAAATATCCTTAAAATAGACTAGAACTCTAATCAATAAACCGCTACTTCTCAGACGCTCGTGCGTTTTTACAAATATGAAAAAAATGCAATTTTTGGTACTACAAACACCAAAAATTACGTAAACTCAAAACAAATTAGAACAGAGATGAACTTCTTTTTTTTTTTTTTGCATTCACAAAGTTATCTAGTGTAACATATTTAAAATCCGCTCTCGAAACTGCGTGCTAAATGAGATTTTAGGGGTACAAAGTTTAAAAAAAAGTATTTTCAAAATCTTTTTATACATTTACATTATGATTATATTCCTTCTTCATTTTTGTGTTTATGATTAAAGGGAAAACAAACGGACACAAAATATTGCTTTCTGGTGTTAAATAAGTAAAATTAGTAATATTTAGAATACAAAAATGTTTAACACAAAAATGTAAACTAATTTAATAAACTACAGACGTTTCTTAAAGTCAGGTCCAACTTTACCTAACTGTGACATACGCGAGCAGTTTGTTATAGGATTTGGTCCAACATAGCTTTTTAATCTAATTTAGAGATACAGGGCCCCGTTTTACGAAACGATCTTAGCGCTAAGGTGACCTTAAGTGCATAACTACCTTACGCAGTTACGGTGATCTTAGCGATAAGATCGCTTCGTAAAACGGGATCCTGGATCCCAAATATATGTTGGGCATCTGAGAAATTATTGTGGATTTTTTATTTTTTTTTGGAGGGGGGGGGGGGGGGTTGTTGTTGCTGTTTTGGTTTTTATTGTTGTTGGTTTTTTTGGGGGGGAGGGGGGGGGGTTTGGGGTGTGTGTGTTCAAAATGGCAGAAAACGATATGGCGGAACATTGTGTGATAAATAAGTATTTAACTGGTATCCCAGCGTCCTTTAAAGCATGTTTATGGCATTTGCACATTTATAAAAATTTATATTGAAAATCTGAAAATTGTGTTTTATGATGAAAATTAAAAACAAGATGGCGGAAAACAAAATGGCGGTCATTTGTCAGACAATTTATAAAACCGACATTCAAATCTTATGAAGGTTATTATTTGCTGCCATAAATGCTAAAAAAATATCTGTTAAAGTTGGTTTTGTTTAACAACACCACTAGAGCTTTTTGGGTATCATATATTTGGTAATTTTGACGTATAGTCTTGGAGAGGAAACCCGCTACATGTTTCCATTAGTAGCAAGGAATCTTTTATAACGACATTTACATTTCAGTTTCCGAGATAGAACATTTCGTCTACACTATGTAATATCAGGCCATACACTTTACAAACTAATTGTTCAAAGCATTCCTGTTTGTTCACAGTAACCACCAATTCGTAAAGTTTTTCAATTTTCTTTGAAAAAGCGTAACATATGAAATAGTATCAGTGCATCTCAGAGTACGAAAAGCAAGCCAACTCACCATTCCAGTGCTAAGAGAAGAGGTATGTTTCCAATGTTATCTTTATGGGAATGGTTTTCCAGAAATTGTCTGATTGTTTCATCGATATTTGGCATGTTGAAAATCAAAAACGTTTTACCCCCCATCCCCTGAAAATCAGGGTACAACAATATTTAATCAGATAGTTTTAATCAGTGAATTGCATGAACTTCTATTCTGACGTCAGATTTTTAGTCCTTGGTCTTTGGTTGTTCAACGTTCATCTCAGGGTGACCTTAGTGGTATAGGGGAATGTTAAAAAAACTGCTGCTCTTAATATAGTCTTTGTATTTTATTGTTTTATAGTACACCAACCATTATTAACGATTTCACATATTCCAAATACGCATCACAAATGGTGTTGAATAACGAAGATTCATAATTCGGCATACACACTCGACGTCACACAAATGTTTATAAACAGCATTTACGTTATAAAATTTAGAGGAGAACTCATTTTCTACAGAAAAAGATTCAACGTTGGTATTTTAAAAATAAGTACGTCAAACGAACCAGCGTGAAGTAGCGTATGAATATGTAAATAGGCTCTTGGGAAATTTCAGACAGGTTCATGGTCGTTTTACTGCCGCAAATTGATCTGATTAGCCAATCAAATGTTGCGTTATATGCAAAGTGAATTAGAATATAATTATATTATATGTTAGTCCGTCCCATCCTTCTACAAAAAAAAGAGGGATTTTTTGGTCAATAATTTCCGTTTGGTTTTATATAAGAAGAAAAGTAAAAGTGTTTTGAAAATAACACAAAATTACTATTTGTGTGTGCAAGTTAAAAAATAATCTGCTGAGAAATAAATAACTTGTAGTAAATTTCATAGTGTGAAAAAAGGCGTTCTCCGTGGGCCGGACTATAAGGATTTAAACATCGAGACGGTCCGCAGGTCACGTTACACTAACAGCCTTTTTAACAAACATATTTACATATTAAGTACACATACCGTTTGCTTGTTTAGAATATCGATGTCTGTATGTTCAGTTTGCTTCTAGTCACCACTTGAGGCAGCAAACAATATCAATTACTTTTAAATCAACAAAACTGCTAGTTTATTTTTTTAATTTTAAAGACCCCCCCCCCCCCCCCCCCCGACTGGCAGTACTCAGGCCTGTAAGAACGATATCTGGAGTGGCGGGGTGGGGGTGAGGTTCACTCTCTAACGAACGTAGTGCAGAGCGCACATTAAGTCAATGCTTTCCTTAATGTGAAGGGCGAGTTGCTTCCCTCGATTTGGCTAATTTAAAATGGCAGGGATTTTTTTTTATGTTGTTATTGGAAGATTATTTTATAATTAATAATGCAAGTTCTTCAATCGGGATTTAGTGAGTATGGTAGGTTATATATTTTTTATTTGTGTGTCCATTTGTTGCACTATTTCGGTTGAGAAATGGTTGAAACATTGTGCCACAAGTTTTGAATACCAGCTATATATATGTAACAATATTCGGACGTAGAAAGAAACACACTTTCTATGTCCCGTCGGACTATAACGAAGGGAAGGAAGGATATGTTTTATTTAATGACGCACTCAACACATTTTAATTATGGTTATATAGCGTCAGACATATGGTTAAGGACCACACAGATATTAAGAGAGGAAATTCGCTATCGCCACTATGGGCTACTCTTTTCGATTATCAGCAAGGGGTCTTTTATATACACCATCCCACAAACAGGATAGCACATACCACATCCTTAGCTGGAACAAGAAATAGCCCAATGGGCTCACCGATGGAGCGCTTTACCACTGGGCTACGTCCCGCCACCCCCCCCCCCCCCCCCCCCCCATAGCGAAGGGAGCATTGTTTCTAGTGGGGGAAACAAGCCACCTTTAAATCTTTATTTATATAGAGTAGCCTGGGCGTATATTTTCGTCCTCAAGTGGGGGTACAGAGGAGGAAAGGGTTTCAGAAAACTGAAATTTAAATCCTTGTTATTCCGCATCCTCTCATTAATTTATTGTTTTTATATTGATTTTGTTTAACAGAGACATTATGGGACGTAAGGGTGGGTCGGTTGTGGACGCCGCCATTGCTACGCTGCTGTGTGTGGGTGCTGCCAACCTGATGAGTAACGGTCTAGGAGGTGGACACTTCATGACTATTTACTTGAGGTAACAAAACTCGTTTATGATGATGTTGTTAATAATAATAATGATGTTGTTGTTGATGATAATTATATGATGATGGTTGGGACGATGATGTTGTTGATGGTTATGATAATGATGTTTATGCTGCTGCTGCTGATGATGATGTTGATGTTTTTGATGGTTATGATGATGATGATGCTATTGTTGATGGTTATGATGATGATGATGCTCCTGATGTTGATGATGTTGATAATGAGGATGATGATGGTGATGCTCCTGATGATGATGATGATGTTGATAATGAGGATGAGGATGGTGATGCTCCTGATGATGATGATGATGATGATGTTGATAATGTGGATGATGAGGATGATGCTCCTGATGTTGATGATGTTGATAATGATGACGACGACGATGAAGATGATGATGATGAAGAAGAAGATGATGATGATGATGCTCCTGATGTTGGTAATGATGACGACGACGACAATGAAGAAGAAGATGATGATGATGATGATGATGATGTTGATAATGTTGATGTTGATGACGGTGATGACGGTGATGATGCTGTTGATGACGGTGATGGAGATGTTGTTGATGTTAACGATGCTGATAATGATGACGACGACGATGAAGATGATGATGATGATGATGAGTTATCTCAAAGGGCGGTACAGTGTCAGGTTTTAATTCCAGATGAAGGAATACATGTTTGTCTTGCACAGAACTTCATTCGCTAAACCAAGCTTCGCAAATTCCATATGTTGAGCGGCTAATAGATGATGAACAGTGTTGTTAAGCAAACATTCTTTTCGCTTTATTTCCGGATTAAGGAATTCCAGTAAAGTGTACACTATCATTGCTCGCGAGATGGCGCCATCAGCGGCTACAGAGGACATGTATATTGGACTCAAAGGCTACAATAACGCAGTGGAAGGTAAACAGACTTCTTTTTTTTTTTTTAAATGTCCAAAGAGGGCAAGGTGGATGTCAGGGTTGGGAACGGTTCGCAGGTAAATGGCAGTTACCCACATTTAAATCCTTATTTAACCATCTTTAACCAGTCTATATATACTGACGGAAAAAACAAACGCAAACGTTCAGCTGTGGTAATATAACTTTGTTTTCATCCGTAAACCAAATGTAATAACATTTAAAACATAGCTAATTCATTGTACTGTCTAAAGAATATTTGGTTAAAATTGGGTCAACCGTGAGCACGTGCGAAGCTACATGCTTTTTACTGGTTTGTCAAGACATCGTGCATCCGGGCCACTGCTACGCTCTATGGACTTGAACACCATACGCAATCGAAGTTTTGAATAGTACACATCGAGTGCCAAACATTTCATTTCAACACGATTGAAAAGCAAAATGCCGTGAATGTTAAAAGTTGATAGGTGTAGGACTATTACTCAAAGTATACAGGGACAATCGCAACGTCGCGTTGCCCAGCAATTTGGGGTACATGATTCAACGATAGCTCGTTCAGTTGGACGTCTCAGAGTCACAGGGAGATTAGCTGACAGTCTCAGGAGCGAACGTCTGTGCGCTACGCTGCAGCGTCAAGATAGAGGCATACGTCTCACACACCTCCGTAACCGATTTCAGACGGGTACGGAAAGAAGGAAATATTTTATTTAACGACGCACGCAATACATTTTATTTATGGTTATATGGCGTCGGACATATGGTTAAGGACCACACAGATATAGAGAGAGGAAACCCGCTGTCGCCACTTCATAGGCTACTCTTTTCGATTAGCAGCAAGGGATCTTTTATGTGCATCATCCCACAGACAGGATAACACATACCACGGCCTTTGATATACCAGTCGTGGTGCACTGGCTGGGTAGAAAAATAGACCACTGGGCCTACTGACGGGGATCGATCCCTAACCGACCGCGCATCAAGCGAACGCTATACCACTGGGCTACGTCCCGCCCCAGACGGCTACGGAGATGGCGAGTCAGGTTGTAGGCACTCATAGTTGCCCAATGTGTTCACTTAAGGCCACGATGTCTCTACGGTGGTCCGCAACTTACACCCAGGCGACGTCAACGTCGATTGCACATGCACCAACTCGGTTTCACTTGGCCCACTGGAGGCGTGCGCTATTCACTGTCGAGTCGCGGTTTTCGCTTTACAGGTCAGGTGGACGACAACGTGTGTATCGACATTGAGGTGAGCGATATTCAGACGCATGCGTTAAGGAAAATCACAGATTTGTTATGGTCTGGGGACGCGGGGATTTCTCATGGCGTGAAAACACCTCTCGTAGTCATTCAGGGCAATCTTACAGTAGTAAGATATCAGGATCAGGTCATCAGGCCTCACATCCTTCCACTTATCCATGCGCGTAACC
>NC_054709.1:21558991-21766491 GCF_016097555.1 Gigantopelta aegis
CATGTCTGTGAGTGTTGAGACGGGTGCTAAATGGTTTAATATATAAAATGTCATGTCTGTGAGTGTTGAGACGGGTGCTAAATGGTTTAATATATAAAATGTCATGTCTGTGAGTGTTGAGACGGGTGCTAAATGGTTTAATATATAAAATGTCATGTCTGTGAGTGTTGAGACGGGTGCTAAATGGTTTAATATATAAAATGTCATGTCTATGAGTGTTGAGACGGGTGCTAAATTGTTTAATAGTTTGTCAAATATGTTGCATTTGGCACATTTGTATATATAATAAATAATGGTATTATTATACCTATTTTTATATAAATGTACTTTTTATATTTATAATTTATTAATGTATTATTTTGTTTTATTTTTATATGTGGTGTTGGTATGATTGTTGTATGAATGTATGGTGCTGTCAGCTCATGGTTGATATAGGTGGGGGGTGGGGGTGTATGGGGGGGGGGGGGCGGTGTTATCTGGCAATAACATACTCCCCGCTCACCGACTACTTCATATATTGTAAATAGGGTAAGAATTTTTAATTTGGTGTTATGGTTTTTAAATTATTAGATTATGTTTACAAGCGTGCTCGTTTTTTAATGTATTTTTCTTATCTTATATATTTTTAATATTTGAAATAAAAAGAAATTTTAATTGGATACGGCGGTGCGCTGCTCCTATGCCGGCGGGTGAGACTGAATGTTCTTTATTCTTTTCCCACCCGTTCGATTTTTATATATTAAAGGGTCATAGTGTCTGATGAATGACGTAACGTTTTTGTTCTCTTGGTCAACAGAGAGGCGCCTCTAAACTTCTGAATCGACTGAATACGTTTCGCTCTCCACGACTCACCAGACGCAAAACTTTCCTTCAACATTTCCTCTCCTAGCAACACCAACGCTGGACTATTACATACTAAAGAGGGGTGTCGAGAATGGAGGGCACTGAGGCTGGGGGTTGGGGTGTTGGAATGGGAGGTGTCACCGGAAGTAGGTGGTTAGACGCTTAGGTGTAGGCGATTTGGCCATAGGGAGTGATAGGTATGTCCGGGGACAGCTTTCGGCCCCCCCCCCCCCCCACCCTTTCCGTTTTTCCCCCATTCTGCCGTCCACGCCAACGTTACCGATACGATTGATGTCCCTCTTTTTCTCTTTTTAAACCCAACTAATAAACAAAACTCCCTGGGCGCGGGTTACTTTTCCCCCCCCCCCCCCCTTCCTGGCCAACATCTCCCCCTTTTTTTAGTCTATGGGGCAAGTAATTTGTAAGGATAAATATTATAATTAATTTAAATTTAGATAGCCCAATCTTTTTGCGACCAAATTGTAAAAAATTAAAGTTAAAAATCCTAGAGTTCTGTATGTATTATTTTTATATTTTTGGAATGCGCATCACAATTTAATAAAGTCCCTTTTTTTTCATTTCTTGACTTAAAATCAAAATTGACCATTAAAGTTTTCTGCCCCGAGTCAGGCCACTGGCATCCAGAGACGGGACTCGGGATAGACATGCTCGAAACTTTCGTAGTATATGAGCATGAAAAAACTCTCAAGACAAGCATTAGGCACAGTAAATCACAAAAAAAACAAAAAACATTTTTTTTTATCTACGATCCAGATTGTGCTTAATACAATACTTTATTTCTTTTTTATTGCCCCAGATCAATGTGACAATGTCAAGGATGGAGAGCCTTGAATCATTGACTTACACAGTGTTTGTAACATACTCACGTACATATCAATATATATATATATACATACGCTCATACACATACATACATACACATATTTTCACAGATATGCACATATTATTTTGTTACTCGTGCCTGAGTAAGTATTGATCTGAGGAGAAAAGAAAGAAAGAAAGAAAAAAGAAAAGAAAAAATTGAAGAGGAGGAAGACAGATGAAATGCAGGAAAATGGATAATAAAAAAAAGAATAAATGAATGAAAGAGTGAGTGGAATTTCTTGTTTTGTTTTGTTTTGGGGGTTTTTTTGTTTTGTTTTTTGTGGAGTAGAAATACTGGTAAGAAAACAGTACAGTTACTTTATACCTGTTGACCGGCCTCGGTGGCGTCGTGGTTAGGCCATCGGTCTACAGGCTGATAGGTACTGGGTTCGGATCCCAGTCGAGGCATGGGATTTTTAATCCAGATACCGACTCCAAACCCTGAGTGAGTGCTCCGCAAGGCTCAATGGGTAGGTGTAAACCACTTACACCGACCAGTGATCCATAACTGGTTTAACAAAGGCCATGGTTTGTGCTATCCTGCCTGTGGGAAGCGCAAATAAAAGATTCTTTGCTGCTAATCGGAAAGAGTAGCCCATGTAGTGGCGACAGCGGGTTTCCTCTCAAAATCTGTGTGGTCCTTAACCATATGTCTGACGCCATATAACCGTAAATAAAATTTGTTGAGTGTGTCGTTAAATAAAACATTTCTTTCTTTCTTTATACCTGTTGATTTTAAGCAATAATGTGCATCAAATATTGTTGAATATGCATACCAGTCCAAAAGCCTTGCTTAATTATTCCTTGACGTTTTGATTAACACAAATACATTAAAACAAATAAATTACCGATAACCAATTTATTCCATAACAAAGTGAGGAGTATGTGACTTGGACATATTAGATGTCATGATAGAATATTATTATTCGGATTTACACGAGATAGCAATTTTTTTTATATGGATCTTCCGCATTATTTCCCCCCTTGGAGCGGAACTCTCTTTTCCGCCGGGGGATCGTCCGATATCTTCCGCCACCCCCACCCCCACCCCCAATCAACCACCCACCCAACCCCACCACCTGGTTACGGGCCAGTGTTATTGACAGATTTGGGTAACATGTTTAGGACACTTGGCTGGCGTAGTAAACAAACATACAGACAGACAGATATTTTATTAAGTCTCACCTTACGTACTTAATAATAAAATGCAATTTAAAATACAGTATAAAAGTACATAAGCCATTCCTTACAGGAACTATGAGAGAATATCAATAAATAAACATATAGTATATACTGTTGGATTTATCAGATTAGGGGAGATAAGCCATTTTATTACTTGTCACTGTTGCGGCAATAAGCAAGAGTTTACTTCCCTTACACCAAGCTTCAGCCTTTTCTGTTGCACGTTAAACTGACGTTAATAAATAGAGATTATTAAACGAGCTTCGTATGATTATTATACTAAAACGCAAAAGAAACGCAGGTCCTGAAAATGCGAAAGAATTGCACTTTGTAAAGCAGTATCTTTGGTGGAATTGAACCTCAACTGTGTTAAAGGACATGGCACACACCCACACCGCAGTCCCACCTGCGTGTCAATTTCATTACCTGTGTGACGTCACGAATTCTCAAAACACGTTGTTTGCACGTGCTGGATCATCCGTATCATGAATCCAGTGCAAACACACTCATTGAAATGCTTATAAAGCCTGCACACCTGGATTTAATCGCATAAATTCAATTTGAGTAGTGACAGACAACAGAATCACATTTTAAAAATGCCGCGACTGACGCAACTCCAGCGAGGGATCCGTACTGCTGTAGCCAGACAATTGGGATGTCATGTTTCGACAATCGCACGCCTTTCTCAACGTCACCAAATCACTGGATCTGTGAACGATCGACCACGCACCGGCCGCCCGAGGGTGACAACCGCAGCCCTAGACCGGTACATCCGGGTGACCCACCTTAGGAATCGGATGCTGCCAGCAGCTAACACCGCTCACCAGGTGCGTGGTCCACGTGGTCCAGTGTCCGCCGATACCGTCCGACGCCGTCTGAGGGCAGCAGGACTCCGTAACCGCCGTCCTTATGTGGGACCAATATTGACCCCTCGGCACCGCCAACAACGTCAACAGTGGGCGCAACAACATCAAAGATGGCGACGTGGCCAGTGGCAACAAGTTCTGTTTACTGATGAGAGCCGTTACAATCTTTCCAACGCTGATGGCCGAATCCGAGTATGGCGACGTCGACATGAACGTTACTCCGACTGCTGCGTTCTGCAGGCCGACCGATGGGGCGGGGGTAGTGTGATGGTGTGGGGTGGGTTCTCATTCAACCACAGAACAAACAACTTCATGTGTTCAGACAACGCGTTAATGCCGCCGTGTACCAAAATGACGTCATCAACAATCACGTCGTTCCCTTCTTTGCCGCTCACCCACGTGTGCGCTTGCTGCAGCAAGACAATGCCAGGCCGCACACTGCCAGGGCAACACAGGCGTTGCTGGCTCAGCACAACATCCCAACGTTGCCGTGGCCAGCCTTATCACCGGACATGGCGCCTATCGAACACGTCTGGGATGAAATCGGACGTCGCCTTCAGGCTCGCGGACAACCTCAGAATATGCAGGCGCTGGAGGCAGCATTGGTCCATGAATGGAACTCACTCCCTCAGGCATTCTTTCAACGGCTTGTCAACTCAATGAGGAGACGTTGCACTGCCTGTTTGAATGCCCAGGGTGGTCACACGCGCGATACTGACTTTGACAATGCTACAGGTCGTCTCTTTCACATTTTTAACATGGACCCCCACCCTACTTTATGACATGAAACAATAGCCAAAAAGGAATTCAATCAAACATTTCCAACACCAATGTGTGCCGAATTGGTGTAGCTCCAAAATAAATGTTGAAATCTTCATTTCGTTTTGTTTTTTTAATATTTTATATCCAATTTAATGAGAACCTGCGTTTCTTTTGCGTTTTAGTATATTTACTCGGTTATGTTGAACACAGTCTCTCTCGCTCGCTCGCTCTCTCTCTCTCTCTCTCTCTCTCTCTCTCTCTCTCTCTCTCTCTCTCTGTGTGTATCTCTCTCTCTCTCTCTCTCTCTCTCTCTCTCTCTCTCTGCTTCCCTCTCTCTCTCTCCCTCCCTCTCTCTCTCCCTCCCTCCCTCTATCTCTCTCACTATTTAATTTTTACATAAGTTCCTTTGTGAATGATGTTAAAACTATGAAACAAATAATATTGAGCGTTTATTATGAAAAGTTAATTATCCTTCAAACATTTGTTAAAAAAAAAAAAAAAAAAAAATGCCAAAAGTCCCGTTAGTCGGGAAGTGCGGACCCCATGTACTGTCCCTGAGATTCGCACCAGTGGTACTTGAATGTAACAATCCGGGACGCTAACCACGTGAAGTAGATAATTGAAGTTCACGGCGGGGATCAAGGATTCTGGTAAAAGCCCGTTTACTTACTAACACTCGCCACGTCACTCACAAAGTTTAACAGTTAATTAGCGTTGAACTAAATTTAAGGTACTTGTTCTTCTTAGACACTGTAGGTATTTTAGAACTTATTGTCCTGCTTGAACTAGTAATAGCTTCATACATGGTCGTGTGAAGTTCAGGTCGAGTACATAATCACCTAAACATTTTCAGTTTTGAAAAAGGAAGGCTTTATTGGTATCTAACGTGTATATGCAGTAATTTCGAAACTTCGTCGAGAGAAACAGATAGACAGCCTGTACATACCACGACCTGGGGCAATGGTATGTGATGGAATAAATGATGAATCCACAATAGGCGATCGATACTGTCAGCCATCGCATCTCAGACGAACGCAGTACCACACCCACCCACAATTAACCAACCACACACCCTTCTTATTTGGAATTATTTTTTTGTAAATGCATACGTCCATGGTCAGTTGGAATGTTTTGAATGGTCAACCATTCTGACGAGTGGCGCTGCATTTTGTTTTGTTTAACGACACCACTAGATCACATTGATGTATTAATGATTGGCTATTGTATGTCAAACGTGGAAATTCTGACACTAGTGTTAGAGAAGACACCAACGACATTTCTCCATTAGTAGCCAAGGATTTTTATATGCACCATCCCATAGATAGGATAGCACATACCACGGCCTTTGGTATACATGTACCAGTCGTGGTGCACTGGATGGAGCGAGAAATAGCAAAATGTTTTATAAAGATTACGACGACGATGGTAGACCGGATGAATATCAATGTGCCCCAATTTATGTCGTTAAACAAAACAAAACGTAGACCTGATGAACGTAAATTAATACTAGTATTCAAAGCAAGACATTGTAAATGTTTAACCACGAGTATCAAGTAGTGTTGTAATATGAACCGTGGCCTTTAAGCTTCCTTAAGATTAACTATCTACTTCAAGAAGATGCAGTGCACAAAGACAGCGAACTTGGCAACATTCATCTGGCATAACGTTATGGAGCGTTCGTCTCAACTGAACTCGCCAGATTAAAATATATATTTCTACTAATTAAGAAACAGATACTATTTCATTGGGTTTTTTTTCGAATACGACTTTTATGTCAACTCGTGATGTGTGAAAACGAGTTGGCATAAAAATCGTATTCGAAAAAACATCGTCAAATGGTCTGTTTATTATATACATCTTTCCTAGTTTCTGACAATATCGTTTCGCTTTTCATTTTCTTCTTTTTCTTCTTCTTTTTGTGTTAATGTTTTCGCTGATCCTATCAAAAACACGTAACGTCATGATATATTTCTTCCGGTTGAACTTTTGTTCAAAATTTACTTGACCATGGTATTTTAAAAATAAATACGAATAAAAAGTATCTTTAATTGATTAATAATTACTTAATAATACTGCTGTGTAAACATACCTGACAAAATGATTCTCCTTAAAAAAAAAAAAGAAAAAAAGAAAAGAAAGACGAATACAAAACAAATCGAAAGGCAAGGTTAAAAACTTACACTCAACGACAGGACATTGTGTCATCATTATTTAGCTTCGTATTCAATAAGTTTTAGATATTTTATCGTAATTGCACTTCATATCCATTTTTTATAGGCACAGTTGTTTAAATTACATTCTTTTTATTTTTGAAATACAACCAAATGCATTAGTAATTATCAAACTTAAACTCGTAATAATTTACAAGGGAGATAACTGATTCATTAATGTTCACAACAAAATGAATACGATTTCTATATCATCACTGTAGCTAAAATACAATAAATACGGCAATCGTCCAGAGGTGCTTACTTTTTTTCGTTCATGGCCCGTGCTTATAAAACTTAAAGTCTATACTTAATAAAGTCCAGACTTTAACGTAATGCTATTTGAATGGCGTTGCCATGACGTTAAAGTCTGGACTTTAAGGTTTATAAGCACGGGACCATATCTCGATAAACTTAAGCCATGCCTACTACTACCCCCCCCCCCCCCCCCCCCCCCCCAACTGACTTGTACTACTTTTGTGGAACAAGCCGGATTATCCAGGAAACCATATTTAGATATTTTGAAGAAAACACACGTGAAACAAAAGCAATTTAAAAAAAATGTATACGATAAATTAATGGAAAATGCTATAGCATGTAGATCTATACGCATTGATTTAAAAATAATAATAATAATAATAATAATAATAATAATAATAATAAAAACCCTCTTCGCTAATCATGACATGACACTCGGTCGGTGGCCAAAGAAATCATGTAGGAAATTTCACGCATGTAACTTACTTGTAAGCGATGTTCTACAGCTGTTGGCGAAAATTAAACGGTTCCACCGACAGCATAAATGTTACACACGTTCCCTTCATTCACTTTCATAAAATATAAACTAAACACGAATAGGACAATTCCTTTCAATGGAACTAAATGATCCGTAAAAATGCACAGCAGCTAGAGGAAATGGCGTCGCTTATCAAAATTACGTCATTTACAAAAGAAATCACCTGATTCAAATAATAGTGAATGAACGTTAGCATTCTTACGCGACATAAGTATCAATGAAGTTTACACAAACAATACTACAGGCGTATTTAAAGCTGAACAAAATAATTCAGTTATGTATTGTTAAAGTATGCATATAAATTTAATTATAAGATTTGACCGCAATTATTTTTTGGTTCGTGCAAGTATGAACGGAAAAAAAAGATTTGCACACTTTGTGTATGACACCCCCCCCCCCCCCCCCCTCCCAATATAAAATCCTGGCTACGCCAAAAGAAGTTATGTGCGTGTAAGACATAAACAGGCTTGTACATTTTTTATTAGCTAATGGTATCCGTAACAGCAAAGGTGTGATTGCGAAATTTCCTCTTGTTATAGGCAGACACACCCCCCCCCCCCCCCCGTTATTTTTTTTTTTAAAGTTTGTTTTGTTTAACGACACCACTAGTGCACATTGATTAATCAATAATTGGCTATTGGATGTCAAACATTTGATAATTTTGACACATAGTCATCAGAGGAAACCTGCGACATTCTTCCTTTAGTAGCAAGCCAACTTTTATATGCACTTTCTCACAGACAGGAAATTTAACCAGTTGTGGTGCACAGGTTGGAACGAGAGAAATGAAGTGAATATGAGCACGAACTAAAAGAGAATGAGATAAATGTAATATCACAGTTGATTATTCTGACTGATAGTCTTAGAGTAAACCGGCTACATGTTTCCGTTAGCAGCCAGGGAACGTTATATGTGATTTCTCACAGACAGGGTAGCACATAGCACGGCCTTTCATATAACAGTTGTTAGGTACTGGCTAGGAGAAAAAAGAAAAAAGAAACCCATTCAAAGAATAGGTCCAGTGAGGTGGTTCGATCTTACGACGCTAGCACTGCAGGCGAGCGCTCTACTGACTGAGCTACATTCCGCCATTCTCTCGCCCAAATGTCGAACTTTTTGTTTGTTTTGTTTAACGACACCACGTGACTAAAGCACATTGATTTATTAATCTTTTGCTATTGGATTTCAAACATTTGGTAATTATGACGCCGTCATAGACAAGAAACTCGCTACATTTTTCCATTAGTAGCAACGGATCTTTGTAGCATCCCTCAGACAGGATAGCACATACCACAGCCTTTGATATACCAGTCGTGGTGCATTGGCTGGAACGAGAAATAGCCCAATAGGCACACCGACGGGGATCGATCCCAAACCAACCGCACATCAGGCGCGTGCTTTACCATTGGGCTATGTCCCTCCTCGTAAATGTCGAAATAACCATATGTTAGACAGCGAATAGCCGCAGTTGAGAATATGCTGATTTGTCGCTCTTTACTCTGTGTTTGTCTACACACGCCAACACGACATGTGGAACCGCTTATGGCATGTCTTGTAGTCTTTTAACAGATTTCTCAAAATCTTCAAACACTTGACATTGTTTTCTACATGACAGAATTTGTGAGGCATTTGTCGAATTCTTTCACATACTCGCCAATTGGGTCAACGTAATCTTACTCGTTTGTCTTCCTTTGTGGTATCTTGTTTGTTTGTTTCTTTCTTTCTCAAATGATTTAACTGATATATTTGAAGAGATTGGCATTGTTTCCTTGGCTGAATCGGCCTGTTTCTGAAGCCGATTTACCCTAGAGCGTAAAATGTGTTTATTTATTACAGCTTTTATCACAGTCAACAAACACATTTAAACATTGGCGTAGGAAGCAGGGGGTGGGGGAGGGGCACTTTTCTTGATCTAGTAGTAGCAGCGATAGTTTATATATTTATATACATGTGTGCCCCCCACTTTTTGGCACCTTCCTACGCCACTGCATTACTTAACAATTTTTTATTTAAATTATTGATTTTTGGAAATCCACGGTATTTCTGGTCATCCTACGAAACAAAAATGTATGTATTTTGAAAATTAGGGTTAGCGATTAGTTGCAACCTACGACATTGGACTTCTAAAACTACGGTTAGAAACTAGTTGCAACCTTTGAAATTGGACTTCTAAAACTAGGGTTAGAAGCTAGTTGCAACCTTTGAAATTGGACTTCTAAAACTACGGTTAGAAACTAGTTGCAACCTTTGAAATTGGACTTCAAAAACTAGGATTAGTGGCTAGTTACAACCTTTGAAATTGGACTTCAAAAACTAAGATTAGCGGCTAGTTGCAACCTTTGAAATTGGACTTCTAAAACTAGGGTTAGAAGCTAGTTGCAACCTTTGAAATTGGACTTCTAAAACTACGGTTAGAAACTAGTTGCAACCTTTGAAATTGGACTTCAAAAACTAGGATTAGTGGCTAGTTACAACCTATGAAATTGGCCTTCAAAAACTAGGATTAGTGGCTAGTGACATCCTATGAAATTTGACTTCTAAAATTAGGGTTAGAAGTTAGTTGCAACCTATGAAATTGGACTTCAAAAACTAGAGTTAGTGGCTAGTTGCAACCTATGCAATTGGACACTATAAACGTGTAACACATTTAGGTAAAATTACATAGAGTGAAACAAGATTCTATGCATTCATTCATTGCTAGTTATGTTTGTATTTATATCCAGTTAAGGTTCAAGCAAGCTGTTCTGAACACACACCTCAGCTATCTGGGCTAGTGAGAGAGACGTGGGTGAAGTGACCTTACATCTACCCAGTGCGTCGTTAAACTCGCTCTGGGTGGGAGCTGGTACCGGGCTGCGAACCCAGTACCTATTAGTTTTATATCCGATGGCCACTGAGAGCCTGTGTCCTTGATGCGGTGAAATACCCTTAAAATAGTCTGGAGCGTGTCCATAACCGTTACTACGCAGAGGTACGTATGTGCGTTTTAGGAAATGAATAATCTAAACAATAAAATCTAAGTAATGGGCTATTTATATAGAGTAGGACAAAACAATGATCTCAAGTTTGGGTGTCCATAGGCGTACGGGCTCCCCTTTTTTTCTAGGGGTATAGGCTGGCTTTTGCCCGAATTAAACCAAAATACCAGAATCTGGATCTAACATCATTTATTCATAGCAGCATTGCTCCCAAACAGCTATATAGGAGTGAACGCGAACCACTACGTATTTTTACATGGATTACAATCAATTTTGCTGGTAGAATGGATGGGAATACATGAGAAAAAGGTCTCAGGTTAGCATTTTTCCCCCGAATATGCCTGAATTTGACGATTTGCTCCAGCACTAGGAGAGGGAGGGGGTTGGGGTGGTGGGGAGTTCTGTTCTAGACCCCATCCAACCCTAGTGCAGGGCGCACATTAAGTGAACATGTTCTGTTCTAGACCCCATCCAACCCTAGTGCAGGGCGCACATTAAGTGAACATGTTCTGTTCCAGACCCCATCCAACCCTAGTGCAGGGCGCACATTAAGTGAACATGTTCTGTTCCAGACCCCATCCAACCCTAGTGCAGGGCGCACATTAAGTGAACGTGTTCTGTTCCAGACCCCATCCAATCCTAGTGCAGGGCGCACATTAAGTGAACGTGTTCTGTTCTAGACCCCATCCAATCCTAGTGCAGGGCGCACATTAAGTGAACGTGTTCTGTTCTAGACCCCATCCAACCCTAGTGCAGGGCGCACATTAAGTGAACGTGTTCTGTTCTAGACCCCATCCAACCCTAGTGCAGGGCGCACATTAAGTGAACGTGTTCTGTTCTAGACCCCATCCAACCCTAGTGCAGGGCGCACATTAAGTGAACGTGTTTTGTTCTAGACCCCATCCAATCCTAGTGCAGGGCGCACATTAAGTGAACGTGTTCTGTTCTAGACCCCATCCAATCCTAGTGCAGGGCGCACATTAAGTGAACGTGTTCTGTTCTAGACCCCATCCAACCCTAGTGCAGGGCGCACATTAAGTGAACGTGTTCTGTTCTAGACCCCATCCAACCCTAGTGCAGGGCGCACATTAAGTGAACGTGTTCTGTTCTAGACCCCATCCAACCCTAGTGCAGGGCGCACATTAAGTGAACGTGTTCTGTTCTAGACCCCATCCAACCCTAATGCAGGGCGCACATTAAGTGAACATGTTCTGTTCTAGACCCCATCCAACCCTAGTGCAGGGCGCACATTAAGTGAACATGTTCTGTTCTAGACCCCATCCAACCCTAGTGCAAGGCGCACATTAAGTGAACATGTTCCTTAATGTGCAAGGCTAGTTGCTCCCCTCTATTTAGCAAACTTCGGCTCCTCTTTCCACGATGTTTCTTTTGTTTTGTTTAGCGACATCACTAGAGCATATTGATTACTGGATGTCGAACATTTGGTAATTCTGACATGTATTTTCTTCAGAGGAAACCCTCAACATTTACCCATCAGTAACAAGAGTTCTTTTATATGCACTTTTTCTTAGACAGGACAGCACATACCACAGTCTTTGATAAACTAGTCGTTGGGCACTAGTTGGGACGGGAGAAAAGCTAACAATCTTACCCTGTTTGTTTGTTGACTGGTCGGTTGGGGTTTTTTTAGGGGTGGGGGTGGGGTTGATGGGTTTTGTTTATTTGTTTTTTGTTGTTGTTTGGGGGGGGGGGGGGTTGCGTCCGCACCCGCTTCCGCACTCATTGTGCGTCAAATTCGGATGTGTTGAAATTTGTAGATGCCACCTCTACTATCGCACATTTACACCCATCTATAAGCGTATCAGACTGGGCGCGGCGGGGAGACTGCCCTGCCCCCCCCCCCCCGACAAATCCCCCCTGACCCTGCCTCTTCTGACCCCCCCCCCCCCCCCCCCCGGTGCTGGAGCAAATTCTCAAATTCCAGCAAAATCGATAGATATATTCGAGAAAAATTAATTGCCCTAAAACCTTTTATCATGTATTTTCTCATTCTACCCACAACATTAAACGTAATCCATGTAACAATGTGTGACGGGGGGATGGGGAGGGCTACAGTTGTATTTTTATTTTATTTCTTCATTTTTTACGTTGGCGAATCTGAGGAATTCCTTCGGGAACGTTTGTGCCCTTCGGGGACATGTGTGCCCCCACCCCCTGGATTTTCTGGATCGGCCACTGTTTATAAACGTGAAACAACTGCCGCATTTCTAATCATGGTGACTATACTACATACATATTCTCAAGTGCAGATCCGTCTTGTTTTGAAACATTTGCATATATATGTCCTATTTATAAACACATGCTATCAGTTAAATGCATGCCTGTAGAACGATTTACGATGACGGCTCCCAAAAAAGTTGCTTTCAAACTGGGTTCTTTTTTCTAAGTTTCTGATTCAGAGGTGTTTTTTTGTTTGTTTGGTTTTTGGGGTGTTTTTTCAATTATTTGTGGTATGTTTTTGTGAACCCAGATGTATGATGGAAACAGGTTTGCCCAAATGTAACTAAAGACATCCTTGACATGTGGAGGCATCTACAGAGCCTTTTGTTTTATTGGAATATCCTTAACTCGACTGTCAATCCCTGTGTCTGTACGTCACTCCTTAACTTGACTGTCAATCCCTGTCTGTACGCCACTCCTTAACTTGACTGTCAATCCCTGTATCTATACACCAATCCTTAACTTCACTGTCAATATCTGTATCTGTACACCAATCCTTAACTTGACTGTCAATCCCTGTATTTGTACACCATTCCTTAACTTGACTGTCAATCCCTGTATTTGTACACCAATCCTTAACTTGACTGTCAATCCCTGTATCTGTACACCAATCCTTAACTTGACTGTCAATCCCTGTATTTGTACACCAATCCTTAACTTGACTGTCAATCCCTGTATCTGTACGCCACTCCTTAATTTGATTGTCAATCCCTGTATTTGTACACCAATCCTTAACTTGACTGTCAACCCTTGTATCTGTACACCACTCCTTAACTTGACTGTCAATCACTGTATCTGTACACCAATCCTTAACTTGACTGTCAATCCCTGTATTTGTACACCAATCCTTAACCTGACTGTCAGTCCCTTTATCTGTACACCAATCCTGAACTTGACTATCAGTCCCTTTATCTGTACACCAATCCTGAACTTGACTATCAGTCCCTTTATCTGTACACCAATCCTGAACTTGACTATCAGTCCCTTTATCTGTACACCAATCCTGAACTTGACTATCAGTCCCTTTATCTGTACACCAGTCCTTACCTTGACTGTCAATCCCTATATCTGTACACCAATCTTGAACTTGACTGTCAGTCCCTTTATCTGTACACCAATCCTTAACTTCACTATCAATCCCTATATCTGATACAGTGGGACCATACACAGCAATACATGTAGATACATTTTATTTTGACCCCCCAAAAAAGGCATTTTGTAGGCATACATACATATTTATAAATAAAATAATATAATGTGCACATTACGTATGGATTAGAATCGATAAAAATACCGGCATCGGTGGTGTAGAGGTTATGCCATCGGACTTGAGGCTGGTAAGTACTGGGTTCGTATCCCACCTGAGGCAATGGGGGATTTTTCATACTAGTACCAGCTCCAACCCAGAGTGAGTGAACCGCTAGGCTCAATGGGTAGATGTAAAGCCACATACACAAAATTTCACCCACTTCACGGGTGCGATTATGGGTGTCTCCTGAGTGTATGACCCAACATGGGGAGTGATTACCCGGCATGCACTGCAGGTTCCATGTATTCCGGGCTCGGGCTGACAGCAAGCGTAGAGCAGCGAAGTTCACGGGGGCGGGGGTATAAATCAAAGATCGCTGCCATCTTATTTGACCATACTTTTACTTAAAAATGCTAATTATGGTTTTCAAGACGTACAGAGATAATTAAACATAATTGTAAATCAATCGGTTGTAACTTTACCAAAATCCTAATGCAAAATAGCTGCTAAAATAGGTCCATTTTAATCAAATTCCACGTATCGGCGACATATACCATTAAGCATTCTTACACATAAATTCTATTGGATGTATTGGAACATTTTAGTCTTGTCAGGGTTTAAGTTCATATGTAAAAATATGTCAATTTAAAACTTACTTTATACTATAAAATGTTTCCCCCATACTCTATACGTTCGCTACAACAGCTTGTTCTGAATGTGCACGTAAACACTGCTCACTATGGGGAAAATTTTAGTTTAGCCAATTTTCAAATACATAGAGTGTTTCCTTACAAATTATTAAAATGTGGTTAATTTAAGGAATATTTTATTAGCCAAAGACTAAATGTTGTAGCCACTTTGTATAATTGTTTTTAGCAATGGACTAATTTGGCAATGCACAGGCTGAGCCCTGGTAGAACTCTATGACCTGACCTGACCTGACCTGACCTGACTCTAGTATCGTTTCCATTTTCTCATTTGTAACCATACACTGCAGTTCGGTGCCCGCAATTGCTTTGTGAGAGTGTGTGTGATGGGGAGGGAGGGGGGGGGGGGGTCATCATTGGAGGATGCCGATTGAAAATTCAAGAGGTGGAAACTTGGCACCCTTGAGCATTTTTAAATATTCAAGATGGCGCCCAAGATGGCTGGCAAAACATAAAACTGGCAATATCTCACTTATGTCATTTTTTAAAATGTTTATGACCGGGTTTTGAGAGTCAAGGTATTAATTATAAACTAAAGCTGGATAAATCCAAGATCTCTGTCCAAACATGCACATGAAACTTTATCTTATTTCACAACATCAAGATTTTAATGTCAGTGATTGAAGTTCAATGATTAAGGAATTCATTTATAATCATCTTTGGCTAACTTGGATATTGAGTCATAATTTAAATCCAAGATGGCCAACATAATGGCCACCAAAAGAAAGAAGTCGCCATTTTTCAGTCCTCAGGAGTAATTTTAAATTGTATTACGCGGTTATAAAATGCAAGGTATTCAATTGTGTTATTAATTGGCTAATGTAATCATATTTTATCACCGCTTATATCCAATGTGACCTGCATTATGGTGTCTAAAGCCCCGTTTTACACGACATCTTACGGCTAAGATCACCTTAAGTGCATAAGGTAGCAATTCACCTTAAGGTGATCTTAGCGCTAAGATCGCTTCGTAAATTGAGCCCCAGACATAAAATTGCAATTTATCCATTGTACATGACATGCATGTAGGGTGATGTTAAAGCATGTATTTATCCATTGTACATGACACACATGTAGGGTGATGTCAAAGCATGTATTTATCCATTGTACATGACACACATGTAGGGTGATGTCAAAGCATGTATTTATCCATTGCACATGACACACATGTAGGGTGATGTCAAAGCATGTATTTATCCATTGTACATGACACACATGTAGGGTGATGTCAAAGCATGTATTTATCCATTGTACATGACACACATGTAGGGTGATGTCAAAGCATGTATTTATCCATTGTACATGACACACATGTAGGGTGATGTCAAAGCATGTATTTATCCATTGTACATGACACACATGTAGGGTGATGTCAAAGCATGTATTTATCCATTGTACATGACACACATGTAGGGTGATGTCAAAGCATGTATTTATCCATTGTACATGACACACATGCAGGGTGATGTCAAAGCATGTATTTATCCATTGTACATGACACACATGTAGGGTGAATGAATGAATGAATGAATGTTTAACGACACCCCAACACGAAAAATACATCGGCTATTGGGTGTCAAACTATGGTAATGCAAATAAATAAAGTGATGATCAACATCAATATAAAAATTCAAGGTTTAAACAAAAACAGTGTAAAGAACTGTGCAAAAATATAAATACAAATATCACATAATTTTACGGACACCGAATTTTACTCTAAACTTCAATTTGTGCTGTATTGGCCATTCTCAAAGAGAATGTTACACCCCTGCACCACGGTGAGGTTACAGCACGCGCAGAGGATGTAGGGTGATGTCAAAGCATGTATTTATCCATTGTACATGACACACATGTAGGGTGATGTCAAAGCATGTATTTATCCATTGTACATGACACACATGTAGGGTGATGTCAAAGCATGTATTTATCCATTGTACATGACACACATGCAGGGTGATGTTAAAGCATGTATTTATCCATTGTACATGACACACATGTAGGGTGATGTCAAAGCATGTATTTAAGACAAAGGTTAGATAACTGAACATTGTATCATTATTTAACTCCAAGATGGCTACGAAAATGGCCACCAAAAGAAAGAACTGGCCATAAGATATATTCTATTTGTGTGTGTGGAGTTTTGGGATGCATGGATTCAAATTGGCTAATTGGTCCTAAAACAAAATAAATATACAAAATTATATGTTTGGCACAGGGGTGCATTGATCCATTTTTAAGAGGGGGATGTAGCCCAGTGGTAAAGCGCTCACCTGATGCGCGGTCAGTCTAGGATTGATCCCCGTCGGTGGGCCCATTGGACTATTTCTCGCACCACGACTGGTATATCAAAAGCCTTGGTATGTGCTATCCTGTCTGTGGGATGGTGCATATAAAGATCCCTTACTACTAACAGAAAAATGTATCGGGTTTCCTCTCTGAGACCATATGACAAAATTACCAAATGTTTGACATCCAATAACAGATGATTAATAAATCAATGTGCTCTAGTGGTGTCATTAAACAAAACAAACTTCTTGATCCATTTTTGAAATGACGACAAGTAGCATCATATACAACAAGTAATTTGTAATACCAACCTTGTTGTGATTAAGTCCGACGCCATGTAACCGTAAATAAAATGTGTTGAGTGCGTCGTTAATAAACCATTTCCTTCCTTGGTTGTGATAAATGGCAAAATGGCCACAATTCACAACTAATGATGGATGATTAGCTAAGAATGGAATAGGTTATAGTCATTCTTGTTTTCTCTTTCTTAATATTAAATATCACATGTTTCTTAACATTTGATATAATCGAATTATTTTAAAATCAGGTTAATTTGGTAGCCATTCTGAACTTGAGAAGAAAAAAAAAGCAAATAAGCTCGGATTATGTTTAATTGTCATTGATAATATATTTCAGTTCAATATTTAAAATCAGTATAAAATAAAAATTTCATGTCAAGATATTGTCAAATGAATTGTTATGGCGGCCATCTTGTAAAAGTTAACGTCGCCTTCATAGATTTTTCTGGACTTTTAGGATATTGTTCTGGAGACCATTCGTTGTTTGTATTGGTATATGACAGAAAATGTAATATTTTAACATACTTCATTTAGGATCCACTTTCTCCATAGTTTGTCTGTAAATTGTAATATATACTTATCAATTACAATAATAGTTATCAAGAAAAATCCTAAATAACAATTTTAAGAAGCCTTAGTCACATACATATATATAAAAAATTCGACGATTTAACCTTTCCTGATTTTGACTCACTTGATCTTAATGAGAAATGACAATGACAAAAATGCATTTCGTAGTATTACAAACACCAGTATGACCAGACACACACTAAACAAAGTTACAACAATATACAAGTAATGTCCAATTTCAGTGATTAAAAAACCCGGTTCTAATTGCGAAAAATAGCCTACGTTGTAGTGTTTAAAACACAACACACACACACACACCACACAGGCACGCACGCACGCACAGACAAACACACTAACACACACACACACACACACACACACACGTTACACATACACACGACACACACACACACACACGGACACATACGCACACACACAAACACATACGCACACGTATACAAAAACACACACACGACACAGACAGACACAACCAAACACGACACGCACGCACAAACACATGGGACACAGTGACAAACACACGGGACAGTGACAAACGCACGCACACTAACATACGACGCACAAGCACGAGGCAGACACACACACACACCACACACAAACACACGGGACACAGTGACAAATGCACGCACACTAACATACGACGCACATACGAGGCAGACACACACACCACAAAAGCACGCACATACACACGACACACATGCGCACGCACACACACAAACACACGCACATACATGACGCACGCACACACACACGAGACGCATACACTCACGACACACAAACACACAGACACATATACATATACGACATGCAGAGGGCATTGGGATTGTGACCAGTCTGACATTCTCAAAGAGTACTTTTTGAAGTTTCCAGTTTACAATGCAATAAATCACCGAGTTCTATCTGATGTCCTAGAAGAATGCCAGCGGAGTCTGGGAAAACTAACAGAAACTGAGGCCTATTGAAAACAGCTGGTAGCATCTATGGAGTGCCGTTGTGGTCATAAATGCAGTGTTATTAGTCCTCGACACGACCAACTGTTTTCATTTATTTAGATATTTACATGTATGAAAGCAATCGACGATTGTGATATTATATGAGTTTATTAAAACTGTAATTGCGTTCGTATTTTGCATTAATTAGTAAATTATGTATATTATGGTAAAGCTATTAAACTAATTGTGTTTGTATTTCGCATTCATTAGTAAATTATGTATATTATGGTAAAGCTATAAAACTGTAATTGTATTCGTATTTTGCATTAATTAGTAAATTATGTATATTATGGTAAAGCTATAAAACTGTAATTGCGTTCGTATTTTGCACTAATTAGTAAATTATGTATATTATGGTAAAGCTATAAAACTGTAATTGCGTTCGTATTTTGCACTAATTAGTATATTATGTATATTATGGTAAAGCTATAAAACTGTAATTGCGTTCGTATTTTGCATTAATTAGTAAATTATGTATATTATGGTAAAGCTATAAAACTGTATTTGTGTTTGCATTTTGCAATAATAAATGAAGTTATAATAGGAATATTGTATTAAATGTGTGTTTACATGTGCACTAAAACACATCTTGACTTTGTAAACGGGAAAGGCATAATGTAATTATAGTGCACAAATGGATCGGGTTCAGGGTGGTGCTGTATAACTCAAAGTCAACTAACATGGTATGTTCCATAAACACGTTCATGTGACGGAACAGTTAGCGTGAGAAGGGTTCTGCGAGTCTCATAATTTAAACATTATGTTTCTTTGTCTTAACCTATGTTGTCGTTTTAATACCATTGTATCCATTGTGGGTGTGGGTAATTAATGGCATGCTGCCATAAGAGAACCGTTCAAGCACGCCTGTCGTGGGCACAATATCTGACTTCGCTAGAGAGTTCTGTCTGTCTGTCTGTCCATGACAGGTGTGTCTGTTATGTCCTTTCCCTTCTTATTTCCGTTTTTTCCTCCTTCTATTTCTTTCTTTTTGTTTTTCTTTGGTTTGGTTTCTATGATCTTTCTTTCCTAGATGTTTTTTGTTAGGGTTTTGGTTTTTTAAAATCTTTTTTGATTTTTTGATTTATTTTCTTCCAATCCTTTTAGGTCGACTTTGTGTTTCTTCTTATTTGTTTTATCTTTTCCCTCTTTCTTCTTCGTATAGCAATAAAACAGGCCTTATAATTTCACTTTTCCGTCTGTCTGTGTATAGTACTCCTATTAAAGGAACTGACCCAGGTTACCAAGCAACCTAACTCTTTGTTCTTTGTTTTCTGTCATTCGGTTTTACAATCATCTTACATGCTACTTTCAACAGTTTGCTTAAAATAAATTTGAGGAAATCCAACTTGGGTATCTGGTCGTTCTGGTATTGATAGTAGTTCAACAGTAATTTTATACAAAATAGAAAGGAATGTTTACGTGGAAAATGTACACAAAAGAGTCCGCTAGGTACAGATTCAAACTCTACCTCCCCTTACACGCTACGACTGTCTGTCTGTCTGTCTGTCTGTCTGTCTGTCTCTCTCTCTCTCTCTCTCTCTCTCTCTCTCTCTCTCTCTCTCTCTCTCTCTCTCTCTCTCTCTCTCTCTCTCTCTATTTGTCTCTGTCCCTCTCTATCTCTCTCTAAAAAGAAAGAAAAACAGCAAAGCACACAACCACAAGTTCTTTGCAGTTGTTTTGAATTCTTTAAACTTTTGACTAGCCCATTATGTAAAGGTCTTTAAAATACCAAAAATATTTTGAAGTTCACTCGTCATTTAACATTTTTGTGTAAATTTATTTCTATAAACATAAGCAAACTTAATAAATTTTAAAAATTAAAGTTTGTGTATACATATATTAAATTACTGCCCACTCAGCATATGAAGTATTTATTCCTTTGAGTCGACAAAAATTCGGCCTGGCTCACCAGCAATAGCAGACGACAGAAAAAAAAGAGAAGAAAAAAAAACAGAGAGAGACATGTTCGTTCTTTTTATAGAAAACGTAAACAAAGCTGAGGTTTTTTGGTCGGAGAATGGAACATTAAACCACGGAGGTTTATTGTTGACCTCTGGGGTCAGCGCGAGACGTTTTCATGGTGATAACCTATATCGAGCAGTCTCAGATTATAGTGCGAGACAAAACCAAACGATAAAACAAAACTAAAAAGAACTAAGGAGGTAAAACAAGATATAGTAAAACTCCTCAAAACCGGACCCTCTCTTAAAGCGAAATTCCCTCAAAACACGATTATTATTTGTTTATGATCCATTTTTAAGTAACGGTACATTAACTTCTCTAAACTGAATACCTTTTAAAACCAGACGTTTTACTTGGACCCATGGGTGTCCAGTTTAGACAGTTTTCAAGTGTTAGATATTCTGACTGACAGACAGACTGACAGACAGACAGAATTAATTAAATAAATAAAGAAAAAAAGAAAAAAGAAAAGAAAAGAAAAGAAAAGAAATAAATAAATAAAATAAATAAATAAATAAATAAATAACACCTATAAATATTGTGTGTACAAACTGACAATCGTCAAAAGTGGAGGGTGTGCAGTGGCATATGAAAATGCCAAACAGTATATATAAACCATCGCTGCTGATACTGGATCAAGAAGGGGGAGGGTGTGCAGTGGCATATGAAAGTGCCAAACAGTATATATAAACCATCGCTGCTGATACTGGATCAAGAAGGGGGAGGGTGTGCAGTGGCATATGAAAGTGCAAAACAGTATATATAAACCATCGCTGCTGATACTGGATCAAGAAGGGGGAGGGTGTGCAGTGGCATATGAAAGTGCAAAACAGTATACATAAACCATCGCTGCTGATACAATAGTGTATTTTTATTAACTTTAAATCAAAATTCAGTTTTTAAATACAGAATAGTCCAATAGTCCCTACACTAGAAATGTTTTAATTCCAATTGAATTTCATCGCTGCTATTTGTCGTTCCAGCCAGTGCACCACGACTGGTATATCAAAGGCTGCGGTATGTGCTATCCTGTCTCTGGGATAGTGCATATAGAAGATCCCTTGCTACTAATAGAAAATTGTAGCGGGTTTCGTCCCAAAGACTATGTCAAAATTACCAAATGTTTGACATCCAATAGCCGATGATTAATAAATCGATGTGCTCTAGTGGTGTCGTTAAACAAAAAACACACACTAGACATGTTTTAATTCCAATTGGATTTCACCGCTGGATCGGTCTACAGGCTGGTAGGTACTGGGTTCGGATCCCAGTCGAGGCATGGGATTTTTAATCCAGATACCGACTCCAAACCCTGAGTGAGTGCTCCGCAAGGCTCAATGGGTAGGTGTAAACCACTTGCACCGACCAGTGATCCATAACTGGTTCAACAAAGGCCATGGTTTGTGCTATCCTGCCTGTGGGAAGTGCAAATAAAAGATCCCTTGCTGCCTGTCGTAAAAGAGTAGCCTATGTGGCGACAGCGAGTTTCCTCTCAAAATCTGTGTGGTCCTTAACCATATGTCTGACGCCATATAACCGTAAATAAAAATGTGTTGAGTGCGTCGTTAAATAAAACATTTCTTTCTTTCTTTCACCGCTGGTTTGCAAAGAGAAAGACTCCGGAATATCAGGCTAGAACTAAAACACCAGGTTCCAAGATGGCTGGAAAGGTCATCACCGGTGTTTGCGATTGGTTGGGTCGTCGTGCATGCCATATAAAATGGTCGGCGACGTGTGTGCAGTGTAGGCAGCTGTCACCACAGCTACGCCATATCCTAGCAGAACTTTCTTGGGAAACCTGTGTTACGCATTCTAGCGGCAGCACGGTACCTCCCAGGACCCCGGAGCCTGTATTCGGCTTCCAAACCTCTTGAACTTTCTAAAACCTAAATCAATTTTCTCTTTTTGGATGTTGTGATAAGCAGCTTCAGATTAGGAAAATGTGGAGGGCTGTGATCGGCGCCTTCCTCTTGTCGTGTATGCTTGCTGTATATGCTCAGGGTAAGTTCGTTTTACCTATTGTATTGCTTGCAGTTAACAAAGTGTTAAACGCATGTGCATGACAATAATATAGAAGGACGTCTTGTTATATACGGAAATAGTACACAAATCCGTTTCTAAAAACATTATTTTCCCATATAGTATGTGCGCTGATGTGTTTTATTGCTCTTTTTATGGTTGACAATGCTAGAATCATCAAAACAAGAAGAAAACAAAGAGTTTGGTTTGCGAATATAACCCTCTGTTAAATTATTAATATTGTAATTTTGTAATATTTAAAGTTACGTGGGTTTGTCGAGGATATGACAACGGAATATTTGCCATTTAAGCTCCGCCTCCTCAACATGTCACAGCAACATGGTATCCGCCCTCCAGGTCAATATTCAACCTTGGGAACGCCCATTCGCGAACAATGCCATCTTGCTTTTTGTCTGGAACAATGGGCTTGAGGTATATCTAACTTTAGAACAATGAGATAATAGAATAATTAATCATGTATTAATAATACATTCATTTCATTTCAACTTATTTTCGTAGTTATATCCAATTAAAATTCAAACACGCTGGTCTTGGCACACATCTCAACTATCTGGGCTGTCTGTCCAGGACAGTGGGTTAGTTGTTAGTTGTTAGTGATTAGTGAGAGAGAAGATGGTATAGTGGCCTTACACCTACCCATTGAGTCGTTAAAACTCGCTCTGGGTGGGAGACGGTACCGGGCTGCGAACCCAGTACCTACCAGCCTTATGTCCGATTGGCTTAATCACGACGCCACCGAAGCCTGTTTAATAACACAGACAAGACATTACTTCATATAGTAATGGATAATTTTAACAAAATGTATAATTGGCATTTTCAATTATACTGACAGGAAAACAAAGAAAGAAAATAGAACAATAGACTAGTTTTGGTGTTCACTCCCATTTTGTTTCCTTGGGGTGGGGTGGAGGGCAGGCTGGTTAATGCCTGAATTAAACGAAAATGCCTGAATCTGGATAACAATAATTAATGTTTATTCTTATTAGCATTACTACTAAACATCTATATAGGGATACAAATGAATCATTACGCATTTTTACATGAATTTCAACTAACATAAGTAGAATGATGGAAATATATGGTCAAAAGGTTTCAGGGTAGATAACTTTGCCCAAATGTCTCCATCGTTTTTTATACGACACGCACCCCCACCCCACCCCCTCCGTACGCTTATGTATCTAACAAAAGGTTAAAGTTTGTTTGTTTAATGACACCACTAGAGCACATTGATTTATTAACCATCGTCTGTTGGATGGTAATGTTTGACATATAGTCTTAGATAGGAAACATGCTAAATTTTTCCATTAGTAGCAAGACATCTTTTACTTGCACCATCCCATCGATAGGATAGCACATACCACGGCCTTTACTATACCAGTCGCGGTGCACTGGCTAGAGCGAGAAATAGCCCAATGGGCACACCGACGGGGATCACTGGGCTACGTTCCGCCGCTTGTATCTAGTTCACGTCATAGTTCTGTATTTACATAATTGGTACATAGTCTCTAGCATCACCACTGTTACTATATTCAGACATTTCAGAATCACTGTCTTGCTGACAAATATGTTTGTATAACCTCTATAGTACTGACGGGTATTCATCTGTTTGCCATGGTCATAGGCGTACGAGCTTTGTAGGAGGTGGGGTGGGGCAGTTTTGCCCGAATTAAACCAAAATGCCCGAAATTGAACAAAACAATTTAATAATATTAGCATTACTACCAAACAGCCATATAGCGTTGTATAGGCGTACGGGCTTCACTTATTGTAAGGGCGTGGGGGGGGGGGGGGGGGGGGGCAGGCTGGATTTTGCCCGAATTAAACAAAAATGCCCGAATCTGGATAACTACATTTAGTCATATTAGCATTACTACCAAACAGCTATACCGAGATGCAAACGAATCACTACACATTGTTACATGGATTACAACTAATTTTGAGGGTAGAATGATGGAAATACACAGTAAAAAGGTCTCAGGTTAGCACATTTTTACCGAATATCTGTATCATGTTTACACGAATTTGAAGTTCTGCTCCAGCACTTGGGGGGGGGGGGGGGGGGGGGAGACAGTTGCTCCCCTGCCTCCCTGTCTCGTACGCTTATGGCCATGGTCATTATTAATGTTAGACTACACTGACCACTAACAGGTCTTTAGGTTCCCGTTACATGTTTATTGCTAGCAGTTTAATGTTTCTCGAATTTATTGGTTAAAAAAAAAATGTCCAATAGACACACATATTCACGGAAATTAATAATGCTAGTTTGTGCAAAACAACACTAGATCCCTAGAAAATATTACGCTTTTATAATAATGAATAACAGTATATCTCTCTCGTGATGGTTGTATTGTATCGAAGAATGTTTTAATAAAACATCCATCAAATCACTGAAATAAAATTGTATGTGACCCCTAAGGTCTACCCCATTTTTATGAACATAGATTGGCGTACTGCCTGGGTGTGTGAAGATGCTGTTTATAGTTTTACCAGTAAACATTAACATTATCGACAATACGAATTGATTTGGTTCATTGGGACCTGATCCCGTCTGTATCGGTGCATATGTTTTTTGTTCCTCGTAAATATAATGCCAAAGTACTATACCCGAAGCAGCCTTCTGCTAGACTCTGTCTCCCGAGAGTATATAATTACCCCCCAACATCTCCACATCAACAAAACACGGAAAGTATCATTTGGTCGGCAGGTGTAGAAAAGTTGTAAATAAATATGCCCGCAGTATGAACTTCCATGTGCATTTCGCACCCATTTAAAGGTTATCGTGACTGGAAAGGTTGCGTCAGTTAAAGGTGCATTATCTAGAAGAGTTTTAATATTTAAAGGGACTGTTCCGAGTTTGCAACCATCATTAGATGTTTCTCACCAATAGTTTTTTTGACGACTATAATTACATAGTAGCCCAGTGGCAAAGCGCTCGATTGATGTGCGGTCGGTCTAGGATCGATCCCCTTCGGTAGACACATAGGGCTATTTCTCGTTCCAGTGTAAGTGCACCACGACTGGTATATCAAGGACCGTGTTATGTGCTATCCTTTCTATGGGATGGTGCATATAAAAGATCCGTTGCTACTAATGGGAAAATGTGGCGTTCTAGTGAATGTCCTGCTTTAAATGTTTGTGTTTTTATCTCCAGATGGATGAAAGTGAATGTCCTGCTTTAAATGTTTGTGTTTTTATCTCCAGATGGTGAAAGTGAATGTTTTGATGCCCAGCTCAACCCGGTGCCGGAGGGACGACGTTGGATACCTGATGCGAATGACCCCTGTTACATCTGCCGCTGTATGAAGAGCAAAGCTGTGTGCAAACAGAAGACATGTAGACCAGTCGGCCGGTGTAAGAACGGGGCAGAGGCCATCCAGCCCGAGGGAGAATGTTGTCCGAAATGCCCAGGTACAAACCCCATGGGTTCTATAAACAGTAAATGCAGTTCAGGGGCGGATGGTGGGGTTTTCTAGGGACGATATGCAGAGTTTAAAATGGCACCAACGGTAGTCAGGGAGGGATGCAACTTTATTTTAGAATTGGGAGAACAGTTGTATTTTCATTGTGATGTTAAGAGAACTACATCAGTGGCCGTTACACATTATTTATCTAAGCGAGCTGTGAAAGTGTTTACAATTGCATTAACGATAATCGAGGACGGGGTGTAGCACATTTGTAAAGCGCTTGCCTGATGCGCGGTTCATCTGGGATCGATCCCCATCGGTGGGCCCATTGTGGTATTTCCCGTTATAGCCAGTTCGTCACGACTGGTATATCAAAGGCCGTGGTATGTGTCATCCTGTCTGTGGGATGGTGCATATGAAAGATCCCTTGCTACTAATGGAAAAATATAGCAGGTTTCCACTCTAAGACTATGTCAGAAAATTACCAAATGTTTGACATCCAATAGCCGATGATTTTAAATCAATGTACTCTAGTGGTATCATTAAACAAAAATACTTTTAACTTAAATTAGTTTATGTCTTTGAAACCCTGAATCTTGAGTGACTTGTAGGGTCATGTTTAGTCCGAAGGGACGTAGAAAGTTTGGTCTTTCTACGTCCGGATATTGTTACATATCCTATATATAGCTGGTATTCAAAACTTGTGGTACCATGTTTCAACCGTTTCGTAACCGAAATAGCGCAATAAATGGACACACAAACCAAAAATGTATAACCTGCCGTACTCACTAAATCCCGATTGAAATACATGTACTTGAATCATTATTAAAAAACATAAATCTTCCAACAACAACATAAAACATTTCCACGCCCTGCACATTAAAGGGACACATCCTAGTTACGGCTAGTTGTTAACCATTACGGCGTTGTTTTTCGCTATTAAACCCATTTTTTCACAAATAAAATTGCACTTTACTTACCGTTTATTATTTAGAATATACATTTCCATTCACCTGAAGTGTTTTTGGTAATCCTGGTTTTTGTAATACCACAAAATGCATTTTTCGTATTTCATAAAATCGCACGCCCGTCTGAGAAAAAACCGTTGAGCAGACAAGGTCTAATCTATTTTTAGAGGGGATATTTCCATTTCAATGTCACAGACGTTGGTATATCACGTGATCGTTATCATTTTGGTTCGGTTTGTTTTCTCGTGCACGGTTCGCGCAATCAACATCCGATTTGTTGTTGTTCATTTGTGAGATTTTTCTTCACAGTTCGTGAACATTTTCAGTAACAATAAAGTTCAGACAAGTAAGTGTCTCAATACAAAACGTTACAAACCCTTAAAACCAATAATTTTGCTAAGACTTACGATATCTGGAGAGGGGATACAACCAGGACAGAACAGTTGGAACATGTCCAGGAGAGGTGAAAGAAACGCACCCCAAGTCTGTGAAATTTGTCGTGACGTAGGCATTGTTGTGCTTCGAGCGACATCTACCGGTGACATCAGAATACTAACTTTCAAAATTATTTCAAGCAATTGGGACATGGGGATTCCCATGGTATTTATCGATATAAAACCTGCTTTTTCACTCCATTTGATAAAAACGTGATCTAAGTGTGTTACAGGTTTGTAGATTAACCAAATTATAATTTATTTTCGCTGGATGGAACTAGGGTGTGCGGCTTTAAGAAAAGGTATTGACTTAATGTGCGCCCTGCACTAGGTCATGTTAAAACCAGATCCTGGAATTAACTTACATTTTTGGGTGAATGTTTATATACTAGTATTCAGTGCATTTTTGTGTCTTGTGACTTCATCCAGCTTGAAATATCTGATTTTTTTTTTAAAGTCTGTAGCAAAGAACGCTCAAACTATTATTTATTGAACAAGTCTGTACCAGAGAACGCATTGAGTAATATTTATGGAACACGTCTGTACCAGAGAATGCTCAGAGTAATATTTATGGAACAAGTCTGTATCAGAAAACGCTCAGAGTAATATTTATGGAACACGTCTGTACCAGAGAACGCTCAGAGTAATATTTATGGAACACGTCTGTACCAGAGAACGCTCAGAGTAATATTTATTGAACAAGTCTGTATCAGAGAACGCTCAGACTAATATTTATGGAACAAGTCTGTCCCAGAGAACACTGAGAGTAATATTTATGGAATATTTTTCTGCGATTATACTGGACACAGTACAACTCCTGCATTTTAAGAAAATATTCACGGCAAAAAACTAAATGACATTGAAACAAACCTGAATATAGTCCAAGGTAAAAAAAAAAAAAAAAAGTGCAGCGGAGAATTATTAACTCCACGGCAATTTTCACGGCATTGCCGATTGCCGTGGGCAATTGCAGGGGCTGCAGTACACGACAGAGAATGGCACGTATACAATGCACAAAGCGTTTTGTTGGAATGTCTGACGTTAACACCCTGCAAGGACGTCATTCTCCTTGACAGACCTACATTTGTGGAATAACATAACGCTGATGGCAGACTAATGCTTTCCACATTAAGGTCACTGTTCGAGATTTCGTAGCACAGGAATTTTACTCAGAGTTTAGTACGTGCAGGTGTGGTTTCCACTGCCTGGCTTAAAACAAGATGTCTGTCTCTCTTGTATTAAGACCAGTTACCATGTGCTGTTTGTTTGGCAAGTCGCGGAACGTGAAAAATGGACGCATGAAATGGTTTCCTATGCATTCACGGCTAAAAATAAATGGTTTCTGCCGTGTCCGCTTTCCTCCGTGTCCGCTTTCCTCCGTGTCCATGGAAAATTACTCTTATGGTCTCACTCTGTGGCTTTTAAAATAAGTTTTAAAATAAACAACAATTTGCCGATTTCTTCACGGAATTCTTAAATGCTTAAACACCCGTGCGTATGGCAGACGCGTGTAAATACACACATTTACAATGCTTAAACACCTGCGTTAAAGAAAGACAGTCTTCGTAAATTCAGCCTCGTAAGTTTACGTTTATGGTTAGCCGAAACTTTCACAAGTGAGCAGGCCTGTGTCCATGGGCTGGGTTTTGGAGGTCGAACACCCCCCCCCCCCCCCCCCCGCCCAAGCTACTTTTTTCCATTACATTTCCCAGGGAAGCATGACTCGACCCACCCACCCCTATAAAGGTGAGCCCAGGACAGCATGCTTGAACCTTAATTGAATATAAGCACTAAAATAGGTTACAGAGGAAGATAGTAAGGATCACAGAAAATTTCAAAAGGTATTATTTCTACTGTTCCTACTTACAGAATGTGTTTTTTAATCAGAGACATTTACATGCAAAACCAGACATACAAAGTTTTGTGAAACTGGTCCCTGATTTTAGTGTGGGAAGTTTAGAGATGGGAGGGGCCTGGGGGCGTCTAATTACAATATTATAACTAGTGGGCGTCACCCCGAAGTTCTCCTTCCTCTTGTTCGCTGCTGATACTGGAGGAAATAAAGCAAAACTAAATAGTAAGGTTTTATCTAATCGCACAGGAAATAATGAGCATATACCCATTTCTGTATTACATGTTTCTTGTTGGTGGGGTTGGGGGGGGGGGGGGGGGTATATGAGATATAGACAGACATATAGACATGTAGACAAGATAAGACAGATAAGCACTGAACCGCTCACAGACGCCAACATCAAGTGCCGATTTATACATCTTATAAAGGTTATGACTAAATCAAGTTATAACTAAATAAACAGGGTTTTTGGATAAGTCGTAACTGACGAAATTTTACGTTGTGTTCATGATTGTTTGATTTTGTTTTAATTAATTTTCAAAGAGTTGAAAGAAATGTATGTCAAACAAGTGAAAATGCATTTTCCAAATATTCACAAAAATGTATATTTTTAATCAGTCTGAATTTTAGTGCTTCTGAAAAACAAAAGGTATTTTTGCACAAGATATGAAGACTGCCACTCCACAGGACGATGCATCCTTCCTGCTTTGTAGGATTTACCTATCTATGATAGTTGTATTGTATGCACTGTGTTTTAATTTAACTGTTGAATTTTTATATTGATGCTGATCATCACTTACTGTTTGCATTGACCATAGTTTGACACCCATTAACCGATGTAGTTTTCGTGCTGGGGTATCGTTAAACATTCATTCGTTCGTTATATATATATATATATATATATATATATGTATGTATGTGTGTGTGTGTGTGTGTGTGTGTGTGTGTGTGTGTGTGTGTGTGTGTGCGTGTGTGTTATAATCTGAATGACACCACTCACTGAACACATTAATAAAACCATTTCTTTATATTTCAGATGGAGTTGAGGTTGAGGTAAGAAGCTTTTGTTATTTTTTTTTTAAAATTGCATGTTGTCATTTTACGTAAATCAAATATAACACTGTAACATATACTGTCATTTGTAAAGAGATGTTGTATTGTACAAAGTGACTCAGTATAACAATATAACATATACTGTCATTTGTAAAGAGATGTTGTATTGTACAAAGTGACTCAGTATAACAATATAACATATACTGCATACATGCATATGTAATTGTTAATAAGATTCTGTACAAGAGATATAAATTAGATGTAAATGTATCTAGTACCACACTTGCATACCATATGTTGAGTGACTCAAAATATAACAATGTAACATGTACCGTCATTTGTAAAGGTAGATATTATATACATATAATATCAGGGCTTCTAGATTAGGGTAGTCCCACTCCCATGGCTAGTGATATTTAGAGTTGGGCTACTAAATAACTACTATTGTCATGCCAGACAGGGCTTCTAGATCATGGTAGTCCCACTCCCATGGCTAGTGATATTTAGAGTTGGGCTACTAAATAACTACTATTATCATGCCAGACAGGGCTGCTAGATTATGGCAGTCCCACTCCCATGGCTAATGATATTTAGAGTTGGGCTACTAAATAACTACTATTGTCATACCAGACAGGGCTTCTAGATTATGGTAGCCCCACTCCCATGGCTAGTGATATTTAGAGTTGGGCTACTAAATAACTACTATTGTCATACCAGACAGGGCTTCTAGATTATGGTAGCCCCACTCCCATGGCTAGTGATATTTAGAGTTGGGCTACTAAATAACTACTATTGTCATACCAGATGGCTTGTGAATATTCTTCTTTCTTTTTTTTTCTTTTTTTTGTGTGGGTCAAATGCTGCATTAAGTCTATTTTGTAAATATGAATATCCCGCAAGCCTCAAATATCAGGGTTTTTAATCTCTATCTCCTGATATCTGATTATTCCTATTATTAAAATTGTATTTATTTAGTAGGGCTGGTGAATTTTTAATTATGGCTGGTAACCTTGTTTAATCACTGATCTCATGGCTAGTGGATGTTTATAACAATTGTAGAAGCTCTGATAATATGTATTTGTTAGTCACAATCTATATATTCAGAGTTACTCGTTCTAAGCCCTGATAATATGTATTTGTTAGTCACAATCTATATATTCAGAGTTACTCGTTCTAAGGTTTGAGTTTACCCGTGACCTAGTAACGCTACAAGTTAGTAATATTTGTATATAACAAAATACTGCTCGTTACCATGGCAGTATCATTTTTTTTACGATTCTAATAATAAGTTGATAAGGTCTTTTTACAAACTTGACTAGTCTAATATATAGTTTTACGAACCATTACGAATATGTTTACGTATACGTATCTGTATCTGTATCTGTTTCTGTTTTTGTATCTGTTTAACTGATTGCATATTTTAATTAAAAACAATAAATCAATAAATGTCGTTTCTCTCTTACAGAAGAAAGTGGCACAGGAGGTAAGGAATACAACACATATCATAAAACACATATCGTAAAATGCGTTAAAAAATATTTTAAATGTATTCTACTTTAGGCCCCTTTAGGCGCGGCACTGGCGCAGAATGCGCAAGCGTAAGAACACCGATGCTATGGTTACAAATAGCATTGTTTCTATTGGAGTGGCGCAGTTGGCGGTAGTCGCGCCCGCGCCCACTCCAAATACTATAGACATGGAAAACGACTCTTACATACTAAGCCAGTTATTCAGTCTATTACTGTAATGCATACCTCCCCTATTTGGATTTTCTGAACTGGCAAATGAGCTCATCGAGATAAACTACGAAGCTACTACATACATCGTTTATGACGTCATTGTAGTTGATACTGATGAACTAGCTAATGACAGCATGTGAAAACTGTTAACACAAGACAATTCCTATGAATATTTTTTTATTTTCATTGGTAATATGTCTTGTGTTGCTCAGTGGCGGATCCAGAAAATCTACTGGGGTGTGTCAATGAAGGCCACAAACGTTCCCGAAAGGATTCCTAGGATTCTCCAACGTAAAAAAATAAAAAATTAAAATTAAAATATAACTGTCGCAAAATTTAAGGGGGGGGGGGGGGGTGCCCCCTCCATTAAATCCGCCACTAGTCCTTTGTTACGATGTTGACGGCTGACAGAGACGTTTTAACAATTATTACATGTTAAATATATTTTTCTGATCGTCCCACTGTTTGTACTTGGTTTTGTTCGTACGTATGAAATTACTGGGAGTCCAAATCCAGTTTGGGCTACTTACAAACAGTAGCCCGATCAGAAACAGGTTCAACTGTGGGTGTGTTATGATTGCAATTTCGCTTCCCCATAGCACATTGTACATCACCATTTACAAATACAATAGTCATTTGCACAAGTACATTCTTAATAAACTCTACCTCTACCAAGCCAGGCAATAATTTAGAAATGGCCACGGCCAAAAAATAATATATGTCTTGGCTTGCATTTAATGTGTGAAAGAAAAGTTTATTTTGTCAGTATTACAAAAATAAATAGTTAATTAAGAAAATGACATAGAAAACTGAAAGTTCCATGGCATAATGTAGAAAATTACAATCACCGTAGCAATCTCTACGGCATTGCCGAGTGCTTTGGTTAATTGCCATGGTTGAATACTTTGTAAAAGAGAACAGTGGACAATTGCCCAGTTCTTAGTGTCCGATGGCTTAACCACGACACCACCGAGGCCGGTTATTAGTGTTGAAAATACACGTTTTTCTTGACAATAGTGTAATCAAGATTGCAGCTGTAAAAATGGCCCGTCTGTTTGACACAGTTATCTAGATTAATGGCAAACATATGTATTGTATAAAATGATTTTATGTATTGCAGCCTGTGAAAAAAGAGGTAAGCAATTAAATATTGGCACGTCGCATACTGAAGCTAAGAAACCTAAATGACTTGTTAATGAACATGCCTCAAAGATACAAAAGCTACACAATAAAATAAATACTAACATCTCGCCCAGCCAGTTATTTAATATGATACGGTAAAATTTAATATAATATGGTACAGGACATAGCATTTTATCGAAACGTATTCTACCTCAGGCTAAAGTTTTGTTCATTCCATTCTTAATTCTTAAATGCCAAAATACTGTGAACATTTGTAATAATAATCATAATCATAATCATAATAATCATAATAGTAATCATAATCATAATAATGATAATGTTGCTGATACAGCTGATAACTGTTAATAACGTTTAATAATGATAAATATATCTATCAACTGATAAACATAACTATAATAAATGTAGTATATAATGGGGTACATCAGTTGTAAACGATGACTGTTTGCCTTATAGACTGTAACAGTAGAGGTAAGCATTCAAACAGAGGCATGTTGCATATCTACCATGCTTGTGATATGCGGTTTGTATTATCCAGCCAGTTACATTGAATATATTTTAAGAAAATGAAGTAACGTTTTCCTGAAACCTGTTATTGAAATGATGTATTGTAAAACTTTATCCTCCTAATAATTATCTAGTACAGATAAAACGACGCACACAATTAATTAATTATATATTTAATTAATTAATTAATTATTTATTTAATTAATTAATTATTTATTTAGTTATTTAACAGTCCCACTAGATATTATAGTTCAATAACACTAACGCCTGTAGTGACACTCGTTAGACCTACATGTTAATTGTATGTAACAATAGCAGGGGCGTAGCCAGAACAATTTTAGCATTACACACGCCGCTTTATTGGGGAAACTTAATTACTGAAAACGGGAAATCCGGAAAGTATTATAGAAACTTAAAGAAAATTCTTTTCTTAACTGTTTAAGGAGTTTTAGACTATTAAATACTCAGTTGCCCCACCCCCCACCCCCCTCCAAACAAAAAATGCTAGCTACGGCCCTGGTACGCGTGTACTAGTTGGGCCTGTCACTGTTTAAAATGCTTGTATTACGAAAATAAATTAATATATGAGCTTACAATAATAATAATAATAATAAATATTATTATTAGTATAATTATAATTATAATAAAAAATAAAATAAAATCAAAAATAAAAACCTCCCTGAAAAGGACACTTTAATGAAAGAAATTGTTTAAAAGGAAGAACTCTTAAATTTGTTTAGGGGTGGACATACCCGTGGTCCCCACTAGTGGATTCGCCTTTGCCTTTCATATAGGGTAGACATGCAAGCTACTTGCAGTTGACTTGAAATGCTTTCATGCTTCAACCAACCACCCCGTAAGCAACCCAGGGCCCCGTTAAATACGAAGCGATCTTAGCGCTATGATTACCTTAAGTGCATGGCTACATTATGTACTTGGCGCTAAGATCGCTTCGTAAAACGGGGTCTTTGTAACAGAAGACTTGAACCAATTCATATCATTTCACTTAGCTTTAAAACATGCTTCTTAATTCACACTTACCAGACCCACTTCACGCAGGTATGATCCGTGCACGTCCTGGACAGCAACTAGCGGTACTATAACTGCTCGTTGTAACGCCCCCCCCCCCCCCCCCCCTTTCTTATTAGTCTCCTACCGGTCCAACCGAAGGGTACTATAGGTTTCATCTCCGTCCGTCTGTCTGTCCGTCCGTCTGTCTGTCCGTCCGTCTGTCCCACATGTTTCCCGGATTGGTTTTTTTACAGAAGGTTTTGAGATATTGAGCTGAAATGGTGTGTATAGTTTCATCACGTACTGTTACAAATCACGTTGGACTTTCATGACGATTTACCCATTTTTGACGGAGTTATGACCTTTGAACTTAGGAGATGTGGAAATTTGTTTTCCGGACTTTTTTCAGAAGACCTTTAGATACTGAGCTTAAATTTTGTGTATAGGTTTATCACGTACTGCTACATATCAAGTTGGACTTTCATGGCGATTTACCCATTTTTAGCGGAGTTATTGCCCTTGAACTTAGGAGATGTGAAAAAAAATCCAGATGTTTGCAATGCCTGGAGATATGAAGATGAAATTTTGTATATAGCTTTATCATTTGTATATAGCTTTACAAATCAAGTTGAAGTTTTGTGGAGATTTACCCACTTTTCAGACTTATGGCCCTTGAATTTAGGAGATACGAAAAATTGTTGGACCCGGTAGGGGACATGTATTGCGTTAGCAGTACGATAAAAATGCTTGTTTTAGACTAGGTTTGGCCGTGACGTCAGTTAGGATGTTTGTTATTTTGTTATATCAAATAGTGTCTTTCTTTCACTACCCTGTATTCTTCATGCTAATTTTAGTGGCATTCTACTAGTTTCAAGCACAAACGTACTAGAACACTAATGCTACTTGAAATCGTATTTACTGGCAAGATGAAACCGTAGGCGTCGGAAGTAGGATATATATATATATATATATATTATATCTATATATAGCAGGCCCGTACGCAGAAATTTATATGGGAGGGGTGCGTAATGGACGGCCCAACGGGCCGGAGTTGCTAGGGGTGTTCGGGGGCATACCCCCCGAAATTATTTTAAATCTAGAATGCAGGAGATGCATTTTCCTGCATTCTGGGAAGTAAATTTTTACACATCCACGGGCGGACCTCGGCAGACTATGGGGGTGCGTACGCACCCCTCGCATCCCCCCACCCCCACCCACCCCACCCCCCCCCCCCACCCCCCACACACACCCTGCGTACGGGCCTGTATAGTGATATTTTATTGGTCTATTTTCGATACTGTTCACTGGCGAACGGTTAGCTGGGTTTAATCTTTCATTGGGTTTTGTCAGATCGAAATGTGTAATGGAGATTGAATTTAGTGATTTTTAAGATTTGAAAATTTTAATAAAAAAATTGACTGCTGTTTTATTCACCTTTGCCGGGTTGTGTGTGTGTGTGTGGGGGGGGGGGGGGGGGTGATTTCGAACAACCCCTTGTGCAGAGTGTTTGCCACATGGTACCGAGGGTACAGCTACGTACCCTAAGATCTTGTCTGGTGTTACATTGTAAATTTTAGATAGATCTTAATGAGGAAACTGTTGTTGAAATTATGTCAAAGAGTATTAAATACAGCGTCAAATTCCAAAACATATCAGATCCACCTTTAGTAAGGGGATTGGTGATCGGTCTTGTATTTAGTACATGTACGTACCCTCAATTTATTTTCTGCCGAAATGCCTCTTTAGCGTTTTGGATCAATTGGTGTCTCTAATTATCTGAGAATTTTATCAAATAAGAAGAAATAACAGCTGAATTATCAGCCTATCTTTGAAGGTTAGTGCTAGCAATGTTTTCTTTCTTCTTTTTTTCTTTTTCTTCTTTTATGCGGGTTTTGTTATGTGTTTGTTTTTAGCGGTTTTTTCTGTTGTTGTTTGTTTTTTGTTTGTTTGTTTGTTTGGGGGGGGGGGGGGGGTTGCTTTGGTTTTTCTCAGGTATAAGCCTGCACTGTGTCTGGTGAAGAGGGGGCTTTTTAGAATGTATATTTATCTGTGATTCTGTTATAACATCCAATTATGACTTGTACGGTAACTTATCTCGGAGTAATAACTTGTCTTCCAAGTATGAGACATGTATATATAGTTTTTTCTTTCAAGGCAAAAGTTTTTTGGGTGTTGTTTTTTTCAATTGCCCCTTCCACTGCCTTTGTTTAAAAAGTATTTCTTCCTTTCTTTCTTTAACTTTATTAACGTGTTTATATCAACAAAAAGGATTCAGGCATTCCTTTAAAAATGCTTGCAACGTGTGTCCATTAGGTTAAATACGGTACTTGTACGTGTTCGTATTTTTACTCTAGAAACCAAGACAGGACACTTCTAATACGGTACGAGATTCCAGCTCCGTGCAGTCCAACCAAAAGGCCGGACCCGCATACTATCCTCAACAGTACGCGGTTGCTGCTGTAAGTATTTAAAGGCGCAGGCCTTAGTTTCAGAATTTGAAAATGGATATTAAATTTAGTTAATCTATAAACATGAAACACATTTGCATAAGGTGATAACAAAGAGAAGTAAAAGTATGTGATGTTTAAACGGGAAAATATTGTCTTTAAAAAACAACTAGAGCTTGTCTCGATATCTATTACCTCAGACGTACGTGCGTTTTTTAGAATTATAAAAAATGCATTTGGGGGTATTATAAAAATCTGGATAACCAGAACCACTTAAGGTGTATGAAAATGTCAAAATACGTCGTACTGTACTGACTGTTTAAAGGCTTCAAAATACGTCGTACTGTACTGACTGTTTAAAGGCTTCAAAATACGTCGTACTGTACTGTTTAAAGGCTTCAAAATTCGTCGTAGTGTCTAAAAACTAGGGTCTGTAACTTTAACTTCCATTGTATTGCCTCATTTGCTAGTAATTTATTTTTTGAAATATTGAACGACTAGTAAATCATTTACTGAAGTTTGTTACACCCATATTATACTCCAACATTAACACCTAGACCGAACATTTCTGTGTATGTACCAATACTGTTTAACATATTGTTCACATATAACTGAATACTATAGGTAGCATTCACACAAAACAAACACTAGCTGGTTTAGTCATGGGGATAATGAAGGATTTAAAAATTTTAGTGACTTTCGTTGGTTTTTGTTTTACCGTAATACCTCTGTAATACCTTGTTTATTTGTGAATATTTTAGGCCATTCCAGGACCACGAGGACCCCCAGGACCGCCAGGACCCCCAGTAAGTTAATACACCCATCTTATACATTGTCATTTCTCTCAAAACAAATAGGCTTTATGCAAAAATAATAATACCAATTAGTAATTTGACAAGACAATCTGTAGCCAAATTCAGGTTACATTTAGCTAAATAAAAATATTTTTTTAAAATATCTATACACATATAAATGACTCTTGGTTTTCGAATTAGCTTTTTAGCGAATTGGTAATGACATATTCATCAAATTAAGCTTTAAACTACATTTGGGGAACAACAGCATAAACCCTTAATAAATTACAATTATAGACTCTCTTTTTTCATAATTATTAAGAAAATAATTATATTTTTGATAACAATATTAATTAGTGATTATAATTAGAGGGTGAATTTATTGCATTAGTGCAACAAATATTTTAGAAATAAATATGTATAAAGAAATAAATATACGTAAGGAATCTATATATTGCATACATTTGCGACTTATAATGTTAATTTTAGCTGGAATCCCGTAACTATGGACACTTTATAATAAACTAATTGAAATGGAATTTTATATTTGTATTTGTTGTATTACAGGGACCTCAAGGATTCCAAGGCATGAGAGGCCAAGCAGGTGAACCCGGTCCTTCGGTGAGTCTGTCCGTCTGTTTGTCTGTCTGTCTGTCCACCCACCTGTCTGTCCATCCATCAATTTGTTGAGCCTGTCTGCCCAACCATCTCTCTGTCCATCCGTTGTGTCTGTTCAATGTTGTGTCTGTCCATTTATCCATCCATCCATCTGTCTGTATATTTGTTGTATATTTGAAAAAGAGAGCGAGAGAGAGAGAGAGAGAGAGAGAGAGAGAGAGAGAGAGAGAGAGGAGGAGGGAGGGAGGGAGAGAGAGAGAGAGAGGGGGAGGGAGGGCGAGAGACAGAGAGAGAGAGAGAGAGAGAGAGAGAGAGAGAGAGAGAGAGAGAGAGAGAGAGAGAGAGAGAGAGACCATCTTTTTCACTGTCTTGATCTCTCAGTTTTTCTATATATTATCTTACTCTGTCCCAGTCTCTTTCTCAGTTTCTCTAAATTTCAATAAAACAGACAAATGAACAGAAAAAGTATTGGATGGCAATAGTAATAATAATATCACTGAAGAAAAGAAATTCATGATTCAACCTTTTCTTTTTAGGGACAACCCGGTATGAGAGGATTTCCAGGACCTCCAGGTCCCCAGGGTCTTGATGTAAGTGTTTTAGTTATTTTATATGCCCATCCTATGACATCACTTATTATTGATTAAAGTGTTTTAGTTCTGACCTTAAAGCTGCACTATCTCCACCTACCCATCCTATGACATCACTTATTATTGATTAAAGTGTTTTAGTTCTGACCTTAAAGCTGCACTATCTCCACCTACCCATCCTATGACATCACTTATTATTGATTAAAGTGTTTTAGTTCTGACCTTAAAGCTGCACTAGCTCCACCTACCCATCCTATGACATTACTTATTATTGATTAAAGTGTTTTAGTTCTGACCATAACGCTGCACTATCTCCACCTACCCATCCAATGACATCACTTATTATTGATTAAAGTGTTTTAGTTCTGACCGTAAAGCTGCACTATCTCCACCTACCCATCCTATGACATCACTTATTATTGATTAAAGTGTTTTAGTTCTGACCGTAAAGCTGCACTAGCTCCACCTACCCATCCTATGACATCACTTATTATTGATTAAAGTGTTTTAGTTCTGACCTTAAAGCTGCACTAGCTCCACCTACCCATCCTATGACATCACTTATTATTGATTAAAGTGTTTTAGTTCTGACCTTAAAGCTGCACTAGCTCCACCTACCCATCCTATGACATCACTTATTATTGATTAAAGTGTTTTAGTTCTGACCGTAAAGCTGCACTAGCTCCACCTACCCATCCTATGACATCACTTATTATTGATTAAAGTGTTTTAGTTCTGACCTTAAAGCTGCACTAGCTCCACCTACCCATCCTATGACATCACTTATTATTGATTAAAGTGTTTTAGTTCTGACCGTAAAGCTGCACTATCTCCACCTACCCATCCTATGACATCACTTATTATTGATTAAAGTGTTTTAGTTCTGACCGTAAAGCTGCACTAGCTCCACCTACCCATCCTATGACATCACTTATTATTGATTAAAGTGTTTTAGTTCTGACCGTAAAGCTGCACTAGCTCCACCTACCCATCCTATGACATCACTTATTATTGATTAAAGTGTTTTAGTTCTGACCTTAAAGCTGCACTAGCTCCACCTACCCATCCTATGACATCACTTATTATTGATTAAAGTGTTTTAGTTCTGACCTTAAAGCTGCACTAGCTCCACCTACCCATCCTATAACATCACTTATTATTGATTAAAGTGTTTTAGTTCTGACCTTAAAGCTGCACTATCTCCACCTACCCATCCAATATGACATCACTTATTATTGATTAAAGTGTTTTAGTTCTGACCTTAACGCTGCACTATCTCCACCTACCCATCCAATGACATCACTTATTATTGATTAAAGTGTTTTAGTTCTGACCATAATGCTGCACTAGCTCCACCTACCCATCCTATGACATCACTTATTATTGATTAAAGTGTTTTAGTTCTGACCTTAAAGCTGCACTATCTCCACCTACCCATCCAATGACATCACTTATTATTGATTAAAGTGTTTTAGTTCTGACCATAAAGCTGCACTAGCTCCACCTACCCATCCTATGACATCACTTATTATTGATTAAAGTGTTTTAGTTCTGACCTTAAAGCTGCACTATCTCCACCTACCCATCCTATATGACATCACTTATTATTGATTAAAGTGTTTTAGTTCTGACCGTAAAGCTGCACTATCTACATCTACCCATCCTATATGACATCACTTATTATTGAATCACAATGATGTAAGTGTTTTAGTTCTAACCTTAAAGCTGCACTATCTCCACCTACCCATCCTATATGACATCACTTATTATTGAATCACAATGATGTAAGTGTTTTAGTTCTGACCTTAAAGCTGCACTATCTCCACCTACCCATCCTATATGACATCACTTATTATTGATTAAAGTGTTTTAGTTCTGACCTTAAAGCTGCACAAGCTCCACCTACCCATCCTATGACATCACTTATTATTGATTAAAGTGTTTTAGTTCTGACCGTAAAGCTGCACGATCTACACCTACCCATCCTATATGACATCACTTATTATTGAATCACAATGATGTAAGTGTTTTAGTTCTAACCTTAAAGCTGCACTATCTCCACCTACCCATCCTATATGACATCACTTATTATTGATTAAAGTGTTTTAGTTCTGACCTTAAAGCTGCACTAGCTCCACCTACCCATCCTATGACATCACTTATTATTGATTAAAGTGTTTTAGTTCTGACCGTAAACCTGCACTATCTACACCTACCCATCCTATATGACATCACTTATTATTGAATCACAATGATGTAAGTGTTTTAGTTCTAACCTTAAAGTTGCAATATCTCTACCTACCCATCCTATGACATAATTTATTATTGAATCACTATGATGTTTACTTATTAATAATTTAATTGTTCCTTGTTAATTTAATTATCATTTATTAATAATTTTAATGGTCACTTTTGCCCTTCTAGTAACCCAGGTCAGACCACTGGCTATCCAGAGTACGGACCTGGGATGGACATGCCCGAAACCTTAGTGGTATAGGGGCATATTAAAATACTCTCAGTCTGTCTAGTAACACCTTCACATTTGTAAAATGAATGTAATATATATATATATATATATATATATATATAGATAGATACATAGATACATAGATACATAGATACATATATATGTATATATAAATGTATAACAATACTAGAATATTGAATGACAATATGGCCATAATAGTTAGTTAGTTTGTTTTGTTTAACAACACCACTAGAGTACATTTATTACTAGTAATCATAGGCTATTGGATGTCAAACATTTGGTAATTCTAACAGTCTAAGATAGGAAACCTGCTACATTTTTCCATTAGTAGCAAGGGATCTTTTATATGCACTATCCCATACACAGAACAGCACATACCAGAGTCTTTGATGTACCAGTCATAGTGTACTGGCTGGAACGAGAAATAGCCCCAATGGGGTTGTCGGGCCGTGATAGTGCTCGCCGCTATACCAGTGGAACATACATGGATTATACCCTGGTTATAGCCTTTGTTTGCCATCAGTTTGATGACTTCTGTTATAAATTTATTCGGTTTTCTCATATTTGCAGGGAGATGAAGGAAGTCCAGGAGAAGTAGGACCGCCTGGGGCTGTTGGACCTCCAGTGAGTTTTAATTAGTTTACACAGTAGCAGATTATTATAAATCATAATTTTATATTTTATATACCAGTTAATCAGTATAACTTATATACTTGCAATGACAATCAATTATTAATAATAAAAATACTGCTGCTGCTGCTGCTGTTGTTGCTGTTGCAGATGATGATGCTGATGTTGATGATGATGATGATCATAACTGCAATTTACTGTTACTAAAAAATAAGAAAATAGGCTTTGAAAATGATTGGATTTTAAAAATATTTTTCTAACACTAAATATTAAAATATTTGTTTCTGGAAACTATGTTTTTGATATATCATTAAGGCAGCACTTAATATATAATAAAATGAATGAATGTTTAACGACACCCCAGTACAAAAATGCACATCGGCCACTGTGTGTGAAACGAAGGAACATGTAAGTATAGGAATTGGATTAAATAATACATAATAATGACTGTGAAGTCCATGATAGTCAGTCTGTATTTTCCTCCTTCTATTTCTAGGGTCCATCTGGACGACCAGGAATGCCAGGAATGCCAGGAATGAAGGGACACAGGGTAAATATAATTAAACATAAATCATTTATAATTACTCACAAAATATATATTTCAGTGTAAAACAACAATGGATAAATAAACCACCTACATGTAGATAGTTGTAGGGTATATACCCACTCCTTCAAACAAATAGGAAAAAGAAAAAAACCACCTAACAAGAGATATACCAAATATTAACGAATAATTAACTGTGATTATATTTCATTTCATATCAGTTTAACTTGATGTTTGTGCTTGTGTCCAATTATGGTTCAAGCACGCTGTTTTGGACACACACCTCAGCTATGTGGACTGTGTCCAGGACAGATGGTTAGTTGCTAGTTGTTAGTGGTTGACGAGAGAGACGTTGTTGTCCAGGACAGATGGTTAGTTGCTAGTTGTTAGTGGTTGACGAGTGAGACGTTGGTGTCCAGGACAGATGGTTAGTTGCTAGTTGTTAGTGGTTGACGAGAGAGACGTTGGTGTCCAGGACAGATGGTTAGTTGCTAGTTGTTAGTGGTTGACGAGTGAGACGTTGGTGTCCAGGACAGATGGTTAGTTGCTAGTTGTTAGTGGTTGACGAGAGAGACGTTGGTGTCCAGGACAGATGGTTAGTTGCTAGTTGTTAGTGGTTGGCGAGAGAGACGTTGGTGTCCAGGACAGATGGTTAGTTGCTAGTTGTTAGTGGTTGACGAGTGAGACGTTGGTGTCCAGGACAGATGGTTAGTTGCTAGTTGTTAGTGGTTGACAAGTGAGACGTTGGTGTCCAGGACAGATGGTTAGTTGCTAGTTGTTAGTGGTTGACGAGAGAGACGTTGTTGTCCAGGACAGATGGTTAGTTGCTAGTTGTTAGTGGTTGACGAGTGAGACATTGGTGTCCAGGACAGATGGTTAGTTGCTAGTTGTTAGTGGTTGACGAGAGAGACGTTGGTGTCCAGGACAGATGGTTAGTTGCTAGTTGTTAGTGGTTGACGAGAGAGATGTTGGTGTAGTGGCCGTGTACATTGAGTATTTAAAATAAACCATTAAAACATGCTCTGGATTGTAATCAATACTGAGATTTGAACCCAGAACTAAAGCAGATTGAATTATTAAAACATGATCTGGATTGGAGTCATTACTGAGACTTGAACCCAGAATCTACCAGAATTAAAGCAGATTGTTTAAATGATACACCACATGGTCTTGTTAAAACATATTTTTTGTGTCACATACTTTATTGTAATTTCCTTTTGAACTTTGTCTTAAACAGATATATAATTTTTGATATTATAATAATTTGTATTGGTTTAATGCCAAAAGGTTCTATGCAATAGAATAATATGCAAATAACCGATTTATGTGATATGCAATTAAGTGGAATCGACTGTACTGTTGTTTGTTTGCTATTCAGGGAGCACCAGGTCGCCCAGGCCAATCTGGAGAACAGGGAAAGCAAGGAGACAGTGTAAGTTACTCCATTGTACCTAGCTCAGTTAGTTTTAAATAACTCAGTTATTAGTCCCCTACCAGTCCAACCTATAGGTTTCATTTCTGTCCTGTCTGTCTGTTTGTGTGTCTGTCTGTCAGCCCATATGTACCACAGTACCTCGCTCAAATCAGTTAGTTTTAAATAGCTCAGCTATTTGTCCCCTACCGGTACAACCATATATAGGTTTTATTTCAGGGGTTTCCCCCAGAAGCATTTAGCTCCTTAGGTGTGTAAGTAAGTGCTTTGACGTCGTGTAAGCGCCTTAAATGATTTCCCACTATGCTTTATTTGGCCGTGCACTGTGACAATAGACTGTTGGTTGTAATAACTTTTGAACCTTAACTGTACACAGGTATTCACACCTCTAATAGGTCAAACATGTTCTTCAGACCTAATTAGGTGCAAGGCCATCAACACCCTTTCCTTTGACAACAGTCGATTGCTAATTGTCAGCTGGCATGCTTCGATTGTGGCACCATCTTGTCTCCCCCTGCACTTTGCTACGAGTACGATTATTAGATTAGTAACATGCTGCTCCGAGATCAATCAGTCCTAACCTATGATTTTTATTACATGAATTTTATAAATGATTTCTGTCCTGTCTGTCTGTCTGTCAGCCCATATGTACCATAGTACCTCGCTAAGATCAGTTGGTTTTAAATAACTCAGTTATTAGTCCCCTGCCAGCCCAACTGGAGGGTACTATAGGTTTCGGCTCCTTCCTGTTTGTCTGTCTTTGTCTTTCTGTCTGTGCGTGTCTGTGTCTGTCTGTCCATATGTTCCACATAAGGGAACATGTATTGCTTTTAGTATTACTCTCAAAAATGTTTGTTCTTATTTATATGTATCATAGTTAATTGTCATTTTTTTATTCCCAATTATGAAATAAAAAATTCTAAATCTGAATGTAAACAAATCCCTATATGCAACTATATGAACTATATGAACTATATGCAACTATATGAACTATATGAACTATATGCAACTATATGAACTATATGCAACTATATCAACTATATGCAACTATATGAACTATATGCAACTATATGCAACTATATGAAACTATATGAACTATATGCAACTATATGAACTATATGCAACTATATGCAACTATATGAACTATATGCAACTATATGGACTATATGCAACTATATGAACTATATGCAACTATATGAACTATATGCAACTATATGAACTATATGCAACTATATCAACTATATGCAACTATATGAACTATATGCAACTATATGCAACTATATGAAACTATATGAACTATATGCAACTATATGAACTATATGCAACTATATGCAACTATATGAACTATATGCAACTATATGGACTATATGCAACTATATGAACTATATGCAACTATATGAACTATATGCAACTATATGAACTATATGAACTATATGCAACTATATGAACTATATGCAACTATATGCAACACATGATATGCAACTATATGCAACTATATGAACTAGATGCAACTATATGCAACACATGACAAACAGCCATATCCTTCTCCAAAACATTTCATAATGCAAAATAGATGTATATTAATTTGAATAAACACAAGTACATGTATAGTAATACTCTTTTAAATTCTAGCTTAGCTTATTGAGATCTTTTCAAAATGAAACTGAATATTCCTAAAAAAAATTGTATAACAATGCTAAAATTCCCAACGTCAAGTTAAATTTCAGAAATAAAACCGTGATTTTTTAAAATACATTCGGTCTATGACAGAACTCTCTGGTAAAGTCAGAGGTCCACGTAAGGTGTACTTGATCAGTTCTCTGGTGGAAACATGCTAAAAATCACAACCACCCACAGCAAGAAAAAAAAAAAAAGATTGTTTTGTTTAACAACACCACTAGAGCACATTAATTTATTAATCATCGGCTAGTGGATGTCAGACATTTTTGTCAATTTTGACATATAGACTTAGAGAGGAAATTCGCTACATTGTTCCATTAGCAGCAAGGGATCTTTTATATGCACCATCACACAGACAGGATAGCACACACCACTGACTGATATACCAGTCATGGTGCTCTGGCTGGAATGAGAAAATCTCAGTGGGTCCACTGATGGAGATCTATCATAGACTGACCACGTATCAAGCAAGTGCTTTACCACTGGACAACATCCCACCCCTTCAGAGAGAAATAGACAATACTACATGAGCGACTGTTAGATACTGTTTAACTTACAATGAGTTGAGTGAAAGCCAATTGATTCATACATTTTTAAACGATGAGTTGTAAGATAAATGCTATCTAAAGAACATTGTATTCTATTTCTTACATATCCTGAAATTATTCTTTTTTAAATAAATTTAAATACCTTCTCGAACAAAAATCTATTTACGGCCCTAGCGCTTATAGTTAACTTGTACATCAAGTCAATTTCAGGTTAACTTATACGTCAAGGAGTGATCGATTCAACTGTTCTGTTTTTTTATCCGATGGTATGGCATTGGTAACCTGGTCATCACCTAGGCGCAGCCAGTCATATGACTTTAAAATGTTATCACACATATGTGTGTTAACAATTATGTGTTATCAAAAATAACGAATGATGATCTTACCAACGGGTGTGTAAGAAAGATATTTATTTAGATTGATGCTGGATGTACATGTTTAAATGTTTATTCACTTTCAGGGTAACCCCGGACCCCCTGGCCCCGCTGGTGGCCCCGGACAACAAGGAGCTAGAGGAGCCCCAGGAGAGAGAGGCCGAGACGGCTCACCAGGACCAGCAGTAAGTACATGGGACAGTTTAACTACACCACTAGAGCACTGATCAGCAGTAAGTACATGGGCAGTTTAACTACACCACTAGAGCACTGATCAGCAGTAAGTGCATGGACAGTTTAACTACACCAATAGAGCACTGACCAGCAGTAAGTACATGGGACAGTTTAACTACACCACTAGAGCACTGACCAGCAGTAAGTACATGGAACAGTTTAACTACACCACTAGAGCACTGATCAGCAGTAAGTACATGGACAGTTTACACCACTAGAGCACTGACCAGCAGTAAATACATGGGGCAGTTTAACTACACCACTAGAGCACTGATCAGCAGTAAGTACATGGACAGTTTAACTACACCACTAGAGCACTGACCAGCAGTAAGTACATGGGACAGTTTAACTACACCACTAGAGCACTGATCAGCAGTAAGTACTTGGACAGTTTACACCACTAGAGCACTGACCAGCAGTAAATACATGGGGCAGTTTAACTACACCACTAGAGCACTGATCAGCAGTAAGTACATGGACAGTTTAACTACATCAATAGAGCACTGACCAGCAGTAAGTACATGGGACAGTTTAACTACACCACTAGAGCACTGACCAGCAGTAAGTACATGGGACAGTTTAACTACACCACTAGAGCACTGACCAGCCATAAGTACATGGGACAGTTTAACTACACCACTAGAGCACTGACAAGAGTAAGTACATGGACAGTTTAACTACACCACTAGAGCACTGACCAGCAGTAAGTATATGGGGCCGTTTAACTACACCACTAGAGCACTGACCAGCAGTAAGTACATGGGACAGTTTAACTACACCACTAGAGCACTGACCAGCAGTAAGTACAATTTAATACATATACACCAATAGTGCGCTGATCAGCAGTAAGTGCATGGGACACTTTAACTACACCACTAAAGCACATTAATTTATTAATTATCGGCTGTTGGATGTCAAAAATTTGGTAATTTTGACATATACTCTTAGAGAGGAAACAAGCTACATTTTTCCATTAGCAGCAAGGGATCTTTAATGGGCACCATCCCATAGACAGGATAGCACATACCATGGCTTTCAGCTGTTGGTAATTTTGACATACATGTATATTCTTAGAGAGGAAACCCACTACATGTTTCCATTAGCAGCATCAGATCTTTTATATGCACCATCCCACACACAGGATAGCACATACCACAGCCTTTGATATACCAGTCGTGGTGCAGTGGCTAGAACGAGAAATAGCCAGGAAAAGTAGGAATAAACAAGACTATTTATATAAATAAATACATGTGTAAAATTGTGTGTATACATAAAGCTAGCTAGTATCAGATGTACATTAAAGTACTAATTTAACATACTTGATGTAAAAGGTGTATCATCTGAGTTCAGTAATTTACAAAATGTACTGTGTTCACTGTATGATGTATGTGAATAATAAAGATGCCTGTTAGTACATAATACTGTTGATTTCAGGGAATGCGTGGAGAGGATGGCTCAGCGGGCCAGCCAGGATCCCCCGGTCCCACTGGTCCCCCCGGACCCCCAGGATTCCCAGGAACACCAGGATCAAAGGTTGGTAACTGTTCTTTGATCTTCTTGTCAGCCTTGTGAACAGCATTCATACTAAAGATATCATTGACATACACACTGTGACATAACCTAATGACGTCATAACTTTTATGGTAAAAAGCAATCATCACATGACATCATAATAATTATGTCACATACTTTGGAGGCTTCTGCCCCTCTTAAAGAGTATTTCACACACAAAAAAGAGAAAAATTACAGGGTTTTTTGTCCTAGGAGATCTCAATGAAAAATTAAAGCTAAAGTTTGTTTTGTTTAATGACACCACTAAAGCACATTGATTTATTAATCATCGGTTATTGGATGTCATGCATTTGGTAATTTTGATATATAATAGTCTTAGAGAGGAAACTCACTTAATTTTTCCATTAATAGCAATCTTTTATATGCACCATCCCACAGACAGGATAGCACGTACCACAGCCTTTGATATACCAGTTGTGGTGTACTGGCTGGAACGAGAAATAGCAATCATCATGACATCATATTAATTACGTCACATACTTTTGAGGCTTCTGCCCCTTTTTAAGAGTATTCCACAAAAAAGTGAAAAATTGCATCTCAACGAAGTCAATGTAGGTGGCAGGGTTGCATTCTAGTATATTTGTATATGGAATCTGTGTCATCTACTTGTTTTTTCATGACCTGTGTCTGTATATACTGTGGGAGTAAATCTAACGGTAATCAAAGTTATGAGAGTAATTTATCATAGATGTTAATACCGGTAATGTGGTTCAGACTTAAAAACAGCCAGTGTTAAATCTAACGGTAATCAAAGTTAGGAGAGTAATTTATCATAGATGTTAATACCGGTAATGTGGTTCAGGCTTAAAAACAGCCAGTGTTAAAAATTAACAAAGTTATTTTTTCTGATTCATAGCTATATAATGACCTTAAATTAATTATGTACCAAAATACTTATAACTAGTGGGATGTATTACTTATATAAATGTAAAATAATACCTGTTTATTTCCTACCTCTGTCTATGCAGAGATGTTATTTATAATTATATATGTAACTGTAAACTAACACCTGTTTATTTTCTCTCTCTATATATATACATAATTATATATGTAACTGTAAACAAACACCTGTTTATTTTCTCTATATATACTACTCAAAAGAATTTAAGGGTCAGACGATATTTTCGACATTATTTTCTGAATGTCAATTATATTAGCTAGACCATAATGTCACGCATGGTATTGTTCCATTTTGACGAAAGTGGGTCTAAGCAACCCATAAATGAATTAAAATCCACTGTCATTGACACTGTCGACTAGTTCTAATGGCGAAAACATGCTTACATTTGCACGTAAATTAGGGCGAAAGCGAAAGGTCTGCTAAGTGCCCATAACTTGCTTTTTCACAAAGCGCTTCATTTGCACGCTTTGCATGTGTATTCCATGTTCCCAATGCTGAATTTCCGTATAATTGGAGCTTGCGTTCGTGTACAGTGCACACTCCAAATTCGACAATGGTACGACGTCAACTGACTATCGAAGATGGAGGAAGGGCTATGCTTGGCTTCAGGATGGCAATACGCAAAGAAATGTTGCTCTGAGACTTGGTGTCAGTCAGTGTCATTGGCCGACTGTGGCAACGGTACCAAGCAACGAATTCTGTTCGAAATCGTCCACGTTCGGGAAGACCCCGAAGCACTACAAATAGAGAGGACCGCTACATCACCAATATGGCTCTACGTCAACGCACAATCACTGCACGCTGATTATGTGACAATCTGCGGACTGTGACTGGAACTCGAGTGTCTGATCAAACCATACGCAATCGTCTGAGAGCCAATAATCTACGCTGCCGTCGCCAGGCTGTTCGACCATCACTCCTACCACGTCACAGAACGGCCAGACGTCACTGGTGCACACTTCATCTGCGGTGGCAACGTGTTCAATGGGGTCGAGTGATGTTCACTGATGAGTCCAGGTTTAGTCTCCAGTTCAACGACGGTCGGGTTCGTGTCTACAGACGTCCTGGGGAGCGCTTCGCTGACGTTAACGTTAGACAACGTCACCGGTTCGGTGGTGGCAGCGTCATGGTGTGGGGCGGCATCTCTATCTACCACAGGACCCCACTCTATGTGGTTGATGGCAATCTGAATGGAATCCGCTATCTGAATGAGATTATCCGGCCGTTGGTTCTCCCAGGCCTTCAGCAGATTGGCGGCGGGGCAGTTCTGCAGGATGACAATGCCAGACCCCACCGTGCCAGGGTGGTAACGGACTTTCTCAGACAACAAGGTATCGCCAGGATGGATTGGCCAGCATATTCGCCTGACTTGGCCCCAATAGAGGATGCCTGGGACGAATTAGGCAGGAGAGTTCGGGATAACCATGCCCCTCCGGCCAACCTTCATGATCTGGGTCAACTTCTTATGGCAGAGTGGCAGGCCATTCCCCAAGAGTTCTTCAGACGTCTGATCAACAGCATGAGGCAACGATGTGTCGAGTGTATTCGCGCCAGGGGTGGATTCACACACTATTAAACGAATGTTCTAATGTGTAAAATCCATGTTTGACAACCTTCAACTTTGACAGCATGTCATGTGACTTTCTTGTATACAGTGACGTTTATTTGTGGTTTTTTGTAAATATGGAACAATAAATTAAATTTTTGGTGTAGTTTACATCATCAGTGTAATACACTCTGAAACTTATTTGGTTATAAATTTTTGACCCTTAAATTCTTTTGAGTAGTATATATATACATAATTATATATGTAACTGTAAACAAACACCTGTTTATTTTCTCTCTATATATACATAATTATATATGTAACTGTAAACAAACACTTGTTTATTTTCTCTCTCTATATATATATATAATTATATATGTAACTGTAAACTAACACCTGTTTATTTTCCACCGCTGTCACCAGGGAGATGCAGGCATGCATGGTGAGCGCGGCCGTATGGGGGCTAACGGAGCCCCTGGTAAGGATGGTGTGGCTGGTATTCCAGGATCCCCTGGCCGCCCGGGACCTTCGGGAGAAGATGGCTCCCCTGGGACCAAGGGAGACACTGTGAGTAAAACAACAAATACAAAACACATAGTTTACATGTGCTCAGTTTGTAGTCATTAAAGAGACAGTGGATTAATTTACTCACATATTATACATTTGGGAATTAAGTAGTGGAGAATGTATGAGAAAGTGTGGATAATTGAAAAATGATGCATGAGCCCCATGGGGAGAGTTAAGTATAATGGAGAATGTATGAGAAAGTGTGGATAATTGAAAAATGATGCATGAACTCCATGGGGAGAGTTAAGTATAATGGAGAATGTATGAGAAAGTGTGGATAATTGAAAAATGATGCATGAATCCCATGGGGAGAGTTAAGTATAATGGAGAATGTATGAGAAAGTGTGGATAAATGAAAAATGATGCATGAATCCCATGGGGAGAGTTAAGTATAATGGAGAATGGAGAATGTATGAGAAAGTGTGGATAAATGAAAAATGATGCATGAATCCCATGGGGAGAGTTAAGTATAATGGAGAATGTATGAGAAAGTGTGGATAATTGAAAAATGATGCATGAATCCCATGGGGAGAGTTGAGTATAATGAAGAATGTATGAGAAAGTGTGGATAATTGAAAAATTATGCATGAATCCCATGGGGAGAGTTGAGTATAATGAAGAATGTATGAGAAAGTGTGGATAATTGAAAAATGATGCATGAGCCCCATGGGGAGAGTTAAGTATAATGAAGAATGTATGAGAAAGTGTGGATAATTGAAAAATGATGCATGAACCCCATGGAGAGAGTTGAGTAGTTTGAATGAATCCACACGTTTGAGTGAATTATTCAAATTAATTTATTATTCATTTTAAAAATTAACAACACTGCCAAATTACCAACTATTTTATATTTAAAATGATGTGTGTCTTCTTGAGTTAAAGCATTGTACTTGTTTACAAGTTCAGTACGCTGTGGGTTCGAATCCCTGACTTGAACACACAAAACATTCAAACTGCATTGTTCTTAAAAAATAATCTATGATTATAACAGCAGTATGACATCACAAGTAAAAAGTGATTTTAAAACATGTCCTAATTCTCTGTTTAGAGATGCTCTTTTAACTGGAGAACAGCCTATATTACTAAGCCTACATTTGTTTTTACTTGCAGTTATTATAAACAAGACACAGCCATCAATAAGCTAAAATGTTTGTTTTTTCTAAATCATTCACTAAGAAAACTCCACATTGACCAAAATAATCTTGTTTTAGGGACTGGCAGGATCCCCTGGAAACCCTGGATTCCCAGGACCACAAGGACCTCCTGGGGCTGCTGGTATTCCTGGCAGCCAAGGATCAAAGGGAGATGCTGTAAGTATTTTTTCCAGTATCCTGTTTTCTAAGTTTTTGTTTTTGTTATTGTCCTTTTGGTGAGACTGGTCATTTACACTGAAATTGTTATTGTACATGTATATAGTAACATTATTTAAGAAATATTCACCAGGTACTGAATTTCAAAGACTAAATATTTTTCATCTGTATGTATATCTTTGAATTATCAATTTCTACATATTCATATGCATTTAAAAGCTCATTCATGATTGGTAGTTATATTACATCAATATTTAAGATTTTTTAGATTTTGGTAACAACCTAATTATGTCACATATTTGTAGAAGCTGGCATTAAGTTAATTATCATCTCCTATGTCTATTGTTAATGATATTACTGAGAGACCATGGATGTGTCACTATATCCATTTGTAGTGTAGACTAGTTGTCAGCTAATGAAGTGTACTACTGGTGTATTATATCCATTTGTACTGTAGACTAGTTGTCAGCTAATCAAGTGTACTACTGGTGTATTATATCCATTTGTACTGTAGACTAGTTGTCACCTAATCAAGTGTACTACTGGTGTATTATATCCATTTGTACTGTAGACTAGTTGTCAGCTAATCAAGTGTACTACTGGTGTATTATATCCATTTGTACTGTAGACTAGTTGTAAGCTAATGAAGTGTACGACTGGTGTATTCATTCTAGGGTCGTGATGGTAGTCCTGGTAATGCTGGAGAGCCTGGACAAACTGGCCCACCTGGACCAAACGGTGAGCGAGGACTGCCTGGACTGCCCGGAGTTGAAGGAAAGAGGGTATGTGATACTGTGTATATCACACAGACATTAGAGTATGCGATACTATGTATATCACACAGACATTAGAGTATGTGATACACAGGCATTAGAGTATGTGATACTGCGTATATCACACAGGCATTAGAGTATGTGATACAGTGTACATCACACAGGCATTAGAGTATGTGATACTGTGTACATCACACAGGCATTAGAGTATGTGATACTGTGTACATCACACAGGCATTAGAGTATGTGATACAGTGTACATCACACAGGCATTAGAGTATGTGATACAGTGTATATCACAGGCATTAGAGTATGTGATACTGCGTATATCACACAGGCATTCGAGTATGTGATACAGTGTACATCACACAGGCATTCGAGTATGTGATACAGTGTGATACAGTGTACATCACACAGGCATTCGAGTATGTGATACTGTGTATATCACACAGGCATTAGAGTATGTGATACAGTGTACATCACACAGGCATTCAAGTATGTGATACTGTGTATATCACACAGGCATTCGAGTATGTGATACAGTGTACATCACACAGGCATTCGAGTATGTGATACTGTGTATATCACACAGGCATTCGAGTATGTGATAATGTGTATATCACACAGATGTTAGAGTATGTGATACAGTGTATATCACACAGGCATTAGAGTATGTGATCCTGTGTACATCACACAGGCATTAGAGTATGTGATCCTGTGTACATCACACAGGCATTAGAGTATGTGATACTGTGTACATCACACAGGCATTAGAGTATGTGATACTGTGTACATTACACAGGCATTAGAGTATGTGATGCAGTGTATATCACAGGCATTAGAGTATGTGATCCTGTGTACATCACACAGGCATTAGAGTATGTGATACTGTGTACATCACACAGGCATTAGAGTATGTGATACTGTGTATATCACTCAGACATTAGAGTATGTGATACTGTGTATATCACACAGGCATTAGAGTATGTGATACTGTGTATATCACACAGGTATTAGAGATGTGATACTACTGTGTACATATATTATATGTGTGTTAAAGTATTGGGTATGTATTACTGCATGTATTATGTGGGCATCAAACACATTCTGTAGTTTCGTTGCGATTAGAGTGTGTAATTAATTTACTATGAATATTACATTGGCATCAAACATACCTCACACCATTTGTATTAATATGGACATCGTACTATATATGTTCATATATATTAAATGGGTATCAAACACTTCATGTTTCTTAGACCATGTATTTTGGATGTGTATTTATGACTATATTATTGTTTTTATCTTTCAGGGAGCAACAGGCCCCCCTGGTTCCACGGGCCCTGCTGGGTCTGCAGGAGAACGGGTCAGTATACATTGTGTTTGTTACCTATCACCTTCTATAATATATAACTACTGCCATACACTACCATACACACTGTTTATAAATGATCATATTTTATCATATTACTACCACTGGTTCATAAAGGCCCTGACTTTATTTGTTAGACAGTATATACTATTTTCTGCTTTTACAGCTGTTGTTACAACTAAACTACATATTATTTACAACTGTTTGCTCAAATTATAAATCTTGGCAAATCCAATTTATTTCTGGCCATCCTCATGTTTGTAGTAGCTGCAAATACTTTTTATGCAAAACAGAAGAGATAAATACCTTGGAAGCTAATGGCAGTGACCTAACATTAGCCAAGGATTTATCCAGGAATTTTCGGCAGGGTCCCATGTCCATTTGGGACTGGTAAAGTTAATGTGATTTAATCATAACTGGGATTTTTTTTAGACCACTGAAAGATGACAATGCACTATTGTTAAATTAATTTATCAAAACAGGCAATTACAAAAATATTTATCATCAAATTAGAAATTTTAGGTGCCACTTGCTTTTGGGAAGGGGTCTATGTTCGGTATTGCAGAACACCTGGATAAAATCTTGTTGGCTCAAAATGTACAGTTTTCTGCACTACAAGTTTATAAGTCTGTGATGTAAATGACTTAGTTGTCAAAGACTTGTGAATCAAGTATTCACCACTGTATTCATTGTCTGTCTCATAACATATTCAACACTGTTAGGTCAAAAAGTATTTGTAATGACCAAGGGCCTAATTCACAAAGATCTCTTAGGCTCTGCTAGACAACAAAGCATCCTCTTTGTAAGTCTTTTAGCATTACACTGCAAGATCGCAAAGTTGCGAGAGTTTAGTGAATTAAACCCCAGGTCTTCTCTTATTGGCTAAAATCAATAATTCAGAGTGTTTTTAATACCAGAATACTTTTACTATAAAATAATAAAGAAAATTGACCAATATTATTTGATTTTCTGTTTGTATAAATTATGTGTGTTGGTTTGGTAACATACTAAATAGAAAATCATTATTAATGATAGACCGGCCTCGGTGGCATCATGGCAGGCCATCGGTCTACAGGCTGGTAGGTACTGGGTTCGGATCCCAGTCGAGGCATGGGATTTTTAATCCAGATACCGACTCCAAACCCTGAGTGAGTGCTCCGCAAGGCTCAATGGATAGGTGTAAACCACTTGCACCGACCAGTGATCCATAACTGGTTCAACAAAGGCCATGGTTTGTGCTATCCTGCCTGTGGGAAGTGCAAATAAAAGATCCCTTGCTGCTAATCAGAAAGAGTAGCCCATGTAGTGGCGACAGCAGGTTTCCTCTCAAAATCTGTGTGGTCCTTAACCATATGTCTGACGCCATATAACCGTAAATAAAATGTGTTGAGTGCGTCGTTAAATAAAACACTTCTTTCTTATTAATGATAACAAAATAACTATTACTGAATGCATTTTACTTTATAAAATAAAAAAAGACAATTGTTTTGAATATTTTAACACAACTCCTGACAAATTCGCCCTCCCTTCCCCCATCACATTTTTAATTTGTTTACCAAGAGGAAAATGCATTTTCTATTATAGTATTTCTCCACATATGTTTACAGCATAATAGACAATAGTAAGCATCAAATTTAAAGTTACCTTTCATGTTTCAGTAATAGACTAAGAGCTTGAAGAATAGATAGGAATGGTTCTGACAGTGGTAGAATCGCTTGTTTTTCAGGGAGAACCTGGAATGCAGGGAACCCCTGGACGACCGGGATTCGGAGGAGCCCCTGGAAAAGATGGTCCAAGAGGACAGACTGGTTCCCGGGGTGATTCTGGCCCTCCAGTGAGTTAATAATATTACTTCAATGCAGCATGGCAGACAATGTAGCCTACTGATTTATTATCATGAAGACATCATTTCCAAAATACAGTAAATACCAGTTTGAAACTTGTGGAGTTAACAGTGAATGTATTCTGATGTTAGCACAAATCATCAATATGACAATAAAGTATACATCAATCAAGACACAATTTATACCCACTGAACCGGGTGTTACAAATGAGCTTTGTGTGATATATGCTATGTCATGCAGCAAAACCATCATTTTCTCAAAATGACATAAATAGATATACGTGTATAGCATTTTGGAAATTAACTATTCATGTGTAATTACATTATTTTTGTTGTATATTTATTTGGCATAGATAATCATAATTATTGTCTCATGTGATATTTCTCTACTTATTGTATCTCACAGGATAATTCTCTTTATATTATAATATCACAGGATATTTCTCTGTATATTACCATCACAGGATATTTCTCTGTATATTACAATATCACAGGATATTTCTCTGTATATTATATCACAGGATATTTTTCTGTATATTACAATATCACAGGATATTTCTCTGTATAATATATCACAGGATTTTTCTGTATATTATAATATCACAAGATATTTCTCTGTATATTATATCACAGGATATTTCTCTGTATATTACGGTACAGTATCACACGATATTTCTCTGTATATTACAATATCACAGGATATTTCTCTGTATATTATATCACAGGATATTTCTCTGTATATTACAGGGTGTATACTACCAAATCAAATCCCATAGACGACAATAGTAACATATGTGGCTAAAACTCCTACCTGCAACGTATCAACCGACATAAACGCCACGGATATAAATACTACCACCCCTTACACTTAAAGTGAATCAGAAATAAAATGGGGGTCAAGCTGCTCGTTTCTGAGATAACGGGTAGTGTCTATGACTACCCTAGTTTCGCACAAAATTCGAGTATTTTTTTTTACAGGTACCCCATACATGTTTCAAGCACAAGGCTACTTGACACATTGGTACTAGATGAAATAAAATTGCACATTTTTTTTACCCAGATGAAACTATTATTTTTTACAACCAACACACTCAAATTTATAACCAATCACAGGTGTTCACTTCTCTATCAAAAGTTGGGTGCACCTCGAACTTTGACCCAGCCGGAAGTTATTTGGTTTAGTACTACCTATAGTATCACATGATATTTCTCTGTATATTATATCACAGGATATTTTTCTGTATATTATAATATCACAAGATATTTCTCTGTATATTACATTATCTCGCCTTCATGTAAAATTCTTTGATCTCATTGGTTGTTTGCCGTTGGACAAATCCCTTATCCCCCTGTGGGCGGAGCCAAATTCTCTTATACCCCGTCTGTAATTTCCAACAGTTTCCAGCCGCCCCAGTTAATGCTAAAGCAATAATTAGATTATAAATAACATTGATAATCAATCAAGTATACATAATTAATTTTATTTTTACTATAAAATACAATATTTCAATACTTTTAAAAGCTGCAATGTTGAACTCGGCCACCTAATTACGGTTGTGGTGTTATTGTATTAATGCGCGATTAGCAACAGTTTTTTTTTTTTTTTTTTTTTTTTTTTTACTACATACATTTCTGATAAAAAAAAAGTGTTTTTTTTATTCTATTTTTATTAATATCTGTTTCAGACAATTTCGTATTACAAACATTTGAAGTTAAAAACTCGTTTATCGATGGAACTATTTTTCGTCACTGGCAAGTGGTTTCGTTCGCGTCCGCGTGGTACGGCTTCATTAATAAATTGTTAACAATTATTGTCTGGCGTTATTTTGATTATTTGGCTATATGGTTTAACATGTCGGCAAGATAAATTCGTTGTAGAAGCATCTCTCGGGGTATATGGCTTTTTATGTACCCTCTGTGTGCTCTTTTACCCCCTCGCCTTCGGCTCGGGGTAAAAGAACACACAGAGGGTACATAAAAAGCCATATACCCCTCGTGATGCTTCTACAACTTATAATATCACAGGGTATTTCTCTGTATATTACAATATCACAGGATATTTCTCTGTATATTATAATATCACAGGATATTTCTCTGTATATTATAAGATCACAGGATATTTCTCTGTATATTATATCACAGGATATTTCTCAGTTATACTTCACAGGATATTTTTTGTTTATATCTGATGGGATGTTATGTTAATAATTATTGCATATGATTTCTATTTCACATGATATTTCTCTATATGTATTATCATAATATCACAGGATATTGTTAGTTATACTTCACATGATATTCTTCTTTTATATCTCATGGGATGTTTCTTTAATAGTGCATATGATTTCTCTGTTTAATATATCTCAAAGGATATTTTTCTATTTACATGTATTATATATCATAGAATGTTTCACTGTTATACATCACAAGATATTCTTCTTTTATATCTCATAGGTTGTTTATTTAATATCTCATATGATTTCTCTGTTTAATTGGTCTCTCAGGATATTTCTCACTTTGTTTGTGATTGCCTTGCAGGGTTTGGCTGGAGCTATTGGACCACCAGGACCTCCAGGAATGAGGGTAAGCTTTCACAACACTGATGTTTGAGATAACCGTGCTTCTCCTAAAGTTGACCTTGTATTTTAAGTGCTTATGGTTTGAAAATCGATGGTGATCAGTACACTGTTCTCCTGAAATTACGTAAGGGAGCTGCATGTTGTGCTCAATGTGTGAATGGAACCAAATCTGTCAAGTATTACGTAGGGGAGATGTTGTCCTTTATGTCTAAATGGAACACAAATCTGTCAAGTATTAAATAGGGGAGCTGCATGTTACTCTCAATGTCTAAATGGAACACAAATTTGTCAAGTATTACGTAGGGGAGTTGTTGTTCTCAATGTCTAAATGGAACACAAATCTATCAAGTATTACATAGGGGAGCTGCATGTTGTTCTCAATGTCTAAATGGAACACAAATCTGTCAAGTATTACGTAGGGGAGCTGTTCTCAATGTCTAAATGGAACACAAATCTACCAAGTATTACGTAGGGGAGCTGTTGTTCTCAATATTTGAATAGAACACAAATCTGTCAAGTATTACATAGGGGAGCTGTTGTTCTCAATGTCTGAAGGGAACACAACTCTGTCAAGTATTGTTAGATTGGCCTGATATGTAAAACATATATATGCATGTAACAATTAAGGCAAGCAGTTTTTTTACCCAACTGGAAATTGCTTTACATGGATGAGCACACCATACCATAAGGACTGGTTTTAAATCTCGATTAGTATGTAGAGTGTTAAATACTGACTGTAAATCTTATTAAATATTAAAAACTAACTGTAAATCTTATTAAATATTAAAAACTAACTGTAAATCTTATTAAATGTTAAATACTGACTGTAAATCTTATTAAATATTAAAAACTAACTGTAAATCTTATTAAATGTTAAAAACTAACTGTAAATCTTATTAAATATTAAAAACTAACTGTAAATCTTATGAGTAACTGATGCATGTCAAAATGCCTACGTATAATCTCCTAATTTGCGAGAAGAAACTGTTTTTTATTGGATACTTTCAACCCTCCCCTTACTGAGTTCTGGATCTGGTCCTAATTATTATAGTATAATAGTAGTTTGCAAAAACAAATGCAGTGTTCTTGCTTGTCCGTTTTAGGAGCCGCTGCACCCCCAAACCTATTTGCATTTTGCTGACGGGCCCCCTTTTTATTTTTCTGCACCCCTCAATATTTTTTTGCACCCTACTATATTTTACTTCACCCATTTTGATTTCTACCTGCTCTGTTATATATAGGGCAGGGGATCACTTATCCACCCTCCACTTTAATTTTCATCTAGCGAGAACACTGAAATGTCTTTTACTACTGTTGTTTCAGTTATTATAGAATTGTTATTCAAAGTGGTTATGTAACAGCTAGTACAATTATACATATTTGTGTTAAAGTGACAGACCCTAGTTTTTATACACTACAAGATATGTTTCACTATTAGAACTATTTTTGATAATTTAAATTAAAAGTACCCCCTTACATTTTATTATTTAGAATATTAATGTTCGTACATCTGAAGTGGTTTCGGTCATCCAGGTTTTTGTAATACCTGAAATACATTTTTCATAATTCTAAATATGCACGTTTGTCTGAGAAAGTAATGGTTATGGAAATGAGCTGTAGTCTATTTTTTTTTACAGTATTTCCTCGTTTAAACTTCAAATACTTTAGCTTTTCTCAGTTATAACCAATCCAAATATGTTACAGTGTATATACATGTACTACCAAATCAAATCCCATAGACGACAATAGTAACATATGTGGCTAAAACTCCTACCTGCAACGTATCAATCGACATAAACGCCACGGATATAAATACTACCACCCCTCACACTTAAAGTGAATCAGAAAAAATTGGGGTCAAGATGCTCGTTTCTGAGATAACAGGTAGCATCTATGACTACCCTAGTTCTGCACAAAATTCGAGTACTTTTTTTTACAGGTACCCCATACATGTTTCAAGCACAAGGCTACTTGACACATTGGTACTAGATGAAATAAAATTGCACATTTTTTTTACCCAGATGAAACTATTATTTTTTACAACTAACACACTCACATTTATAACCAATCACAGGACTTAATTGTGGTGTTCACTTCTCTATCAAAAGTTGGGTGCACCTCAAACTTTGACCCAGCCGGAAGTTATTTGGTTTAGTACTACCTACAGGTTTGTAGATTAACTAAATTTAATTAGTGTCAATTTTCATGGGCTGAAACTAGGATCTACAACTTTAAATTAACTGAGGATGGAAATTGAAATTTAATTGACTTAAAATTTTATGTGACCTAATTTTGATTTGTGTTTCTAGGGAAGTCCCGGCCACCCTGGACAGGATGGAGCCCCAGGTGAACGTGGCCCTACAGTAAGTACCACTCTCATTTACATAATAGTATACCTATACATGGTTAGGGCAACACACACGCTGCACAATAAGTGTCTAATATGGCTACATTCCATGCAGTTGCAAATGACATCAAATAGTTTTCCATTTCAATTTATTTTGGTGCTTATATCCTATTAAGGTTTAATCATGCTGTCCTGGGAACACACCTCAGCTATCTGAGCTGTCTGTCCAGGACAGTGGGTTAGTTGTTTGTTAGTGAGAGAGAAGAGTGGCCTTACACCTACCCACTGAGTTGTTAAAACTTGCTCTTGGTTGCAGTTGATACTGGGCTGCAAACCCAGTATCTACCAACCTTATGTCCGATGGCTTAACCACGACACCACCGAGGCCAGCACCGGGCTGCGAACCCAGTACCTACCAGCCTTATGTCCGATGGCTTAACCACGACACCACTGAGGCCAGCACCGGGCTGCGAACCCAGTACCTACCAGCCTTATGTCCGATGGCTTAACTACAACACCACCGAGGCCGGTAGTTTTCCTCCGATAATTATCTTGAAATCCTGTCAATGGTATGCAAATTAGCACTAGTAAGAAATTTGACTTGTTTTCAGAAATGTTTTGTCAAATTATGTTACAGGGGCTAATCCTGTAATAACATTTTTACAAGTGTATACAAAGGGTAAGATTTTTTCACTCACACACTCATCATACAAATACATGTATACATGTAAACAATTAATTTCCAAAGGGTATTTATATCACTTTTAAAAGCAAATTGTGACATTAAAACACAAATAAAATTATGAATTAATGTTTTTTTGTTTGTGTTTCTATTTAGGGGCCATTCACAATTATCAACATTATCATAAGTGTACAAAGAGTACACTTTTTCATGACCCCCCCCCCCCCCCCCCCCCCCCCCCCCCCCCATAAAGTGTACAAAATAAAATGTTGATTTTTTTTGTCCATCTTTTATTGGCAGTTATATTAGAATGTCACTAGCCACTGGAGTGGGCCTATCATAATCTAGAAGCCATGTTCAAGTGATTTTCTTGGGTCTTCCTTTCTTTTGCTTGTGATTGTCCTGGTTTTGATGTTTCAGGAGCTGGTATCTTGTGGGATACTTCTCATTACAAATCGGGCACTTGTGGATCTTTTCATGAGCTTCGGTTGCCTTCTCTGCTGTTTATAATAACGACAATTAGGGGGAAAATAGATTTCTCGGAAAGTTATAAATCAACATTTATTTGTATTTCTAAAAAGCGTACATCGGCTGTTAACCCCCTCCTCCCCAGCGTACGGTTTGTACGCTTATGTTAATGTTGACAATTGTGAATGACCCCTTAGTAAAGCCAATTAAATTTTATTATTTTATACTTGTACCTTTAATTATATATAAATAAATATAGTGGTTTGTAGGTTGTGTTAATTAATCCAGAAGTATTTAAACAATTCCTAAACTGATTGATGATTATTCACATTATGTGACATGTTTACTTATCCATGTTTAGGGCAATACTGGTTTATTTAAAAGTTTCTAAACTGATTGATAATTATTCACATTCAGTAACATTTACTTATCCATGTTTAGGGCAATGCTGGTTTAGATGGTACCCCAGGAGAGCAAGGACCTCAGGGAATTGCAGGACCGCCAGGACTACAAGGACCCCAGGGTATCAAGGGAGAAACGGTAATTGTCATTAAATACTCTGAATCATTTAATGATAGATTTACAAATGATTTTTATGTACTTACATAAGTTTACAAAGGATTTGCCACACACTAATATAATTTTAATTTTACATGTCTCAGAAAATGCATGCTTCAGTTTTAAATATAGAAACATCATGCTGTACTTTTTCCACACGGTAAGTTCACATTACAGTTTTGCATAATAAATATGTGTATATGCTATATTTTCATATAGCAGTGTTATGGTACATTATTACATAGTCGTGTCATGTTACATTTTCACATATAAATGTAAATTTATATTACATATTTATATTGTTAAATTACAACTATATTTTAAATTCTCTATACAATTTCACACAGTAAAATATATTTTCACAATAATTTCATATTACATTCTTGCATTGTAAAGAACAGAGTATATATTCCCATGACATTTTCTCAAAATAAAGGCTGGTTACATTTTTTCATATTAAAGTTACTGTACATTTTTACACATTAAATTAAGTCACTACATTTTGACAAAATAAAGTTAAAAAACATTTTCACACACATCTCACACTTAAAGTCTGAGTACATTTTCACACAGTTAAAGTCTGACTACATTTTCACACAGTTAAAGTCTGACTACATTTTCACACAGTTAAAGTCTGAGTACATTTTCACAGTTAAAGTCTGAGTACATTTTCACACAATTAAATATGAGTACATTTTCCCACACAGAAAGTCTGAGTCACTGTTTATGTACATAATGTGTCAAATACACTGACAGTAATCCATTTTGACAGGGAGCTGGTGGCCGAGATGGGGAGACGGGACGGCCCGGGATCCAAGGACCCCGTGGGGAGCGTGGACCCTCCGGAGAATCTGGACCAGAAGGACCTCCAGGAGCAACTGTAAGTGTCTTCCTTATTGTGTTTTACAGTACCTGTGTGTATAAACATAGCAGCATAATGTTTGATCTTTCTCTTTTGATATTCAAGTCTTATGTCATTAGTGTTTGATCTTTCTCTTTTGATACTCAAATCTCATGTCTATAATGTTTGTTCTTTCTCTTCTGATATTCAAGTCTTATGTCTTTAGTGTTTGATCTTTCTCTTTTGATACTCAAATCTTATGTCTATAATGTTTGTTCTTTCTCTTCTGATATTCAAGTCTCATGTCTTCAGTGTTTGATCTTTCTCTTTTGATACTCAAATCTTATGTCTATAATGTTTGTTCTTTCTCTTCTGATATTCAAGTCTCATGTCTTCAGTGTTTGATCTTTCTCTTTTGATACTCAAGTCTCATGTCTTTAGTGTTTATTCTTTCTCTTTTGATATTCAAGTCTTGTGTCTATAGTGTTTGTCCATTCTCTTTGATATTCAAGTCTCATGCACCCACCCATTCATCCATCACCCCACCCAGCCACCCACCAATCCTTCATTTGGTCCACCCACCCACCTATCATCTTTCCATTCATCCATTCATTCATCCATCCATCCATCCATCCATCCATCAGCCCATTCAGCCATCACCCCACCCAGCCACCCACCCATCCTTCCATTGGTCCACCCACCCACCTATCGTCTTTCCATCCATCCATCCATACATCCATTCATTCATCCATCCATCCATCCATCCACACATTCAGCCATCACCCCACCCAGCCACCCAGCCATCCAAACACCCACCCACCCATCTATCCATCCATCCAAACTCCACCCATTTACCCATCAGCCATCCATCCATCCATCCATCCATCCATCCATCCATCCATCCATCCATCCATCCATCCATCCATCCATCCACCCACCCACCAAAATCCATCCATCCACCCACTGTACAGCCATGTACTATAACTGCTGCCTGTGATGTTGCTTTGTGACTGACTTGTTATTCAGCCATCCATCCATCCATCCATCCATCCACCCACCAAGATGCATCCATCCACCCACTGTACAGCCATGTACTATAACTGCTGCCTGTGATGTTGCTTTGTGACTGACTTGTTATTCACTTGTTTCAGGGACCTGCTGGAGAGACCGGCCAAACTGGATCCCCTGGAGAGGCTGGATTCCAGGTGAGATACTCACTGTATTAAACACACTTCTGGGTGAGATACTCACTGTATTGAACACACTTCCGAGTGAGATACTCACTGTATTAAACACACTTCTGGGTGAGATGCTCACTGTATAGAACACGCTTCCGGGTGAGATGCTCACTGTATTGAACACACTTCTGGGTGAGATGCTCACTGTATTGAACACACTTCCGGGTGAGATGCTCACTGTATTAAACACACTTCCGAGTGAGATACTCACTGTATTAAACACACTTCTGGGTGAGATGCTCACTGTATTAAACACACTTCCGAGTGAGATGCTCACTGTATTGAACACACTTCCGGGTGAGATACTCACTGTATTAAACACATTTCCGAGTGAGATACTCACTGTATTAAACACACTTCTGGGTGAGATGCTCACTGTATAGAACACGCTTCCGGGTGAGATGCTCACTGTATTGAACACACTTCCGGGTGAGATGCTCACTGTATTGAACACACTTCCGGGTGAGATGCTCACTGTATTGAACACACTTCTGGGTGAGATGCTCACTGTATTGAACACACTTCCGGGTCAGATACTCACTGCATTAAACACACTTCCAGGTGAGATACTCACTGCATTGAACACACTTCCAGGTGAGATACTCACTGCATTAAACACACTTCCAGGTGAGATACTCACTGTATTGAACACACTTCCAGGTGAGATACTCACTTTATTGAACACACTTCCAGGTGAGATACTGCATTAAACACACTTCCAGGTGAGATACTCACTGTATTAAACACACTGTACATTCATTTCATTTCAACGTATTTCCGTGCTTATATCCAATTAAGATTCACCTTTTGAATTTTTATATTGATGTTTCTCATCACATTATTGTTGCATTTACGATAGTTAGTTTGACACCCAATAGCCGATGTATTTTTAGTGCTGGGGTGTCGTTAAACATTCATTCATTCATTCATTCCAATTAAGATTCAAGCACACTGTCCTGGGCACACACCTCAGCTGTCTGGGCTGTCCGACACGGTACCAGAAATGACCGTTATCATGAAACCTAGAGGCCTGGATATTGCAAAACAATGCAATTAATCACCACATTACATGAGTTACAGTGAACTATATTTGTTGTAGGGTCTGCCAAAACAGTGTAACTAACCACCAAATTACATACATGAGTTACAATGATCTATATGTGTTGTAGGGTCTGCCAAAACAATGTAACTAACCACCAAATTATATACATGAGTTACAGTGAACTATATTTGTTGTAGGGTCTGCCAAAACAGTGTAACTAACCACCAAATTACATACATGAGTTACAATGATCTATATGTGTTGTAGGGTCTGCCAAAACAATGTAACTAACCACCAAATTACATACATGAGTTACAGTGAACTATATTTGTTGTAGGGTCTGCCAAAACAGTGTAACTAACCACCAAATTACATACATGAGTTACAATGATCTATATGTGTTGTAGGGTCTGCCAAAACAATGTAACTAACCACCAAATTACATACATGAGTTACAGTGAACTATATTTGTTGTAGGGTCTGCCAAAACAGTGTAACTAACCACCAAATTACATACATGAGTTACAATGATCTATATGTGTTGTAGGGTCTGCCAAAACAATGTAACTAACCACCAAATTACATACATGAGTTACAGTGAACTATATTTGTTGTAGGGTCTGCCTGGACCTGGAGGACCCCCCGGTGAGGCCGGCAGGACTGGAAGCCCTGGGGAACCTGGAGTACCGGGTGAGGCTGGCACTCCTGGAGAGAGGGTAAGTCTGTGTGTACTGAACTTCTGGATCCCATCTGTAAACACTGCTATTTCTAAATATCTAAATCTTTTATGTTGATTTGTAAAACGTTGTATGTAACAGGACTCGAACTTGGCGATGGAACTTAACAATATAATTATGCCATGTGTCGCAAGCATCACCGATGGCATTTTTGTGCAGCTGGATAAAAATTACTGCCGTCAGTAAAACTCCTCAATGAGAGCAAAATGAATATATCTGGTGTACATTATCTGCCAGTATTTAAACATTTCCCATCTCAAATATGTCTACATGCAACAAAATAATCTTTCAGTCATATTAATTTGCTGCAAAAGTCACTTTAAAAAAATGGTTTAAAATTGTCGTTGGTGGGCCCTTTCACCCATGGCAAATTTATTTTTTAAATGCTGTGGGTGACAAACTCTTAACTTCAAACCCTGATAAAATAGACATGGCTACATTAAATTATCTGTTTTCAACATTTATTTGTGTTGATTTGTATAAAATTTGGTATAATTAATAGACACTGCAGGCATCGAAATAAGTCGAGAACGGTTGTTCAGGTTACCACATGTAAGAAAAGTCGAGAACGGTGTTTTGTTCTCGACAAACATTTCAATGTAACGGTAGTTTCGTTTCCGAACGTAAACCAGGCAATGCATTCCGGACTTCTGCGTTTCATTTTCTTGTAAGGAATTGCATCTATGTTTGCGCGCACTTGTGCAATTCCAAGCAATCTCGGCAATCCGCGTTTAAGCAGCGCCCACTAGATAAATTTACTTCAGGATTTCGTTTCTCGTACCGATGTTCGCACGCACCGATACAATTTCAGAATGTCCACGTTAAAAGTAGCAGTAACAGGAATTCAATTCTAACTTTCATATAGTTGTGGTAACCTATAGGTTACCATGCTATATTTTTTGGTAACCTGTAAATGGGTTACCAGACACAATGCTTATTTCGATGCCTGCACTGCCATGCTAAAATATCTGATTTCTACATTTTCTATGTATTGTATACATGTAGCTCTATGTAATAGACACTGCTACATGAAAACATTTTATTCATAAATTTTCTTATGTTGATTTGTATAAAGTTGTACTGGTATATAATAGAGACTCCTACATTAAACTATCAGGGGCCAGTTGGTCAGTTTAAAAAAAAGAGAAGTTTATTGACCCAGACACAAGTATGGTAGTGTCAGGGTTAGTGTTGGTCAAATATTAGTTAGATTAACCAATGGGTAACAGAAATTTTCAAAACCAAGGACTGAATAAATACAAATAATAATTGAAAACAAAATGTTGAAACTTGGTTTACAACAATGAAAAACCCTGGTGTAGGAAGTTTGGGGGGGGGGGGGGGGGGGGGGGCGCGGCAAAGGGGGAATATGTTCCACCACTTTGTATCAGTAGCAATGGGTTTTTCCCACATATTTATACATTTATTTATATATGTGTGTACCCGCCCCCCCACCCCCATTTTGGCTCCTTCCTACGCCCGTGAAAGGTATTCATATATAATCAAATCTAAACTTTATTTTGCAATAATAATTAAAAGTAAAATATTAGACTAACCCAGGGTTAATTTAACTAAACTTTGAACTTCTGAGCCCTGATTTCTCTATTTTTTCGTAGTTGATTTGTTTAAAGCTGTATGTAACAGACAGGCTGTTGTTGTTATTGTTTGTAGGGAGAGCGTGGTCATTCTGGAGAGACCGGTCAACCAGGACCGAGAGGAGCGGCCGGAGAGCGTGGTCAGCGAGGTCCATCAGGAGAGATGGGGATGTCCGTACGTAGACAGTTTTAAACATCTTAGATATACAATGGTACCATGTTACAAGTTGTATACTGTTTGCCAATTTGGAAACCATTGTCTAGATTTTACAGGCATTAAAAAAAAACATTTAACTGCCATCACTTTGTTACACCATAGTCCATTCAGGTGCATGTGCAGGAAGTATTTTATGAAAGGGGGATCCAGACATTGGTGAGTGAAGTTTATGGGAGGGGGGGAGGGGGGAGCGAGTTGTGCTCTCCAGGAATATATATTTAAAAAATGAAAATTTACTTGAGTGGGTGGTGAGTTCAATCCCCATAAACCCTCCCCCTGAACACGCACATGTCATTATTGTTAAGATTTATGTTCTGTTTATGTTTATTACAACATTGCTATCTTTTCATTCACTTTTTTTCATTCATAAGTTATTAACGTGCATATATACCACGAAGGTTTCATGCACGCCTGTCCTGGGCTTAATCTCTGGCCTTTGCCAGTGACTGAGTCTAGGACAGGGGGGGGGGGGGGAGATGAGTTTGAAGTGGGCAGAATTTTGAATAAGTATTTAGTTGCGTCCAGCGACTGCGCGGACCGACTAGTAGACACCGAAAATGGGCCGTGTTCTGACTGGCTGAATTTCGATTCCTTCGGGTCTAACTAGAAAAACCTACGTCTACGGAGAATAACTGCACCTATCATCATGTCCAGACTAAGAATTTAAACCCAAAAATAAGTTTGACTGCTCGGCCGAAAAGGTTTTAAGGTGATTTGAGCAATTGAATGGGTGCCAAAGTAAAATGCGTTGGACTATTTATAAAAAAATAAACATAAGAATTTGGAAGCTCGATCGAAAAATGTTTAGAGTCCAACTAAGCCCAAAAAGGAGGTTACCTGTCCTAGTTAGGGTTGGCGTCTACGGGGACGAGATGATGTAGCTGTCGTTGAAATGGGGCACCAACTTCCTGAAGTCATGCACCCATAGGCATTGGGCCAGTGGGAGGTACTGGGCGCCAGCGATGATCTTGATGATCCTGTGGACGGTGTGATTGTCCATCTCTTTGTAGAGGATCCCTTGTCTGTACAATCCCTCCCGGTGCAAGGTGATGACCAGTACCTGCCCGATTCCCCGTAGATCCCCAGGATGGATGGCGATCTCGTTGCCATCCGGGAAGGTCTTAAATTCTTCCTCTTGGATCCCGCCTGGCAGTTTGTAGGGATCCGAGACGTCACCGATCACGTACTTGGCGTACTGACTCTTGATCTTCGCCTTAGAGAGCTGCCACTGGTCCCTGGCGGAAGCAGAAGGCCGCGTCTTGGCTGGTTGGTCCCCCGGGGGGGGGTTACGGCCTTCCGCTTGGCAACTCCAACATCCAATGTCGCCCTCACGGAGTCCCCCGTGGATGGGGGTCTCGACACTGATGAGCGACGGGCGAAAACAGGTGATGCGGGCCGTGGTGCACTGGGATGCTCCTCTTTCCGTTTTCATTCACTAGTATTACACTTATTTTTGTGCTTATATCTAATTACGGTTCAAGCACACTCTCCTGGGCACACACCCCAGCTGTCTGTGTTTTAACACCCTGAATGGCTGGATCTAGTGCTGTATGAATGGATGACTTGTGTTTGATATATATAATTATCATCACATTGTGGCTTTATTTATTAATGTTTATATCTTTTGTGCGTAGGGTCCACCAGGTCCCTCGGGAGAGAGAGGCAATCCGGGCACACAGGGACTTCCGGTAAGTGAACGAAGAACAGTTTACAGATGCCAGTATTTAAACCACAACAAAATTGTATGTGTTAATTAAGAAAATAGCAGGTTTCAACAATCCACTGGCATTTGGTTCCAGCTAGTGAATATTTGGTCTGGTTTGGTGAAAATTATTAAATGTATTACTGTAATATACATGTACAGGGCACTATAGCCAATGTTTTCTGTGAAGTCTTGTAACTTTCTCAAAAATTAGTTTGACACTAAAATAGTTCTCATGTCATTTACATGCACACACAAATATAATGATTTGTCCTTAAAGGCATTCTGTCACAGACTTAAGGACCTTGTTTCTCTAAAAATGAATAATAAATGTAAATTACATTAATGTTTAGAAACCAAATCTTATTATCGCATCACTGAACCATGATGGAGTGAAATCCATGTCAACCATATTGGCAATATTAATTTTTGAATTATGGACCATTGCCATAATTCAATTACTTTTTCAAAATGTTCTTAATAAGTGGAGTAGGGTGGCTAAGAAGATAGTTGAAGTATGTTTAGGGACAAATCAAATATATGTTTTTCAGGCAATACTTTGTTAGGCCATTTAATCGGTCAGTGGTCTGTGACAATATGCCTTTAAATTATTCTTTAAACTATGTGATAAAACATAAAATGAATTGTCCTCTATTAGTAGCTAATGCAGTATACCTTCAGCCAGTGTGACATTTTTAATTATTAAAAATATTGATACCGAAAAACGCTCTGGTAATAACCTCTACATAATTTATTTGTTATTGCACTTTCAGGGTATTCAAGGAGAAAGAGGAATGATTGGTCGTACAGGACAGAGAGGAGCAAGGGTAAGATTTGAATAATAGAATCCATAGCAAGGGTAAGATTTGAATAATAGAATCCATAGCAAGGGTAAGATTTGAATAATAGAATCCATAGCAAGGGTAAGATTTGAATAATAGAATCCATAGCCAGGGTAAGATTTGAATAATAGAATCCATAGCAAGGGTAACATTTGAATAATAGAATCCATAGCAAGGGTAACATTTGAATAATAGAATCCATAGCAAGGGTAACATTTGAATAATAGAATCCATCACCGTTGTGAGACAATTCCAACCCGAGGGACAAAATGTTTTTGTGAGGGCAGAGGTTTACCAAGACCCTTACAGAAACATTCTGTCCAGAGGGTTCCAATTGCCTTATTCACACCCTACAATTGTAATTGATTCTTTTTCTTGCCCATTTAATTATTGTAACAAAACATTAATTTTGTAAGCTATGGTTTGTTTATTGTAGAACAATTCATAAACATTTCACCTGCAAAGTCATTTAACCATATACACATAAAAATATAATCCACATTTTGCAATGACATAAAGATTTAACAACTTAACAATAAATATAAAGTAGAAAACATTTATTTGTTTAAGTTTAAATATTTTTAAAACAATGATACAACATGAAATGGCAACTTTAAGAATACCTAATTCAACAGAATTCTGAAAACCATGAGTTATGATGTCAGCCATTGTAAAACATGAGTTCATGATGTCAGTCATTGTAAAACATGAGTTCATGATGTCAGTCATTGTAAAACATGAGTTCATGATGTCAGCCATTGTAAAACATGAGTTATGACGTCAGTCATTGTAAAACATGAGTTCATGATGTCAGTCATTGTAAAACATGAGTTATGATGTCAGCCATTGTAAAACATGAGTTATGATGTCAGTCATGAGTTCATGATGTCAGTCATTGTAAAACATGAGTTATGATGTCAGCCATTGTAAAACATGAGTTATGATGTCAGTCATGAGTTCATGATGTCAGCCATTGTAAAACATGAGTTATGACGTCAGTCATTGTAAAACATGAGTTCATGATGTCAGTCATTGTAAAACATGAGTTATGATGTCAGCCATTGTAAAACATGAGTTATGACGTCAGGCGTATGTAGAAATCATCTAGCCCTGGGATGCTAGACAGGATTATGCAGCGTTTGCACTGTGCTAGAAAAATCTGTCTGACCCTAGGGCTAGATAAATCTGTCTGACCCGAGGGCTAGACGATTTCTACATTCACGTGACTTTATGACTCATGGTTTTCAGAATTCTGTTTGCCATTTCACGTTGTAAAATGTGTTTAAAAATTATTTAAACAAATTAATATTTTCAATTTTATATTTATTGGTGAGTTGTTACATTTTTGTGTTGTTGTATGAGATGGACTATATTTTCCCCCATATTGTAACCCATATTAATAAATACCTCACAACGGTGATAGATTCTATTAATCTAGCACCGTGCAAAAACTGGCTAATTCAGTCTAGCGTATAAGAAAGAAATAATATAGTTTTCTAAATCTTATAATGATCTGGATTGTTTTGATGATTGGTCACAGACTTGTAACCCATATTAATGTTTTATTGTTAAAAAATAAAATGATTTAAATGTAGAAATAAATATACTTTACATACATGAGGTTAATGAATTGAAAAACAAATGGAATAACCAAAATATTGGGTTTTCTTCTGCCTTGCATCCCTCCCTCCCAGCCTCCCTCCACCTCTCTCTCTCTCTCTCTCTCTCTCTCTCTCTCTCTCTCTCTCTCTCTCTCTCTCTCTCTCTCTCTCTCTCTCTCTCTCTCTCTCTCTTTCACCCCTCAAGCACCTAACTTCTTCTACTTAATAATGCCAGAAATGACAAAGAGTTAAATACTAATGTCAGTAATGCTGTGTGCCTCTTCAGGGCCCTGCAGGTGAGCGTGGTAACGATGGTGAACCAGGAGCCCCAGGAGAACCAGGTACACCTGGTGTGGTTGGAGCCCCGGGTCCGTCTGGTCTGGTGGCAGCCAAGGGTGAGCGCGGTGAGTCTGGGCCATCTGGTGAGCCAGGTCCTCCAGGATCTTCAGGACAACGAGGACCAGCTGGTCCTCAGGGACAACAAGGACCTCCAGGATTGTCTGTAAGGATCATACTCTACACATAAACTAGCTTATTCTCTTCATGTGTCTTATAAGGATACTCTACACATAAAGGAGCTTATTCTCTTCACATGTCTTATAAGGATACTAGACATGTCATAAACTGGCTTATTCTGTTCACGTGTCTTATAAGGATACTCTACATGTCATAAACAGCTTATTTTCTTCACGTGTCTTATAAGGATATTCAGTAGCTGTTTTATAAAGATATAAAATAGATGATTAATTTTATAAGGATATTTTATATATGTTTTTTTCTATTACAAGGGTGAGATGTTTTGTTATAAAACTACTTTTTCTTTTTAGGATCAATATAAGATATTCAGTAGATCTTGACATGAATATTCAACAGATGTTTAAAAAAAATATTCAATGAATGTTTTACAAAGATATTCAATGGATGTTTTACAAGGATATCCAATAGATGTGTTACAAAAATATTCAATATCAGTTCTTATAAGGGTATTCAATAGATATTTTATAAGGATATTCAGTATATTTCTTATAAGGATATTCAATAGATGCTTTATAAGGATATTCAATAGATGTTCTTATAAGGGTATTTAATAGATGTTTTATAAGGATATCAAATAGATGTTTTTATTATAATATCCTATAGAAGTTTTAATAAGGATATTCAGTATATATTTTTATAAGGATAATCAGTAGATATTTCATAAGGATATTCAATAGATGTTTTTATAATGATATCCAATAGATGTTTTTATAATGATATCCTATAGATGTTTTTATAAGGATATTCTGTATATCTTGTTATAAGGATATTCAATAGATGTTTTGGTATAACAATTATTTGGATGTTTTGTCATAAGAATATGTTAAATTTTTATGTTTTGTCTTAGAGATATTTTAATGAAATATTCTGTTGCTATGTTTAGGGGCCACCAGGAGAGACTGGACAATTGGGATCTGATGGTGCTCCTGGTGAAAAGGTAAGAAAATAAAAACAAAGAAGATCTTTGTCACATATGACACTTTTCACTTAATGCAAAGTATATGTTGGATATATCTATCTTTTATTTTAGCAGGGGGTAGGAGGGAATCTATGATAAGAATTAACAAATAGAAAAAAAAAGGAAAAAAAGTCTTTGCATACTGTTTAAATATGTTTGAATTTGGTACTATACCCATAATTCTGAAATAAAATTTTAAAAACCAACAAGAGTCGAAGTTTGTAATTTTTTTTACATATGATGGCATTAGTTGTGTTTTAATTAATTCTTTTCTCTTCCTCCATTTGTATTTTAGGGAGAAACTGGTACACGTGGATACCCAGGTGAACAGGGACAGATTGGTGCACCAGTAAGTTGAACAGTTTATTCACAATGCATGATGCTTACTCTATACATACCGTAGGTTCCATGACACTATATCAGTTTCTCCTTGTGACAAACAGTTTATTCACAATGCATGATGCTTACTCTATACATACCGTAGGTTCCATGACACCATATCAGTTTCGACTTGTGACAAACAATTTATTCACAATGCATGATGCTTACTCTATACATACCGTAGGTTCCATGACACTATATCAGTTTCTCCTTGTGACAAACAGTTTATTCACAATGCATGATGCTTACTCTATACATACCGTAGGTTCCATGACACCATATCAGTTTCGACTTGTGACAAACAATTTATTCACAATGCATGATGCTTACTCTATACATACCGTAGGTTCCATGACACTATATCAGTTTCTCCTTGTGACAAACAGTTTATTCACAATGCATGATGCTTACTCTATACATACCGTAGGTTCCATGACACCATATCAGTTTCGACTTGTGACAAACAATTTATTCACAATGCACGATGCTTACTCTATACATTCCGTAGGTTCCATATGACACCATATCAGTTTCTCCTTGTGACAAACAGTTTATTCACAATGCATGATGCTTACTCTATACATACCGTAGGTTCCATGACACCATATCAGTTTCTCCTTGTGACAAACAATTTACATGTTCTAAACTGATATAAACTGTAGCATTTCCCATTCATGCAGAAATACATATTTAAAATATGGCTCTTTAGTTATACTTTTTTCCACATGGCATTTAAATAATAATGGGTGTTTTTTCCTGCAGCTCTCATCTTTACAAAGCAGCTGTACTCTAAATAAAAGTATAATGCAATACAATGGCATGATTTGGCATCCATGTTCAGCGCTGGAATTAAGATACATAATGCTATTTTACTTTATTCCTTAGTCTCATTATCATCTAGTGTAAATGTCGGGTACTCGGGTCTGGGTCAGGTTTGACCCTCGAGTCCAAGTGCCCGAAACCATAGAGGTATATGGGCACGTTAAAAACGTATCTAAGTCTAAGTCAAGTCCAATATTTTGCACTGGTGGAGGACTAATTAGCAGATAATGTAAGAACAAAGAAAGATGAAGACTCTCAAATTATTATTGGTTTGCTGGCTCATCAGAAGTTTCTTTTTGTAAATGCTGATAATTGAATTATATGTACCATTACATTAGAAAGGTAAAGAAATAAAATGGGGTCAGATTTTGAAGATAATTATAATTTATAGTTTGAGTTTAATGTTTGAGAATTAAATCGTGAAATCTGAAATGCATCATCACCTAAAGCTGAACAAAATGTTTCCTAAGAATGTATGTTTGATGTGTGTGACAAGACACAGATGTAGTAACCTGTGTGTGGTTTCCAGGGTAAAGATGGTAGAGAGGTGTATGTTTGATGTGTGTGACAAGACACAGATGTAGTAACCTGTGTGTGGTCCAGGGTAAAGATGGTAGAGAGGTGTGTATGTTTGATGTGTGTGACAAGACACAGATGTAGTAACCTGTGTGTGGTTTCCAGGGTAAAGATGGTAGAGAGGTGTATGTTTGATGTGTGTGACAAGACACAGATGTAGTAACCTGTGTGTGGTTTCCAGGGTAAAGATGGTAGAGAGGTGTATGTTTGATGTGTGTGACAAGACACAGATGTAGTAACCTGTGTGTGGTTTCCAGGGTAAAGATGGTAGAGAGGTGTATGTTTGATGTGTGTGACAAGACACAGATGTAGTAACCTGTGTGTGGTTTCCAGGGTAAAGATGGTAGAGAGGTGTATGTTTGATGTGTGTGACAAGACACAGATGTAGTAACCTGTGTGTGGTTTCCAGGGTAAAGATGGTAGAGAGGTGTATGTTTGATGTGTGTGACAAGACACAGATGTAGTAACCTGTGTGTGGTTTCCAGGGTAAAGATGGTAGAGAGGTGTATGTTTGATGTGTGTGACAAGACACAGATGTAGTAACCTGTGTGTGGTTTCCAGGGTAAAGATGGTAGAGAGGTGTATGTTTGATGTGTGTGACAAGACACAGATGTAGTAACCTGTGTGTGGTTTCCAGGGTAAAGATGGTAGAGAGGTGTATGTTTGATGTGTGTGACAAGACACAGATGTAGTAACCTGTGTGTGGTTTCCAGGGTAAAGATGGTAGAGAGGTGTATGTTTGATGTGTGTGACAAGACACAGATGTAGTAACCTGTGTGTGGTTTCCAGGGTAAAGATGGTAGAGAGGTGTATGTTTGATGTGTGTGACAAGACACTGATGTAGTAACCTGTGTGTGGTTTCCAGGGTAAAGATGGTAGAGAGGTGTATGTTTGATGTGTGTGACAAGACACTGATGTAGTAACCTGTGTGTGGTTTCCAGGGTAAAGATGGTAGAGAGGTGTATGTTTGATGTGTGTGACAAGACACTGATGTAGTAACCTGTGTGTGGTTTCCAGGTAACCTGTGTGTGGTTTCCAGGGTAAAGATGGTAGAGAGGTGTATGTTTGATGTGTGTGACAAGACACTGATGTAGTAACCTGTGTGTGGTTTCCAGGGTAAAGATGGTAGAGAGGTGTATGTTTGATGTGTGTGACAAGACACAGATGTAGTAACCTGTGTGTGGTTTCCAGGGTAAAGATGGTAGAGAGGTGTATGTTTGATGTGTGTGACAAGACACAGATGTAGTAACCTGTGTGTGGTTTCCAGGGAAAAGATGGTAGAGAGGTGTATGTTTGATGTGTGTGACAAGACACAGATGTAGTAACCTGTGTGTGGTTTCCAGGGTAAAGATGGTAGAGAGGTGTATGTTTGATGTGTGTGACAAGACACAGATGTAGTAACCTGTGTGTGGTTTCCAGGGTAAAGATGGTAGAGAGGTGTATGTTTGATGTGTGTGACAAGACACAGATGTAGTAACCTGTGTGTGGTTTCCAGGGAAAAGATGGTAGAGAGGTGTATGTTTGATGTGTGTGACAAGACACAGATGTAGTAACCTGTGTGTGGTTTCCAGGGTAAAGATGGTAGAGAGGTGTATGTTTGATGTGTGTGACAAGACACAGATGTAGTAACCTGTGTGTGGTTTCCAGGGTAAAGATGGTAGAGAGGTGTATGTTTGATGTGTGTGACAAGACACAGATGTAGTAACCTGTGTGTGGTTTCCAGGGTAAAGATGGTAGAGAGGTGTATGTTTGATGTGTGTGACAAGACACAGATGTAGTAACCTGTGTGTGGTTTCCAGGGTAAAGATGGTAGAGAGGTGTATGTTTGATGTGTGTGACAAGACACAGATGTAGTAACCTGTGTGTGGTTTCCAGGGTAAAGATGGTAGAGAGGTGTATGTTTGATGTGTGTGACAAGACACAGATGTAGTAACCTGTGTGTGGTTTCCAGGGTAAAGATGGTAGAGAGGTGTATGTTTGATGTGTGTGACAAGACACAGATGTAGTAACCTGTGTGTGGTTTCCAGGGTAAAGATGGTAGAGAGGCGTATGTTTGATGTGTGTGACAAGACACAGATGTAGTAACCTGTGTGTGGTTTCCATGGTAAAGATGGTAGAGAGGCGTATGTTTGATGTGTGTGACAAGACACTGATGTAGTAACCTGTGTGTGGTTTCCATGGTAAAGATGGTAGAGAGGCGTATGTTTGATGTGTGTGACAAGACACAGATGTAGTAACCTGTGTGTGGTTTCCATGGTAAAGATGGTAGAGAGGCGTATGTTTGATGTGTGTGACAAGACACAGATGTAGTAACCTGTGTGTGGTTTCCAGGGAAAAGATGGCAGAGAAGGCAGGAAGGGATCCCGAGGAACATCAGGTTCTGCAGGAAGTGCTGGAACCCCCGGAGACCCAGGCCGACCGGGACCTCCAGGCTCCCCTGGAGCCCAGGGACCACCAGGAATATCAGGAGCTGCTGGCAAAGCCGGAGACAGGGTGAGTATAAAATATAATCTTATCCTACCCTAACTCGTGTGTTAATCTGAACAACACACCACTGACATTGGGCTTGAAACGGGCTGACATACTTGCAGGACCATAGCTAGCATGGGGGCAAGGGGGGCAGTTGCCCCCCCAGAAAAAATTTGGAAAGCATTATAGAAAGTTCAAGAAAAGGAGTTTTAGACTATTAACTACTCAGATGTGCTGGTTGTCATACATAACTGTGGCTATACAAGTTAACTGAATTTACAGTTTAAATTATAGAATTAAATCTGATGTAAATAGAGCTTAAATTAAATAATTAATCTTATTTAAATAGCTTAAATTAAATAATTAATCTGATGTAAATAGAGTTTAAATTAAATATTTAAATTTGATGTAAATAGAGTTTAAATTAAATAATTAAATTTGATGCAAATAGTTTAAATTAAATAATTTAATTTGACGTACATGTAAATAGACTTTAAATTATAGAATTAAATCTGATGCTAATAGAGTTTAAATTAAATAATTAAATTTGATGTAAATAGAGTTTAAATTAAAGAATTAAATATGATGTAAATAGAGTTTAAATTAAAGAATTAAATCTGATGTAAATAGAGTTTAAATTATAGAATTAAATCTGATGTAAATGGAGTTTAAATTATAGAATTAAATCTGATGTAAATGGAGTTTAAATTATAGAATTAAATCTGATGTAAATGGAGTTTAAATTATAGAATTAAATATATATATTGGTTTCGTCTCTGCTCCTCTGTCTGTCTGTTTGTCCCACATATAGTTTTCCAGATTTTTTCACAATGACTAGAGGTATTAAGCTAAAATTTTGTATATAGCTTTACTATGTATTTTTACAGATCAAGTTTCACTTTCATGGCGATTTATTTATTTTTTACATGATAGGCTTAGACAGTGATAGCCCTTGAATTTAGGAGATAAAACCCCCAATAATTTCCGCAATGTGTCTCAAGATACTGAGCTGAAATTTTGTGTATTATTTTATCATGTACTATAGTCTGTCCCATCGTTCTATAAAAATTAGTCAAATGTATTGCTTTATCAGCAGACTCTGAGACTGTTTGTTTGCCTGGTGACTGACCGTGACTGTGTGTTGGTCCCAGTAGCCGGGGACATGTATTGCTTTATCAGCAGACTCTGAGACTGTTTGTTTGCCTGGTGACTGACCGTGACTGTGTGTTGGTCCCAGTAGCCGGGGACATGTATTGCTTTATCAGCAGACTCTGAGACTGTTTGTTTGCCTGGTGACTGACCGTGACTGTGTGTTGGTCCCAGTAGCCGGACATGACATGTATTGCTTTATCAGCAGACTCTGAGACTGTCTTGTTTGCCTGGTGACTGACCGTGACTGTGTGTTGGTCCCAGTAGCCGGGGACATGTATTGCTTTATCAGCAGACTCTGAGACTGTTTGTTTGCCTGGTGACTGACCGTGACTGTGTGTTGGTCCCAGTAGCCGGGGACATGTATTGCTTTATCAGCAGACTCTGAGACTGTTTGTTTGCCTGGTGACTGACCGTGACTGTGTGTTGGTCCCAGTAGCCGGGGACATGTATTGCTTTATCAGCAGACTCTGAGACTGTTTGTTTGCCTGGTGACTGACCGTGACTGTGTGTTGGTCCCAGTAGCCGGGGACATGTATTGCTTTATCAGCAGACTCTGAGACTGTTTGTTTGCCTGGTGACTGACCGTGACTGTGTGTTGGTCCCAGTAGCCGGGGACATGTATTGCTTTATCAGCAGACTCTGAGACTGTTTGTTTGCCTGGTGACTGACCGTGACTGTGTGTTGGTCCCAGTAGCCGGGGACATGTATTGCTTTATCAGCAGACTCTGAGACTGTTTGTTTGCCTGGTGACTGACCGTGACTGTGTGTTGGTCCCAGTAGCCGGGGACATGTATTGCTTTATCAGCAGACTCTGAGACTGTTTGTTTGCCTGGTGACTGACCGTGACTGTGTGTTGGTCCCAGTAGCCGGGGACATGTATTGCTTTATCAGCAGACTCTGAGACTGTGACTGTGTGTTTTAGCCGGGGACATGTATTGCTTTATCAGCAGACTGACCGTGACTGTGTGTTGGTCCCAGTAGCCGGGGACATGTATTGCTTTATCAGCAGACTCTGAGACTGTTTGTTTGCCTGGTGACTGACCGTGACTGTGTGTTGGTCCCAGTAGCCGGGGACATGTATTGCTTTATCAGCAGACTCTGAGACTGTTTGTTTGCCTGGTGACTGACCGTGACTGTGTGTTGGTCCCAGTAGCGGGGACATGTATTGCTTTATCAGCAGACTCTGAGACTGTTTGTTTGCCTGGTGACTGACCGTGACTGTGTGTTGGTCCCAGTAGCCGGGGACATGTATTGCTTTATCAGCAGACTCTGAGACTGTTTGTTTGCCTGGTGACTGACCGTGACTGTGTGTTGGTCCCAGTAGCCGGGGACATGTATTGCTTTATCAGCAGACTCTGAGACTGTTTGTTTGCCTGGTGACTGACCGTGACTGTGTGTTGGTCCCAGTAGCCGGGGACATGTATTGCTTTATCAGCAGACTCTGAGACTGTTTGTTTGCCTGGTGACTGACCGTGACTGTGTGTAGATTAATACACAGGATAGTCTTAGACACTGAGAATTAAGATACTAGATTAATACACAGGATAGTCTTAGACATTGAGAATTAAGATGCTAGATTAATACACAGGATAGTCTTAGACATTGAGAATTAAGATACTAGATTAATACACAGGATAGTCTTAGACATTGAGAATTAAGATACTAGATTAATACACAGGATAGTCTTAGACATTGAGAATTAAGATACTAGATTAATACACATGATAGTCTTAGACATTGGCTAGTATCAGGCCCAGTGTACTGTTGTTAATTGTAGGGCCCATCTGTAGGAATCATGATCAATATTTCAGGTTTTTGTAAAGCCCAGTGTACTGTTGTTAATTGTAGGGCCCATCTGTAGGAATCATGATCAATATTTCAGGTTTTTGTAAAGCCCAGTGTACTGTTGTTAATTGTAGGGCCCACCTGTAGGAATCATGATCAATATTTCAGGTTTTTATAAAGCCCAGTGTACTGTTGTTAATTGTAGGGCCCACCTGCAGGAATCATGATCAATATTTCAGGTTTTTGTAAAGCCCAGTGTACTGTTGTTAATTGTAGGGCCCATCTGTAGGAATCATGATCAATATTTCAGGTTTTTATAAAGCCCAGTGTACTGTTGTTAATTGTAGGGCCCACCTGCAGGAATCATGATCAATATTTCAGGTTTTTGTAAAGCCCAGTGTACTGTTGTTAATTGTACGGCCCATCTGCAGGAATCATGATCAATATTTCAGGTTTTTATAAGGCCCAGTGTACTGTTGTTAATTGTAGGGCCCACCTGCAGGAATCATGATCAATATTTCAGGTTTTTGTAAAGCCCAGTGTACTGTTGTTAATTGTACGGCCCATCTGCAGGAATCATGATCAATATTTCAGGTTTTTGTAAAGCCCAGTGTACTGTTGTTAATTGTAGGGCCCACCTGCAGGAATCATGATCAATATTTCAGGTTTTTGTAAAGCCCAGTGTACTGTTGTTAATTGTACGGCCCATCTGCAGGAATCATGATCAATATTTCAGGTTTTTATAAGGCCCAGTGTACTGTTGTTAATTGTAGGGCCCACCTGCAGGAATCATGATCAATATTTCAGGTTTTTGTAAAGCCCAGTGTACTGTTGAGAATTGTACGGCCCATCTGCAGGAATCATGATCAATATTTCAGGTTTTTGTAAAGCCCAGTGTACTGTTGTTAATTGTAGGGCCCACCTGCAGGAATCATGATCAATATTTCAGGTTTTTGTAAAGCCCAGTGTACTGTTGTTAATTGTAGGGCCCACCTGCAGGAATCATGATCAATATTTCAGGTTTTTGTAAAGCCCAGTGTACTGTTGTTAATTGTAGGGCCCACCTGCAGGAATCATGATCAATATTTCAGGTTTTTGTAAAGCCCAGTGTACTGTTGTTAATTGTAGGGCCCACCTGCAGGAATCATGATCAATATTTCAGGTTTTTGTAAAGCCCAGTGTACTGTTGTTAATTGTAGGGCCCACCTGCAGGAATCATGATCAATATTTCAGGTTTTTGTAAAGCCCAGTGTACTGTTGTTAATTGTAGGGCCCACCTGCAGGAATCATGATCAATATTTCAGGTTTTTGTAAAGCCCAGTGTACTGTTGTTAATTGTAGGGCCCACCTGCAGGAATCATGATCAATATTTCAGGTTTTTGTAAAGCCCAGTGTACTGTTGTTAATTGTAGGGCCCACCTGCAGGAATCATGATCAATATTTCAGGTTTTTGTAAAGCCCAGTGTACTGTTGTTAATTGTAGGGCCCACCTGCAGGAATCATGATCAATATTTCAGGTTTTTGTAAAGCCCAGTGTACTGTTGTTAATTGTAGGGCCCACCTGCAGGAATCATGATCAATATTTCAGGTTTTTGTAAAGCCCAGTGTACTGTTGTTAATTGTAGGGCCCCCTGCAGGAATCATGATCAATATTTCAGGTTTTTATAAAGCCCAGTGTACTGTTGTTAATTGTAGGGCCCACCTGCAGGAATCATGATCAATATTTCAGGTTTTTGTAAAGCCCAGTGTACTGTTGTTAATTGTAGGGCCCACCAGGACAACCAGGAGCAGTTGGTCCCCAGGGAGAGCGAGGATCTCCAGGATTCCCAGGAGCACAGGGAGAGGCTGGTCCTGCAGGACAGGCTGGAGAAACGGTAAATATTGTTTTGAGGGGGTAACTAGGGGAGTTAACCAGGGTTATAGCACATATATATATATATATGTATATATATATATATATGTGTGTGTGTATCTGTGTTTGTGTGTGTGTGTGTGTGTGTGTGTGTTTCACTGTGTGTGTATATGTGTGTCTGTGTGTGTGTGTGTTTGTGTGTTTTACTGTATGTGTGTGAGTTTCACTGTATGTGTGTGTGTTTCACTGTGTGTGTGTGTGTGTGTGTGTGTGTGTGTGTGCATTTGTGTGTGTTTGTTTCTCTCTCAAGGGTCATAGCAGCCAGATATGGGAAAATGGAGGGGGCGACTAAGCTGCAGTTATGAAAGAAACAATAAATATTGTTTTGGGAGTGGTGGTGGTGGTGGGGTTAACCAGTGGTAGGCTGCCATAAATAGCCCGATTAATGGTTGAAAATGAGGGAAATCTGTGGGCAGGTTGAAGTTTACAATTCAAACTATTTGGGTAGTGCCACCCATCACCGAAGATGAAAATCATAGAACAGGAGAATTGATCGCTCTCATCGGATTGTTTTCCAATTCCAAACACAGCCCAAATCTGGTGCATCAAAAGCTGTGCTGTGTACTGCCCTGTCTATGGAATAGTGCATATAAAACATCTCTTGCTGCTCTCTTGTTAAGAGTAGCCTATGTGGTGGTAGCAGGTTTTCTCTCTAACTCTGTGTGTATGTGTGTGTGTCTCTCTCTCATTCTCTCTGTTTCTCTGTCTCTCTCTCCATCTCTCTCTCTCTCTCTGTCTCTCTCTCTCTCTAACTATCTCTCTCTAACTATCTCTCTCTCTCTCTCTCTCTCTCTCTCTCTCTCTCTCTCTCTCTCTCTCTCTCTCTCTCTCTCTCTGTGTCTCTCTCTCTGTCTCTCTCTCTCTCTCTCTGTCTCTCTCTCTCTCTCTCTCTCTCTCTCTCTCTCTCTCTCTCTCTCTCTCTCTCACTCTCTCTCTCTCTCTCTCTCTCTCTCTCTCTCTCTCTCTCTCTCTCTCTCTCTCTCTCTCTCTCTCTCTCTCTCTCTCTCTCTCTCTCTCTCTCTCTACAGTGTATCTCTGTTTCTCTCTCTCTCTCTCGGTGAATCTAATATAAGTTTTGAAGCCCTAATTTCAAAGTGCTGTAAGAACAAATTTCCCCCAAGTCCCACACATGGGGATTTGTTTTCTGGAACGCTATGGGATGTACTGATTCAGAAAAATATAAAATTAATTTTCCTTTACTTTTTCCACACAATATGTTCATATCTGTATCTGTGTGTGTGATATGGCGAGATGTCATTAAACCTATATTCCCTATTTCCCTTGCAGGGAGAGATTGGAGCACCTGGCCGTGATGGTAAAGACGGACCTACAGGTCCACCAGGCTTCCCCGGACCTGCTGGCGCTTCTGGACCTCCAGGCGAGCCAGGTCCTACTGTGAGTATATGACGGTCAAGTTAACAGCTTTAGTTCTGGTATTGTGAGTAGATCGCGGTCAAGTTAACAGCTTTAGTTCTGGTATTGTGAGTAGATGGCGGTCAAGTTAACAGCTTTAGTTCTGGTATTGTGAGTAGATCGCGGTCAAGTTAACAGTTTTAGTTCTGGTATTGTGAGTATATGACAATCAAGTTAACAGTTTTAGTTCTGGTATTGTGAGTATATGGCAGTCAAGTTAACAGTTTTAGTTCTGGTATTGTGAGTAGATGGCGGTCAAGTTAACAGCTTTAGTTCTGGTATTGTGAGTAGATCGCGGTCAAGTTAACAGTTTTAGTTCTAGTATTGTGAGTATATGACAATCAAGTTAACAGTTTTAGTTCTGGTATTGTGAGTATATGGCAGTCAAGTTAACAGTTTTAGTTCTGATACTGTGAGTATATGACAGTCAAGTTAACCATTTTAGTTCTGGTACTGTGAGTATATGACAGTCAAGTTAACAGCTTTAGTTCTGGTATTGTGAGTATATGGCAGTCAAGTTAACAGTTTTAGTTCTGGTATTGTGAGTATATGGCAGTCAAGTTAACAGTTTTAGTGCTGGTACTGTGAGTATATGACAGTCAAGTTAACAGCTTTAGTTCTGGTATTGTGAGTATATGACAGTCAAGTTAACAGCTTTAGTTCTGGTATTGTGAGTATATGACAGTCAAGTTAACACTTCTAGTTCTGGTACTGTGAGTAAATGACAGTCAAGTTAACACTTCTAGTTCTGGTAATGTGAGTATATGGCAGTCAAATTAACAGCTTTAGTTCTGGTATTGTGAGTATATAGCAGTCAAGTTAACAGTTTTAGTGTTGGTACTGTGAGTATATGACAGTTAAGTTAACAGTTTTAGTTCTGGTATTGTGAGTATATGACAGTCAAGTTAACACTTCTAGTTCTGGTACTGTGAGTATATAACAGTCAAGTTAACAGTTTTAGTTCTGGTACTGTGAGTATATGACATTCAAGATAACAGTTTTAGTTCTGGTACTGTGAGTATATGTTAGTCAAGTTAACAGTTTTAGTTCTGGTACTGTGAGTTTATGACAGTCAAGTTAACAGTTTTAGTTCTGATACTGTGAATATATGACAGTCAAGTTAACAGTTTTAGTTCTGGTATTGTGAGTATATGGCAGTGAACTTAACACTTTTAGTTCTGGTACTGTGAGTATGTGGCAGTCAAGTTAACAGCTTTAGTTCTGGTACTGTGAGTGTATGACAGTCAAGTTAACAGCTTTCGTTCTGGTACTGTGAGTATATGACAGTCAAGTTAACAGCTTTGGTTCTGGTACTGTGAGTATATGGCAGTCAGGTTAACAGTTTTAGTTCTGGTATTGTGAGTATATGACAGTCAGGTTAACACTTTTACTTCTGGTACTGTGAGTATATGACAGTCAGGTTAACACTTTTAGTTCTGGTACTGTGAGTATGTGTCAATCAAGTTAACAGGTTTAGTTCTGGTACTGTGATATGTCAGTCAAGTTAACAGTTTTAGTGCTCAGCTGATTGTCCCAAATACCACTGACATACCAATAACTACATTATATGTAATTGTTTTTCTTTGTAAGGGTTCTTCTGGCAAAGATGGACTTCCTGGACCTCCTGGTAAATCTGGGGAACGAGGATCCCGTGGGGCTAGGGGACAATCCGGACCGCCTGGACTCAATGGACCAATCGTATGTACTTTTACAAACCAAACACTGTCACAGATTTAAATATTATTCAAAATAAAGTCACCAACATAAATAAATCAAAATAAACCATCATAAATAACTCAAAATGAAATCATGTTATAAAAGCAGAAATAAATAATGAGATCATTAAAATGGCTGTATCAAAACTGCATAACGATTCACATAAATTTATTAATTCTTACTTTTAAATGTTAAGATTTTACCTAGAACATTTCTTTTTGCATTGCATCTTAATTTGTGTTACAGATTTATTTTTTAAATTACATTTAACTTTAATTTGTGTTAAAGATATTAGTGTTGTTGTTGTCTTTTACATTGTAACTTAATTTGTGTTACAGATATTGGGGGAGGGATTTGTAGGGTTTTTTATATTATAACTTAATTGTTGTTACAGATATATATATATATATATATATATATATATATATATATATAAATATATATATATTTTCAACATTGTAACTTTAATTTGTTTTAAACTATTTGTTTTTTTGTTTTTTCTCACTCAGGGAGCCCCTGGACCCAGTGGACCAGCTGGATCTAACGGAGAGCGTGGAGAGAGGGTCAGTGTGTGATTAGTGAAATACTTCTTCTACTCCATAAATACTCCAAGTGTATTTGATATCTATTTCACACAAACATCATGAATATACGAATACAAACATCATAAAACGTCATTAATACATAAATCATAAAAATACATACATAATAAATACATATAAATAAATAAATACATAATAAATAATTAATACATAAATACATACAAATAAATAAATACATGATAAATACCAACATTATAAATGCCAGGATTCTTTTTTAATCATGGATTAACCTAATTTTGCAAGAAATGTAAATTTACACTTGAAACCTATTGCTTTAATTACAAACGGTAGAAATAATAAAGTTCAACATATTCATAAATCACTTTCTTTTGTTCTTACCATGACCCATTTCTATACTGACTTACAAGTACATTTCTACATGAAACAGATATCAAATACTTGTAAACGTACAACTTCTAACTGTACTGATTTACATTTCTACATGAAACAGATATCAAATACTTGTAAACGTACAACTTCTAACTGTACTGATTTACATTTCTACATGAAACAGATATCAAATACTTGTAAACGTACAACTTCTAACTGTACTGATTTACATTTCTACATGAAACAGATATCAAATACTTGTAAACGTACAACTTCTAACTGTACTGATTTACATTTCTACATGAAATATATATCAAATACACATGTACTTGTAAACGTACAACTTAAATTCTAATTGTAAATGTAGAGTTGCATGCAGTGTTTTTCTTAGCGCTAAGATCACTGTAAGTGCGTAACTACATTGTACCTTATACACTCGAGGCGATCTTAGCTCTAAGATCACTGTAAGTGCATAACTACCTTATACACTCAAGGCGATCTTGGTGCTAAGATCACTTTGTGCAAGTTTGTTTGCTAATTAAAGGGATATTCCTGAGTTTGCTGCAATTTTTAAGATGTTATCACCTAACAGAGACTTTTTAACGATTGTAATTATACATGAAGTATATTTTTCTGCATAAAATATTACTGGCTGTATATTAAACGTGATTCTGATCGTTCAACTATTTGTACTAGGTTAAATTTCATTTTATTTCCTAAAATATATTTTTTCATACATACGAAATTATTTGAAGATAAAATCCAGTTTGGGCTTCTTACAAATATTAAGACGACCAGATTTGATTGGGGTTTTTCATATCTTTACAGGGAGAGAGAGGCCAGCAAGGACCAATGGGTTCAAGAGGAGCACAAGGTCTTCAAGTAAGTATACACCAACCTCGTTATAAAGGACACCTTGTATTAGGGGCCATTCAAATATTACGTAATGCTATTTTTGTCAAAATTAGACACCCACCCTTGTAAGTAACGCTAGACCATACCCCCCCCCCCAATATTACGTAACACTCGGAGATACACCCCCCCCCCCCCAACACACAGACAAAGCAACGTGGCAATGTTTATTTATACCCATGTCTACTACGATGACGTCATTAAAGTGACGTATTGCTGTACGATGGAGAAAACACCCACGAGTATTCACTTCTGCCATTTTAAAAAATCTGGTGTATTAAAGCATTTCAGCTTGACTTATAATTGTTTTGGGTTTACATTTACCTCTAAAAACCTACATTTTATATTGTTGTCATGGCATGGCACGTTTAAGAGAAAACAAAATTCTGTTACGTAACGCTGTTCAATACACCCCCCCTACCCCTTGTAACGCCACATAATGCTTAGACTTACACCCCCCACCCCCTAGCATTACGTAATATTTGAATGGCCCCTTACAGCCACCTGTCTTTAAAGGACATCCACAGTTCAAGTTTATATTTTGTGCACATACAGGTAGTACTAAAACAAATAACTTCCGGCTAGGTCAAAGTTTGAGATGCACTGAACTTTTGATACCACAAGTACTGTCATTGTTGATAAATATGAGTGTTTGTTGTAAAAAAAAAAAAAATATTTCATCGGGGCAAAATATGTATGCAATTTTATTTCATCTAGTACCACAGTGTCAAGTAGTCTTGTGCTTGGAACATGTATGGGGTACCTGTAAAAAATGAAAGTACTTGAATTTTGTGTGGAACTAGGATAGTAATAGACGCTACCCGTTATCTCAGAAATAAGCATCTTAACCCCCAATTTTTTCTTATTCACTTAGGGTGAGGGATGGTAGTACTTATATATGTGGTGTATATGTCGATATGTTACATACTATTGTCGTCTATGGAATTTGATTTGGTGGTATACACCCTACGTTTATGTATCTACAGAGCTGCATAGTGCAGTGGTATTTGATGCAATATATGGATATAAAAATCCATGCTGATACCCAAATATTGGTTTCTAAGACAATTACTTTTTTGTTCATATTTATTCTGTATTGTGTTATTACTTTCTTTGTTCCTTTTAGGGAGTACAAGGAATGAAGGGTGAACAAGGAGATAGGGGTGAAAATGGTGCTAAGGTACGTGTGTTTTTATTGTTGCTTTTTTCTTTCTTTTTTTCTCTCAACATATTTGATTCTTCATTGTACATGAACTTGTATATGTATTTTAATTTGGACCATACATTAGCAAGATGAAATTAAATATGTTTGTCAAATGTTTACATCTGTTGAGATAATGTTAACCTAATAAACAAAGCATTAATTTTATTATTAGAATTATAATTACATTATCAATATTATTATTATTATCATTATTATTATCATTATCATTCTCATTATTATTACTATATCATTATCATTATCATTGTCATTGTCATTGTCATTGTCATTGTCATTGTCATTGTCATTGTCATTGTCATTGTCATTTATCATTATCATTATCATTATCATTATTATTACTATTTCAGGGAGACAAAGGATGGCCAGGCATGCCAGGTGGTCAAGGTCGTCCTGGGCCGGCCGTAAGTAGAATTATTATTTTTATTATTTAAGCTTTGAACCATGTCATATTCACATTAGTACAGTGTAGTTAGCAGAGAAAAGACATTGTTACGGAATCTAAACATTCTACTAATTGACAGTAGAGAAGAGATTGTTACGGAATCTAAACATTCTACTAATTGACAGTAGAGAAGACATTGTTACGGAATCTAAACATTCTACAAACTGACAGTAGAGAAGACATTGTTACGGAATCTAAACATTCTACTAATTGACAGTAGAGAAGACATTGTTACGGAATCTAAACATTCTACTAATTGACAGTAGAGAAGAGATTGTTACGGAATCTAAACATTCTACTAATTGACAGTAGAGAAGACATTGTTACGGAATCTAAACATTCTACTAATTGACAGTAGAGAAGAGATTGTTACGGAATCTAAACATTCTACTAATTGACAGTAGAGAAGAGATTGTTACGGAATCTAAACATTCTACAAACTGACAGTAGAGAAGAGATTGTTACGGAATCTAAACATTCTACTAATTGACAGTAGAGAAGAGATTGTTACGGAATCTAAACATTCTACTAATTGACAGTAGAGAAGACATTGTTACGGAATCTAAACATTCTACTAATTGACAGTAGAGAAGAGATTGTTACGGAATCTAAACATTCTACTAATTGACAGTAGAGAAGAGATTGTTACGGAATCTAAACATTCTACAAACTGACAGTAGAGAAGAGATTGTTACGGAATCTAAACATTCTACTAATTGACAGTAGAGAAGAGATTGTTACGGAATCTAAACATTCTACAAACTGACAGTAGAGAAGAGATTGTTACGGAATCTAAACATTCTACTAATTGACAGTAGAGAAGAGATTGTTACGGAATCTAAACATTCTACTAATTGACAGTAGAGAAGAGATTGTTACGGAATCTAAACATTCTACTAATTGACAGTAGAGAAGAGATTGTTACGGAATCTAAACATTCTACAAATTGACAGTAGAAAAGAGATTGTTAGGTGATCTAAACATTCTACTAATTGACAGTAGAAAAGAGATTGTTAGATAATCTAAACATTCTACTAATTGACAGTAGAGAAGATATTTTTAGGTAATCTAAACATTCTACAAATTGACAGGTTAAATATGTATTTAATGAACAGAATGAACTGCAATGTCTTAATTTGAAAATTTTCTGAATGTAAAATGGAAATCAGAATTTTGTGAAGTATATTTCTGAAACAAAAATGGATGTCATAATTTTGTAAGGAAACTATCTAGAAGTAAAATGGCTACGGTACCCAGATTTTACAGTCTTATTTAAGTGGGAGAAAAAAGTATGGTGTTTCAGAATTTTGGAAATGTTTTTCTAAATATAAAATGGATATAAGATGTAAATATAACAACCTCTTTCTAAAAGTAAAATGAATATCAGAATTTTGTAAAGCTGATCTTTCTGGCAGTAATATGAATATATATGTATATGTATATATATTTAAAAAGAGGAAATATTCCAAGTAAAAAAGCCAGTTTTACTAAAATATGACTATAGCCAAAATAAGATGATCAATTTAAACTTTACCTTGTTTTGTTATTCATCGAATCTCACTATCTCATTTGACTGCATGTGTAACTGTTAAATCTAACTTCAGTTGAAGTTTAAGTTAAATTTGTCATCCAAAGACTGAGATTTTTAATGATATTTGAATGTTTTTAAAAATACAGTGGCTATTAAGTATGAAAATACATGATACGAAGATTTACATGTATGACCACTGTTTGTCTCTTTTAGGGAAACAATGGAGAAATGGGACCACCAGGACCTGCGGGAATAGCAGGAAAACCAGTAAGTGATACAAAACACCCACAATAACACAGACTGATGTATATAGCCTGTCCCACAGGAAAACCAGTAAGTGATACAAAACACCCACAATAACACAGACTGATGTATATAGCCTGTCCCACAGGAATACCAGTAAGTGATACAAAACACCCACAATAACACAGACTGATGTATATAGCCTGTCCCACAGGAAAACCAGTAAGTGATATAAAACACCCACAATAACACAGACTGATGTATATAGCCTGTCCCACAGGAAAACCAGTAAGTGATACAAAACACCCACAATAACACAGACTGATGTATATAGCCTGTCCCACAGGAATACCAGTAAGTGATACAAAACACCCACAATAACACAGACTGATGTATATAGCCTGTCCCACAGGAAAACCAGTAAGTGATACAAAACACCCACAATAACACAGACTGATGTATATAGCCTGTCCCACAGGAAAACCAGTAAGTGATACAAAACACCCACAATAACACAGACTGATGTATATAGCCTGTCCCACAGGAATACCAGTAAGTGATACAAAACACCCACAATAACACAGACTGATGTATATAGCCTGTCCCACAGGAAAACCAGTAAGTGATACAAAACACCCACAATAACACAGACTGATGTATATAGCCTGTCCCACAGGAATACCAGTAAGTGATACAAAACACCCACAATAACACAGACTGATGTATATAGCCTGTCCCACAGGAATACCAGTAAGTGATACAAAACACCCACAATAACACAGACTGATGTATATAGTCTGTCCCACAGGAATACCAGTAAGTGATACAAAACACCCACAATAACACAGACTGATGTATATAGCCTGTCCCACAGGAATACCAGTAAGTGATACAAAACACCCACAATAACACAGACTGATGTATATAGCCTGTCCCACAGGAAAACCAGTAAGTGATACAAAACACCCACAATAACACAGACTGATGTATATAGCCTGTCCCACAGGAATACCAGTAAGTGATACAAAACACCCACAATAACACAGACTGATGTATATAGCCTGTCCCACAGGAATACCAGTAAGTGATACAAAACACCCACAATAACACAGACTGATGTATATAGCCTGTCCCACAGGAATACCAGTAAGTGATACAAAACACCCACAATAACACAGACTGATGTATATAGCCTGTCCCACAGGAATACCAGTAAGTGATACAAAACACCCACAATAACACAGACTGATGTATATAGTCTGTCCCACAGGAATGCCTTTTTTCATACTATGAAATTTACTACAAGTTATTTATTTCTGAGCCGATTGATTTGTAAATTGCACACAAAAATAGTATTTGTTTGTTATTTCCAAAACACTTATACTTGTTTTCTTACGTCAAACCAAACTGAAATTATTTATAAAAAACATTTTTATAGAATAATGGGACGGACTATATAGGCTGTCATTTTTTATAAAGAGTCTTAGCTTCAGTTACAGGTAAGTAAAGAATAATGAATATACAGAGGACTACATCGGTAAGTGATAAGAGAAACAACAAATAACATAGAGACTGGTGTTCATCAATCACTTTTGCTAAATAGTCGTAGATTTAACTATAAAGTCTACCATTTACAAATACTTTTTTCTATGGATGTATGCACCTCAACCTTTTGGAACAATCACTTTCACTTCAACATTTGACCTTTTTATATTTAGGAGATAACCATATGGAGTTTTTAAATTTTCAGGTGTTATTGTCTGTTTCATCCCACAAAGATCCCAAAAATGAAACATTTGCGGGCCTCAAATAGACAATAACACCTGTAAATGTAAAAACTCCATATCATTATGTCCATTGTAAACAGAATGTTTTTCTATGGAACTAACTGTACATTTGGTATTTCTTGAAAAAAATACCTGACTACAATCTAACAAAATAACAGAAAGAAGGACAAAGAAAATGATATTTTGATTAAAAGCATCTTTCTTTACTGTTTTATTTTTGGTCTTTATTTCCATTGTGTTTTTTTACTCTTTTTTTTATTAAATTTAATATAACCTACCACGAATATGGCCAAAAACATGGGAGCTTGAGTTATTTGCCTATCCAGGACAAAATAAAAAGAGGTTTCTGACTGGTTAAAATGGTATATTTCTGTGTTTAGGGTCAGTCAGGCAGACGTGGATCACCAGGAAAGCCTGGATCACCAGGACAGATGGGCCGACCAGGATCTTCAGTAAGAATTATATATTTATATTTTTAAAACTCCTTCCATTTACCAGTGTCAGATATCCTCACATGTTGTTGCACATCTTCACCCATATGCCATCTCTACTCTACATGTACTCTACTCTTATTTTCATGCTTATATCCAATTAAGGTTCAAGCACACTGTCCTGGGCATACATCTCAGCTATCTGGGCTGTCTGTTCAGGACAGTAAGTTAGTGGTTAGTGAGAGAGAAGATGGTGTAAAAACTTGCTCTGGGTGGGAGCCGGTACCAGGCTGTGAGCTCAGTACCTACCACGACACCACTGAGGCTGGTATACCTTTCCATCTCTGTTTTGTCCTATTTCCATTTTCTGTTTTATTTTATTTTTTGTTGCATTTACATTTTGCATCATATTTTCATTTTCTGTTTTACTATTTTTGGTCTTATTTCCATTTTCTGTCCTATTCTTATTTTCCATCCTATTGTCACTTCTTATTTCCATTTTCTGTCCTATTCTTATTTTCCAATCTATTATCACTTATTTCCATTTTCTGTCCTATTCTTATTTTCCATCCTATTGTCATTTCTTATTTCCATTTTCTGTCCTATTCTCATTTTCCATCTTATTGTCATTTCTTGTTTCCATTTTCTGTCCTATTCTTATTTTCCATCCTATTGCCATTTCTTATTTCCATTGTCTGTCCTATTCTCATTTTCCATCTTATTGTCATTTCTTGTTTCCATTTTCTGTCCTATTCTCATTTTCCATCTTATTGCCATTTCTTATTTCCATTGTCTGTCCTATTCCTATTTTCCATCCTATTGTCACTTCTTATTTCCATTTTCTGATCATTTTCATTTTCTGTAATTTTTATGTCCCATTGTCATCCCTGTTTTCATTTTTTAACCCATCAAGTCTATGATTTCTTATTTTACATCTATTTTTCTTTGTGTTTAGGGACCAAGAGGACCATCAGGAGACTTGGGACCACCAGTAAGTGTTAACGCAGACAACTTAATTAAAGGGGCAGTCTCATGGTTGTGTAATGATCTAAAATATTGATTTATTTTATTGTAAAATGTAAAAATTATTCTTTGAATTATGGCAACAAAAAACAAAAAACTAATAATTTCATTTAGTACTATTTTATAAATGTATATTACTATTGCAAAATCCAATAAGGGTTAATAACACATTAATGGATATGATGAATTTGAATTATATCTTCAAACTAACAAAGAACAGGCTGCTATATTTTGATTTGGTTACACGATGAAGAGTTTCACCAAAAATTCTTGATGAAACATGTTTACACCGAGTGGCAGCACGTTCCAGTTGTGATATTTTTCAGTTTATCATGGAACGATTACATGCACGTGTGCGATCAATTAATTTGTAGTTATTTATCACCAATGTAAAAATAACAAAATATGAAATTTGTAGCTTAATTTGAGAATGTACCTTTAAATGGTCTTTTGTCTCATATACATGGATATGATTTTGTACATTATAATAGTTATGTCTGTTTGATTAAAAAATACTTATTAATAGATTGAAATATGATCTGCTTAGCATACTAAAATGTTTAAATTGCCATTTTAAAAACTGCTTAATGTTGTCCATGCCAATATGTCTTTTAATTCTTGTTAAACCTACATTCAACACAGAATAATCCTAAGTTTATGTAAAAATAATTATCATACAAATGTAGATAACCATTTCTGTAGAAATATGACAAAAAATATGACAAGTTTAAAATACACCCTAGAACCCTGTGCTTATTTAAATTACATCATAGAATAATGTGTTTATTTAAATTACATCATAGAATCATGTGTTTATTTAAATTATATCATAGAATCATGTGTTTATATGTAGAAATTCATCACAGAAACCTTTATGTACAGAGATGACGGAAAGTTCTAAATATATTTTAGAATAACTTTAGGATTAAATAAAAGCCTGACATTGACTGCTGGATACACTGTATGTATAAAAGAGGATAGCATAATATTAACGTGGACTTTGTTGACTTGTTTTCTAGGGACAGCCAGGCCGACCAGGACCCCCAGGACCCCCAGGTCCTCCAGTAAGTGTAGACTGATTTGTTTAACCAGATAATGATACCTTTTGTATCCTTCGAGATCATTAAGCATTCACTCGAGGGACTACAAGGAATATTCCCCCATCGGAAACTGTTGTTAAGTGATCTTGGTATGGATAGCTTACATCACATGATAATGGGAATTTTGAGAATTTTGGCTCCATGATTTTACCTGTGTACTACCAATATCCAAACTACTTGGAATAATCATTTCCAAGAAATTCAGAGGTCTGATATTTGTATTGTTATGGTCTGATATTTGTATTGTTATGGTCTGATATTTGTATTGTTATGTTTTGATATCTGTATTGTTATGGTCTGATATGTGTATTGTTATGGTCTGATATGTGTATTGTTATGGTCTGATATTTGTATTGTTATGGTCTGATATCTGTATTGTTATGGTCTGATATGTGTATTGTTATGGTCTGATATCTGTATTGTTATGGTCTGATATTTGTATTGTTATGGTCTGATATTTGTATTGTTATGGTCTGATATCTGTATTGTTATGATCTGATATTTGTATTGTTATGTATCAGATCAATCAGACTCCACTCATCAAGGGATTCAAGCCAGGGAGTGGTCTTTATAAAATTCCAGCTCTCTACCTACTGCGTTGATATGGAAATTCCCAATAGCTACAATGTACTGGCGGCAAGAGCACTTGATACGAACTATACTAGTTTTACCCTAGTGATGTACTGAAACTCATCAAAACTCAACTCAGTAAACTGGAAATCCATCAAAAGTGGATGTTTTTCACAGTCCCTTTAAACATTAGTACAAAACGGAACCTCTTTGTACCACACACACATTAAAATCAGACTTTTTTAATTATGCCCAGAGTGTGTCCAATTGAGAAGGGTTTCACTGTATTCCATACTGATTATGAGAATATTTGAGAGGATAGGAAGAATTTTTATTTTGTTTTATGTCCTGCAAAAGTTGCTTTATATAAGACACATTTTACACAAAAGACTAAATCTGTATTTAACATATTACTATGATGTTATTTACACAAAAGACTAAATCTGTATTTAACATATTACTGTGATGTTATTTACACAAAAGACTAAATCTGTATTTAACATATTACTATGATGTTATTTTTCAGGGCTATGCACCAGTCTATGCACCTCGACAGCAGCAGAGCAAGGGACCCGATCCATATTATGTATGTTAAAATTTGGTTTAAAGTTTGTTTTGTTTAACGCCACCACTAGAGCACATTGGCTATTAAATATCAAACATATGATAATTTTGACACAGTCTTAGAGAGACTTTTCCATTAGTAGCAAGGGATCTTTTATATGCACCATCCCACAGACAGGATAGCACATACCACGATGGAATCGTGGGCTGGCGAAGTCAGAACCCAAGTCCATGGTGGGCGTGCCTGAACCGTAAGGATGTGGGCACGTTAATACAGTTCCCTTCCCTTCCCTTCCATACCACAGCCTTTGATATACCCGTCATGGTGCACTGGCTAGAACGAAAAATAGCCCAATGGGCCCACCAACAGGGATTGATCCCAGACCGACCGCGCATCAGGTGTGCACTTTACCACTGGGCTACATCCCGTCCCTATTATGTATGTATGTATATCTCTCTTTTCAACATGTAGGTGCTTAATACATGTATTTCTTTATTACTCCAGCAGTCTCCCAATAAGAGAATAATTTTTTTATTCTTTTTTTTTCACTTACAAAAGAAATATCACTATAGAAATATATACTAAGCAATGACCTAGTCGGTAGTAAATGTGATATCAAGATTTAGCAAACATACAAACATAATTTTAAATGTTTGATTTTATTACATGTCTATTTCCAGTGTTAAAATTGTAATAAAATGATATTTTAATACAATGCTTTACAGTAGCATAGTGTGGGTTGTCAGTGCCTGGTGCAAGGCAAGTATTGCACCACCCCCTAACCAGTGGACCGTTAGCACTCCCCGAGTCCCTTCCACCAGTCCAGGATTTTGTGTCCAGGGCAACCGCCCCGGTGGTCCCGCCCACGCTACATCACTGATGCTTTATAAATGTTTTCAACAGAAAGAGAATGAAACTGAAAGTTGCATCAATATACTCAGAATATAGTGTGTAAATAGAGAATAATACATGAGTGGACGTTAGATACCATTTATCTCACAACGAGTTGCTTGAAAATATATCTAACGAGCGAAAGCGAGTTTGATATGTTTTTAAACAACGAGTTGTAAGATAAATGGTATCTAACAGACACGAATATATTATTCTATTTCTTACATATCCTCAAAAACCAGGTTTTAAGCAAATTTTAACATCTTTTGAGACTAAAAGTTATTTACAGCCATTGCACATGTGGCTGACTTACGCGTCACAGACACATGATTGTCAGGTTAACAATATGTCATACTGTAATTGATTTCCATCTTGGGTGGGTTTTTTTATTGGACATATGGCATTTGTGACCTGGTCATCACCTAGGAGCAGCCAGTCATATGTCTGGAAATTGTTAACACACGTATGTGTGTAAACAACCATGTGTTATCAAAAATAACGCATGGTGTTCTCACCAGTGGGTGTGTAAGAAACTGTCTTACATCATTTCTCTAATAGTAAAGAAAAAAAAGTATCTTGAGTAATAAATATAATAGTAAACTTTGTACCCATTAATGTTATCAGATTTTATCATTCAATAATAATTGTTTTTCTTTTCTTCAGCAATATGACCAGCCATATGCAGTAAGTATATTTTTATTCCTACTATTTCCCAACTTATTGCTAGTGTTTACATATTTTTTTATCTCTGATTAATCAGACATTAAAAAAAAATGTCATTCATACACCTTTTACATCCAAGAACCATTTCAGTCAGTCAGTCAGTCAGTCAGTCAGTCAGTCAGTATGTCAGTCCAGAGCTAACTATGCCACTTGTCAAATTTGCCAATTGGTTCATTTTATTTTAACTGATAACTGTATCTGCAATTGTTTCAGTTACATAGATAATTATTGAGTTTTTTACTCGCACCGAACTAGCCATTCATTCGTCCATCCATCACTTCATTCATCTATCCATTAATTTATCCATCCCTTCATCTATTCATTCATCCATTCACCCATTCATCCATCCATCCATTCATCCATCTATCCCTTCATTCCTTCATTCCTTCATTAATTCATCCATCCATCCATTCATCCATCTATCCCTTCATTCCTTCATTAATTAATTCATTAATCCATTTATTTGTTTTCTTTTTTCTGTCATCTTCCAGCCCATGCCAACGTCTGTGATATTTGACCACGAGAATCTTCAGATTGTCAAGGAAGCCATTATCCGTGCTGGCCGAGCATCTGGCGCCCGCCACTCACCCTCTGTCACATGCAGACACATCAAAGAGGACTTCCCAGACTCCAAGGATGGTATGTCTCAAGTAGGGTCTCCACCAGTCCAACATATTGGACTCTGGTACTCGAGGGTCAAACTCCACCTGGATCCGAGTACCCGACACTTACACTAGATGATAATGAGACTAAGGAATAAAGTAAAATATTAGACTAGAGTACTTGAAGGTCAAACTCCACCTGGATCCGAGTACCCGACACTTACACTAGATGATAATGAGACTAAGGAATAAAGTAAAATAGCATGATGCATCTTAATTCGAACGCTGAACATGGATGTTAAATCCTGCCATTGTATTGCATTCCACACATTCAACTTTTGTTTTCCCTCCATGTCTCATAGCCCTATAATGTAATCGGCACTGGTCAAGCATATGGCAAAGTGGCGTAAAAAATAGTATAAATGAGAGTGCTCTTTCTTGCATGGTTACTTGAGTCCTGTGAACAGACTTGAGTCTTGCTAGACTCGGCCCGTGCCCATGGATGGTACGTCTCAAGTGAAATAAATCAAATATGTAAATATAATTCAGGGGTAGCACAGTGGTACGGTTCAAGGGTGCCAGACTCTCCTTTTAAATTCACCTGGAACGGACATTTTCACAGATATAACAAATATAACCCACAAAAAAAAAGAAGTAATATGGCTATGCCCATAAATAAACCAGGTATAACAAATCTTAACCAACTGTACCCCCAGATTTGTTATAAACCAGTTTATTTATGGGGCATGGTACTGTTGGTTAAAAAATTTATAAACCGGTTTATTTATGTACTGTTGGTTAAGATTTGTTATAAACCAGATTATGAACTGTTGTACTGAGTGTTAAGATTTGTTATAAACCGGATTATGGACTGTTGTTTTCAGGAAAATATTGGATTGATCCTGATGGTGATTCTGGACAGAATGCGATGGAGGTGACATGCAAGATGGACACCATGGAAACCTGCATTGTCCCAAGCCCCGACGAGGCAGGTTACACTTTGATAGGTGGCGCTGTGTAATAGAACAGAGTGCCCCAACCTTTCTCCATTTTGTATCCCACCCAACATACACACAATTATGGCTAGTGCCACTCATTCAAATCAGAAGAAGATTTTATAAGTTTACCACACATACACACAATTATGGCTAGTGCCACTCATTCAAATCAGAAGAAGATTTTATAAGTTTACCACACATACACACAATTATGGCTAGTGTCAGTCGAATCACAGGAAGCTTTTGTATCCTAACCCCCTCACCCTCCCACCCACCCTATTAAAATCCGAGGAAGCTTTTGTATCCCACTTTCCACCCCCCCCCACACAAGACCAGGGCCACTTGTTCAGATGACAACAACATCTGACACCACCCCTACTTCCCTCAATATTGAAGAGTGAAAACAAGTATCATTAATTTTTAACCTATTATTTGTAAAATAAATTGTTTTATCTAACAAACAGGAATGCAGTATTCCGTTTCTTACATATCCTCAAAAACCAGGTTTCAATTTTTAAAATGCATTTTCCAACTAAAACCTATTTACAGTGCTCGTGCTTGCACAGTTCACATAGGTAGTTGTCTGTAGTGTTAATTTCATTGGACAGTTTGACTTTGACATGTAGGTAATCACTGTTGAGCAGCCAAGCAGATGTCTGTAAGTCTAACTCTAGCATTTGGGATATGGCCATGTGATACAATACTTATCACACTGTTCTCTCCAACTGGTGTGTAAGAAAGTTTTTTTTATATATTATTGTTTCTATTTTTGTGTTTTACAGTTTGCACCAGACAAGTGGACAAAGAACAACAGACCTGGACAATTCTTTATGGAGGACATTAACAATGACAAAGAAGTATGTACACCCAGCTATACTCATCCACAACACACTTATTGTAACATGTATATCCCTCCATTATGTAAAGCATCCAAATGTGTTGCTACAATATAGTTATATAGTTATTGATAATGGGAGGTATTCATTTTCATTTTCATTTTCATTTTAAATTTATGTTTATACTTGTATTTAAATAGGGTTTAAGCACGCTGTCCTGGGCACACCCCTCAGCTATCTGGGCTGTTTGTTCAGGACAGAAGTTTATGGTTGGCTTTTAGCTGTTCGTGAGAGAGAAGTCAATGTAGCCTCATCACTGAGCTGTTAAAACTTGCTCTGGGTGCAAGTCAGTCTCAATAAATAATTTCCCAACCCAGCCGTCCACCCAGCCATCCATCCATTCATCCATCCATACATTCATTCACTATCTACCCAGCCATCCATCCAATCAGTCATCCATCCACTACCCACCCACTCATTCATCCATCTTTACCATCCATCTGTCCACCCATTACTCACCCATCCACCCATCATCCATCCATCCATCCATCCATCTATCCATGCATGCTTCCATCCATCCATCCATCCATCCAATTATTCATCCACCCACTCATCCATCTACCTATCCATCCATCCACCCACAACCCACCTAACCAACCATCCACCCATCGTTTCCACCAACCTACCCATCCATCCATCCATCCATCCATCCATCCAACTATCCATCCACCCATAACCCACTCATCCATCTACCTATCCATCCATTTTTTCCATCCATCCATCCATCCACCAATCCATCCATCCATCCATCCATCCATCCACCCATGGGTTGTAAGTCCAGGACAGTGGGTTAGGTGTTAGTTGGTTAGTGGTTAGTGAGAGAGAAGAGGGTGTAGTGGTCTTACACCTACCCATTGAGTCCGTAAGAACTCAAGCCGGTACTGGGCTGTGAACTCTGTACCTACCAGCCTGTAGTCTGATGGCTTAACCACGACGCCACCGAGGCCAGTCAACCTATCCCTCAATATTTATGATAATCTTGACATAGCCTGACTTTATTTTCTCTGCACAGTTCTGGTACAAGATTGAGTCTTCCCAGCTCAACTTCCTGCAGCTGCACTCCGCTCAGGCTACACAATCCATCACTTACAACTGTTTCAACTCGAATGCCTATGGCACCAGGCTTATATCGGCTACAGGGGAGGAGCTGGACACCGCTGACGGGAGGTTCAGAAAATCTACATTTATAACAACAGTACAGGACGAGTGTGATATGGTGAGTGAGACCTCCCTAAACATCCTCCCAACATTAGAAGGCGGGACGTAGCCCAGTGGTAGAGTGCTCGCTTGATGCGCGGTCGGTGTCGGATCGATCCCCATCGGTGGGCCCATTGGGCTATTTCTCGTTCCAGCCAGTGCACCACGACTGGTATATCAAAGGTTGTGGTATGTACTACCCTGTCTGTGGAATGGTGCATATAAAAGATCCTTTGTTGCCAATCGAAAAAAGTAGTTTATGAAGTGGCGACAGTGGGTTTCCTCTCTCAGTATCTGTGTTGTTCTTAACCAGACCTGACACCATATAACCGTAAATAAAATGTGTTGAGTGTGTCGTTAAATAAAATATTTCTTTCTTTCTTTCCGAACATCTATTGCTCTAACTCCCAGTGGGTTAAAGATAACACTTGTCCGTCTCAATCACAAAAGGCTTGTTTTGTTTAACGACACCACTAGAGCACATTGATTTACTGATCATCGGCTATTGGATGTCAAAGATGTGGTTATTCCGACATATAGTCTTATATATGCACCTCAACAGCAGAGCAAGGGACCTGATCCATATTATGTATGTTAAATTTTGTTTTGTTTAAAGACACCACTAGAGCACATTGATTTGTTAATCATCGGCTATTGGATGTCAAACATATGGTCATTTTGACAGTCATAGAGAGAAAAACCCACTACATTTTTCCATTAGTAGCAAGGGATCTTTTATATGCATCATCCCACAGACAGGATAGCACATACCTGGCCTTTGATCTACTAGTCGTGGTGCACTGGCTGGAATGAGAAATAGCCCAATGGGCCCACCAACGGGGATCGATCTCAGTAAATCTCAATCAAATGTCCGGTTTGTTTGAAACATTCATAGAACCTTAACTTTGGTTATTTAATTCTTAAATGTTTCAAAATTACTGGTGTATACATGTAGTCCAAGATCCCAATCAAATGTCCGGTTTGTTTGAAACATTCATAGAACCTTAACTTTGGTTATTTAATTCTTAAATGTTTCAAAATTACTGGTGTATACATGTAGTCCAAGATCCCAATCAAATGTCCGGTTTGTTTGAAACATTCATAGAACCTTAACTTTGGTTATTTAATTCTTAAATGTTTCAAAATTACTGGTGTATACATGTAGTCCAAGATCCCAATCAAATGTCCGGTTTGTTTGAAACATTCATAGAACCTTAACTTTGGTTATTTAATTCTTAAATGTTTCAAAATTACTGGTGTATACATGTAGTCCAAGATCCCAATCAAATGTCCGGTTTGTTTGAAACATTCATAGAACCTTAACTTTGGTTATTTAATTCTTAAATGTTTCAAAATTACTGGTGTATACATGTAGTCCAAGATCCCAATCAAATGTCCGGTTTGTTTGAAACATTCATAGAACCTTAACTTTGGTTATTTAATTCTTAAATGTTTCAAAATTACTGGTGTATACATGTAGTCCAAGATCCCAATCAAATGTCAGGGTTCATAGCATTAAAGACCAAACAAATTCAGAGACTTTTACCTGCCATTTTCAAAGACTTTCAAAATAACAAATCAGTTTCTTTACGTTGCTGTCCATGGCAAAAAAATTGAGCTTTTTTCCATGCATCATGACAGATTAAACCTTGTAACTGGAAAATATCAAGTGCATGCAGCTGTAACAGATATCATCATTGATTTGGCTATGATTTGTGAGAATTTAAAGACTTTTATTACAATTCAAAGACTTTTATTACAATTCAAAGACTTTTAAAGACCTAAAAATAATTTTTTTCAAATTCAAAGACTTTTAAGGAACTTAAAGACTGCTACGAACCTTGTTAAATGTTTCCGAATTACTGGTGTGTAGTATATGTGGTCCGAAGCTCCTAATTGTATTTGATATACTTTACAGCATGGAAGATTGATCTATGCCCATACCTGGGGGGGGGGGGGGGGGTAATGATCAAATGTACAAAAGGTGTACATGAGTGGAAGTGGGGATGGGGGGGGTAAACAAATCGCAGATTTTGTGCATATGTATATGTATATGTATGGATGACGCGTTTCTGCATAAAATTACATAATCGAATCTTCAAAATTCAATATTAATTATTCCCTTTTTCTTTCTTTCAGCCAAATGCGAAAAACAACCAATGGCACAAGAGTGTATTTGAAGTAAAAACCAACCAAACAACATTACTGCCAATCTCTGACCTCCTACTGTTTGACATTGGGGCAGAAAACCAACAGTTTGGAATAGAAATTGGAGAAGTCTGTTTCAGATAAACATTTTGTGCAATTTAGACTTATATATATTCTTGTTAGATGAGTGCAACAGTGGGGCCAAGATATTTCTTTAGTATTTACCGGAGTATTATTAATATGGTTACTCAGCCCATTCGAAATCCGTCCATTATCGTAACGAATGTAAGTTAGTATATGTCTTCAACAGTGCCTTATGTAACATGCACGTTGGTGTATTAGCAAGAGAAAAACTGTGATGCACACACAACGTATTAAACTGTGATAAACTATCCACCTACACTTCACTGCCAAAGATTTATCCGTGAGCTGTGCATTATGGAAAATATGTCCACGTCTTCTTAAAATACTATTCTATAATGACAATCATTGTGAAAATCAACTTCATTATTAAAATAAAGGTTGGTGTTTGTTTCGGCATCAGGCCGAATGATTAATAAAAAAGTTAAAATGTACTGGTTCTTGTTGTTTGTTTATTTCTGCATGGAATACGATAATTTAGGGATGTGATTTTTCAGCATCAATGTTATTTGATTTAAGCTTTATTTTAAACAGTTAATACCACAAAAAAGTGTTATGGTAATGTAACATAGAAATAAATGTGTCATATTATTAATGTGAATAACACGAACTTGCATTTCTTGCATTAATATTATGATTGCATTAAATTCAGGATCTATAGTAGTTAATGCCCCAAAAATGTGTCACAGGTGGGGGTCCTGAGTTCATGTTTAAAATTTAATTATAAGTATTGTGTGGGGTTTTTTATTTACATCTGGGTAGAACAAACAAAAATTATCTGCAAACGTACCTTGTATGTGTGAAGGTAATCACTGATTCACAGTTTGAGGATATATAATTGTTTTCATACCCTGTTGAATGTTAAAGAAATCATAGATGTCTGCACTACATGTATCTCAAGATACTGAAATCTTGTTTATAGCTTTATTATGTACAGTTACAGGTCAAGTTTGACTTTCATGGGGAGAAGTTTGTTTTTGTTTAACAGACTTTACTAAATCTTAATCTTGATATCAACAAAGTGGAAATAAAATTCTACACAACAGATAAAGTAAAGATAAAAGATAGGCAGATATACTTCTCAAACTAAAAAATAAGTAATAAAAGTACTAAGTGTCTCAACTGTAGTGTTCTAGAACTCTTAAACATGGTTCCCAGTTGGCTAATTGTGGATGTAAACAGTTTTTATAATATTAATATATCATATAAATGAGCTCCGTGGTCTAGTGGATAAGCTGCTGGACAATCGAGCTGACGACAGTGGTTCAAATCCCGTCAAAGCTGGCTCACACATTCATTCATCTTTCTCATCTATCACCCTCTGCCTATCATTCTCATTATCTTAATATAAAAAAACTTTCCAATTTCTCCCACGATTTCAATCTGTTTTGACCCTTTCTGTTAATTTCCTCCGACTCTGTCTTCTGAGCTGTCCACACCATCGCCTACCTGTCTCAACTTCCTCCACAGGTGCAGTCTCTGTGTATATCCCTGCACCCACCTGGCATCCTCGTCCTCTGCCGCTAATAAAGCTGGTCTGACCCAAGGCACTAACTAACGACCGCCGGTAGTAGGGGTGCATAGTAGGTGGTTACAAGTGCCTCTTAACAATGCCAGAAGTAACTACTGAACACTCCCCGAAGTGGTTAGACTAAGCCCACAGCTAAAAGCTGATGGGGAACAGGTGTGTGGCACAGATAGCAACAAGAAACTAGCACCTGTCGCGGTTGGAGAGACAAGGACTGGGATGTGGAGGTGGACAGTGAAAGAAGTTGAAGGATCGGGAAAAAATCAGATGGAATTCAAAGGAGAGAAAGGAAAGGGGGCACTAGGATAAAAAAAAAATATATATATATCATATAATTTTGTACTTCTTTATTTGTAACTTGTCTTTAGTAAAATTATTACCACCTGTTAAATATTTCATTAAAGTGACATTCCTGAGTTTGCTGCATTGTAAGATGTTTTCGACTAATAAAATATTTCTACGATTAAACTTACATATTAAATATATTTTCTTGTTTAGAATATCAGTGTCTGTATATGCAATGTGTTTCAGGTCGTCTTAATTAATATTTGTAAGAAGCCCAAACTGGATTTTGTTTTTTTAGGAAATAAAATGAAATTTAACCTAGTACAAATATTAGAATGATCAGAAACACATTTAATATACAGTCACTAATACTGTATGCAGAAAAAATATTTGATATGTAATTACAATTGTTAAAAAGTCTCTCTTAATCGATAACATCTTTAAAAAATTGCAGCAAACTCTGGAATGTCCCTTTAAAGACAAGGTTTCAGCTTTTTGTGTGAAATAAAAAAATTTCATTACAAAGGTGTTGGAAGGTGCAAATAAGTGGACACACACACACACACACACACACATATATATGCGAAAAGTGGGCACATTGTTCTTTCAATTCATATTTTTAAATCGGAAAAATACTTGCTGTCAATTCTTATAATTAATGTTAGCAGCAAAATTCAACAAAGTATATTTTTTCATAATTTAGTTTAGCCTTGAATATGTTTATAATAGTGTTTGTGTAAACTTTATGGATGTGTGGCGTAGGAATGCAAACTTTCATTGATAAATAGCTAAATGGAGTAGCCATAACATGAAGTCGATCCAGCCAGTGCACCACAGCTGGTACATCAAAGGCTGTGGTATGTGTTATCCTGTCTATGGGATGATGCATATAAAAGATCCCTTGCTGCTAATCGAAAAGAGTAGCCCATGAAGTGGCAACAGTGGGTTTCTTCACTCAATATCTGTGTGGTCCTTAACCATATGTCTGATGCCATATAACTGTACATAAAATGTCGTAATAGTGTTCTATATTACTTTCCTTGTGGCAATAGCAACTGTACATTTTGTAGCATTCACCAACAAAATTCAGTTGTTATGTTTAGGTCCATTTTTTATAAATTGCAAGTCCTAGGTTAATGACATTTGGTGTATAGTTGCTTTTATCCATTGGGCTATTTCTCATTCCAGCCAGTGCTCCACAACTGGTGTAAGAAAGGCAGTGGTATGTACTATCCTGTCTTTGGGATGGTGGATATAAAAGTTCCCTTGCTGCTAATCGGAAAGAGTAGCCCATGAAGTGGCAACAGCGGGTTTCCTCTCTCAATATCTTAACCATATGTCTGACGTCATATAACTGTAAATAAAATGTGTTGAGTGCATCGTTAAAACATTTTTCTTTTTTTAAAGTTGCTTTATGAATGTTCATCTTGATGCTGCATATTTAAAAACTAAGATTCTTTTTTTAATTTTAATTTTCATTTATATAAGATCAGCTGAAGATGGGTGGTGTTCAATGAGAGATTTCTGAATTATCATTTATATAAGATCAGCTGAAGATGGGTGGTGTTCAATGAGAGATTTCTGAATTATTATTTATATAAGATTAGCTGAAGATGGGTGGTGTTCAATGAGAGATTTCTGAATTTTCATTTATATAAGATCAGCTGAAGATGGGTGGTGTTCAATGAGAGATTTCTGAATTATCATTTATATAAGATCAGCTGAAGATGGGTGGTGTTCAATGAGAGATTTCTGAATTATTATTTATATAAGATCAGCTGAAGATGGGTGGTGTTCAATGAGAGATTTCTGAATTATTCTTGTGATCTTATAATGAATTTATTTTTTAATGACATTTTTACAAAAATCAGTTTATAGAAGGCTGGTCAGATTGAAATTAACTGCACTGGCCTAGTTATTGACCACTGGTCTAGTTATTGACCATTGGCCTAGATATAGACCAGTGACCTAGTTATAGATCAATGGCCTAGTTATGGACCAGTGGCCTAGTTATAGACCACTGGCCAAGTTATTGACCACTGGCCTAGTTATAGACCACTGACCTAGTTATAGACCAGTGACCTACTTATAGACCAGTGGTCTAGTTATAGACTGTACTGGTCTAGTTATACCCGTAGATTGCACTGGTTTAATTATAGACTGCACTGATCTACTTATGGGGTGGGACGTAGCCCAGTGGTACAGCGCTCGCTCGATGTGCGGTCGGTGTTGGATCAATTCCCGTCGGTGAGCCCATTGGGCTATTTCTTGTTCCAGCCAGTGCACAACAACTGGTATACCAAAGGCCGTGGTATGTACTACCCTGTCTGGGATGGTGCATATAAAAGATCCCTTGCTGATAATCGAAGAGAGTAGCCTGTGAAGTGGCGACAGCGGGTTTCCTTTCTCAATACCTGTGTGGTCCTTAACCATATGTCTGATGCCATATAACCGTAAATAAAATGTGTTGAGTGCATTGTTAAATAAAACATTTCTTTCTTTCTTTCTTTGATCTACTTATAGACCGCACTGGTCTAGTTATAGACTGTTCTGGTCTAGTTATAGACTGTTCTGGTCTAGTTATACCGGTATATTGCACTGGTCTAGTTATAGACTGTTCTGGTCTAGTTATACCGGTATATTGCACTGGTCTACTTATAGACCGCACTGGTCTAGTTATAGACTGTTCTGGTCTAGTTATACCGGTATATTGCACTGGTCTACTTATAGATCGCACTGGTCTAGTTATAGACTGTTCTGGTCTAGTTATACTGTTCTGGTCTAGTTATTGCACTGGTCTACTAGTTATACCGGTATATTGCACTGGTCTAGTTATAGACTGTTCTGGTCTAGTTATAGACTGTTCTGGTCTAGTTATAGACTGCACTGGTCTAGTTATACTGGTATATTGCACTGGTCTACTTATAGACCGCACTGGTCTAGTTATAGACTGTTCTGGTCTAGTTATACCGGTATATTGCACTATAGACTGCACTGGTCTAGTTATACCGGTATATTGCACTGGTCTAGTTATACCGGGATATTGCACTGGTCTAGTTATAGACTGTTCTGGTCTAGTTATACTGGTATATTGCACTGGTCTAGTTATAGACTAGTTATACCGGTATATTGCACTGGTCTAGTTATAGACTGTTCTGGTCTAGTTATAGACTGTTCTGGTCTAGTTATACCGGTATATTGCACTGGTCTACTTATAGACCGCACTGGTCTAGTTATAGACTGTTCTGGTCTAGTTATAGACTGCACTGGTCTAGTTATACCGGTATATTGCACTGGTCTACTTATAGACTGCACTGGTCTAGTTATAGACTGTTCTGGTCTAGTTATACCGGTATATTGCACTGGTCTACTTATAGACCGCACTGGTCTAGTTATAGACTGTTCTGGTCTAGTTATAGACTGCACTGGTCTAGTTATACTGGTATATTGCACTGGTCTACTTATAGACCGCACTGGTCTAGTTATAGACTGTTCTGGTCTAGTTATAGACTGCACTGGTCTAGTTATACCGGTATATTGCACTGGTCTACTTATAGACCGCACTGGTCTAGTTATAGACTGTTCTGGTCTAGTTATATACTGGTCTACTTATGCACTGGTCTAGTTATAGACCGGTATATTGCACTGGTCTACTTATAGACCGTCTAGTTATAGACTGTTCTGGTCTACTGATAGACTGCACTGGTCTAGTTATACCGGTATATTGCACTGGTCTAGTTATACCGGTATATTGCACTGGTCTAGTTATAGACTGTTCTGGTCTAGTTATAGACTGTTCTGGTCTAGTTATACCGGTATATTGCACTGGTCTACTTATAGACTGTTCTGGTCTAGTTATAGACTGTTCTGGTCTAGTTATAGACTGCACTGGTCTAGTTATAGACTGTTCTGGTCTAGTTATAGACTAGTTATACCGGTATATTGCACTGGCTTATAGACTGGTCTAGTTATAGACTGCACTGGTCTAGTTATAGACTGTTCTGGTCTAGTTATACCGGTATATTGCACTGGTCTACTTATAGACTGCACTGGTCTAGTTATAGACTGTTCTGGTCTAGTTATACCGGTATATTGCACTGGTCTAGTTATACCGGTATATTGCACTGGTCTAGTTATAGACTGTTCTGGTCTAGTTATAGACTGTTCTGGTCTAGTTATACCGGTATATTGCACTGGTCTACTTATAGACTGCACTGGTCTAGTTATAGACTGTTCTGGTCTAGTTATACCGGTATATTGCACTGGTCTAGTTATAGACTGTTCTGGTCTAGTTATAGACTGCACTGGTCTAGTTATAGACTGTTCTGGTCTAGTTATACCGGTATATTGCACTGGTCTAGTTATAGACTGTTCTGGTCTAGTTATACCGGTATATTGCACTGGTCTAGTTATAGACTGTTCTGGTCTAGTTATAGACTGTTCTGGTCTAGTTATACCGGTATATTGCACTGGTCTAGTTATAGACTGCACTGGTCTAGTTATAGACTGTTCTGGTCTAGTTATACCGGTATATTGCACTGGTCTAGTTATACCGGTATATTGCACTGGTCTACTTATAGATCGCACTGGTCTAGTTATAGACTGCACTGGTCTAGTTATAGACTGCACTGGTCTAGTTATAGACTGTTCTGGTCTAGTTATAGACTGCACTGGTCTAGTTATACTGGTATATTGCACTGGTCTACTTATAGACCGCACTGGTCTAGTTATAGACTGTTCTGGTCTAGTTATACCGGTATATTGCACTGGTCTACTTATAGACCGCACTGGTCTAGTTATAGACTGTTCTGGTCTACTGATAGACTGCACTGGTCTAGTTATACCGGTATATTGCACTGGTCTAGTTATACCGGTATATTGCACTGGTCTAGTTATAGACTGTTCTGGTCTAGTTATAGACTGTTCTGGTCTAGTTATACCGGTATATTGCACTGGTCTAGTTATAGACTGTTCTGGTCTAGTTATAGACTGTTCTGGTCTAGTTATACCGGTATATTGCACTGGTCTAGTTATAGACTGTTCCGGTATATTGCACTGGTCTAGTTATAGACTGCACTGGTCTAGTTATAGACTGTTCTGGTCTAGTTATACCGGTATATTGCACTGGTCTAGTTATAGACTGTTCTGGTCTAGTTATAGACTGCACTGGTCTAGTTATAGACTGCACTGGTCTAGTTATAGACTGTTCTGGTCTAGTTATACCGGTATATTGCACTGGTCTACTTATAGACTGCACTGGTCTAGTTATAGACTGTTCTGGTCTAGTTATTGACTGGTCTAGTCTAGTTATAGACTGCACTGGTCTAGTTATAGACTGTTCTGGTCTAGTTATACCGGTATATTGCACTGGTCTACTTATAGACCGCACTGGTCTAGTTATAGACTGTTCTGGTCTACTGATAGACTGCACTGGTCTAGTTATAGACTGCACTGGTCTAGTTATACCGGTATATTGCACTGGTCTAGTTATAGACTGCACTGGTCTAGTTATACCGGTATATTGCACTGGTCTAGTTATAGACTGCACTGGTCTAGTTATAGACTGTTCTGGTCTAGTTATACCGGTATATTGCACTGGTCTAGTTATAGACTGTTCTGGTCTAGTTATAGACTGTTCTGGTCTAGTTATACCGGTATATTGCACTGGTCTACTTATAGACTGTTCTGGTCTAGTTATACCGGTATATTGCACTGGTCTAGTTATAGACTGTTCTGGTCTAGTTATACCGGTATATTGCACTGGTCTAGTTATAGACTGTTCTGGTCTAGTTATACCGGTATATTGCACTGGTCTACTTATAGACTGGTCTAGTTATAGACTGTTCTGGTCTAGTTATACCGGTATATTGCACTGGTCTACTTATAGACCGCACTGGTCTAGTTATAGACTGTTCTGGTCTAGTTATAGACTGCACTGGTCTAGTTATAGACTGTTCTGGTCTAGTTATACCGGTATATTGCACTGGTCTAGTTATAGACTGTTCTGGTCTAGTTATAGACTGTTCTGGTCTAGTTATACCGGTATATTGCACTGGTCTAGTTATAGACTGTTCTGGTCTAGTTATAGACTGTTCTGGTCTAGTTATACCGGTATATTGCACTGGTCTACTTATAGACTGTTCTGGTCTAGTTATAGACTGCACTGGTCTAGTTATAGACTGTTCTGGTCTAGTTATACCGGTTATATAGACCGCACTGGTCTAGTTATAGACTGTTCTGGTCTTATAGACTGTTCTGGTCTAGTTATACCGGTATATTGCACTGGTCTAGTTATAGGTATATTGCACTGGTCTAGTTATAGACTGTTCTGGTCTAGTTATACCGGTATATTGCACTGGTCTACTTATAGACTGCACTGGTCTAGTTATAGACTGTTCTGGTCTAGTTATAGACTGCACTGGTCTAGTTATAGACTGCACTGGTCTAGTTATAGACTGTTCTGGTCTAGTTATACCGGTATATTGCACTGGTCTAGTTATAGACTGCACTGGTCTAGTTATAGACTGTTCTGGTCTAGTTATAGACTGCACTGGTCTAGTTATAGACTGCACTGGTCTAGTTATAGACTGTTCTGGTCTAGTTATACCGGTATATTGCACTGGTCTACTTATAGATCGCACTGGTCTAGTTATAGACTGCACTGGTCTAGTTATAGATCGCACTGGTCTAGTTATACCGGTATATTGCACTGGTCTACTACTGGTCTAGTTATACTGACTGGTCTGTTATTCGCACTGGTCTAGTTATACCGGTATATTGCACTGGTCTAGTTATACCGGTATATTGCACTGGTCTACTTATAGACTGCACTGGTCTAGTTATAGACTGTTCTGGTCTAGTTATACCGGTATATTGCACTGGTCTAGTTATAGACTGCTCTGGTCTAGTTATAGACTGTTCTGGTCTAGTTATAGACTGCACTGGTCTAGTTATAGACTGCACTGGTCTAGTTATAGACTGTTCTGGTCTAGTTATACCGGTATATTGCACTGGTCTAGTTATAGACTGTTCTGGTCTAGTTATAGACTGTTCTGGTCTAGTTATACCGGTATATTGCACTGGTCTAGTTATAGACTGCTCTGGTCTAGTTATAGACTGCTCTGGTCTAGTTATAGACTGTTCTGGTCTACTTATAGACTCGCACTGGTCTAGTTATACTGGTCTAGAGCTCGCACTGGTCTAGTTATACCGGTATATTGCACTGGTCTACTTATAGATCGCACTGGTCTAGTTATAGACTGCACTGGTCTAGTTATAGATCGCACTGGTCTAGTTATACCGGTATATTGCACTGGTCTACTTATAGATCGCACTGGTCTAGTTATAGACTGTTCTGGTCTAGTTATACCGGTATATTGCACTGGTCTACTTATAGATCGCACTGGTCTAGTTATAGACTGTTCTGGTCTAGTTATACCGGTATATTGCACTGGTCTACTTATAGACTGCACTGGTCTAATTATAGACCAGTTAAGATGATTCCAATCATGTTGATGGTAAGTGAGCCATTTATTTCCATGATATCATTTTTCCTCACCCACACTATTTACAGCCCAATGATATGATAAAACTGTCGTTGGCTATGATCTCACTACAACACACACCATAGTCAATGACGGTTTTACGTTGACAAAGCAAAGCGATAGCTTTGAAAATATTGGCCTAATTCACTAAATGCTCGCAACTTTGCTATCTAGCTTTAGAATGCCAAAAGACAGGCAAGGAAGATGCAATGGTGTTTGATGAGTTTTGTGAACTGAAGGAAATGTTTTAGTTAACGACGCACTCAACACATTTTATTTACGGTTATATGACATCAGACATGGTTATAAGGACCACACAGGTATTGAGGGAGGAAACCCGCTGTCACCACTTCATGGGCTACTCTTCTCAATTAGCAGCAAGGGATCTTTTATATGTACCATCCCACAGACAGGGTAGTGCATACCACGGCCTTTATTACACTAGTTGTGGAGCACTGGCTGGAACGAGAAATAGCCAATGGGCCACTGACTGGAATCGATCCTAGATCCATCACACATCAGACGAGCACTGTACCACTGAGCTATGTTTCCCCCCCCCCCCCCCCCCCCCCCAGTTTTGTGAATTAGGCTGCTGATCTTATAATAAACTGATGAACACGTTCAGATCTGTTCCAACTCTGTCAATTAATTTCCTCAGTAACAAAGTTCGTATAGTGGAATACCGTTGAAATAGTTTATTTACAATCGCCCCGAAGAAGTTAACAAACCCTATAGTAGAGTCAATATATGGTTTGACCACCCAAAAATTGCTACAAAAGATTTTTTTGGTGGTTTTAGATTTGTTGAGGTATACATAATAACATACCGAAAATCTATTAAAATCAACCAATCAGAAAGTAATAAAATTAGGTCAAATTGGAGTAACGGGACTGAACCTATTCAACGTGGAACCTTTCTTCAGCATGCCCCGTTACTTTTGAGGTCACCTGGCATGAAGAATCAGAGTGCACCCCATCCACCCCACCCTTGTATTTTTAAACGAAACATTAAGTTTTTAGCAAAATAAAGTTAAAGTTTGTTTTGTTTAACGACACCACTAGAGCAATTGATGTATTAATCATTGGTTATTGGATGTTGGACATTTTGACAGTCTTAGAGAGAAAACCCACTACAATGTTTCATTAGTAGCAATGGATATTTTATGTGTACCGTCTCACAGACAGGAGAACACATACCACGGCTTTTGATATACCAGTCATGGTGCACTGGTTGGAACGAAACAGCCCAATGGGTCGACTTGGTGCTTTGCCATACATATTGAATGAAGGATTGGTTAATGAGACCACAGACAAAAGAAAATTAACAGTTAAAGGGACATACCCTAGTTTTTAAACACAAAGGCATATTGTTTACTATCAGAGCCCTTTTTTGATAATTGAAATCATACTTTACTTATATTTTATTGTTTAGATTATCCATTTCCATACGTTTGAAGTGTTTTTGGTCATCCTGGTGTTTTTAATATCACAAAATGTATTTCTCATATTTTTAAAAACAAACGTGCGTCTGAGAGGTAACAGTTATGGAGTCGAGTTTTAGTCTATTTTTAGAGGGCACTTCACCATTTCAAAGTCACAGACTCATGTTTCATTCAATTGTAACTTTATCCAACTGTGTTACAGGTTTGTAGATTAACTAAACTTAGTGTTAATTTTCATGGGTTGAAACTAGGGTATGCCCCTTTAAATTAAACAGTGTAAAGAGGTGAATAAAGTTAAAATTTGGGATAAAAATTCAGTATCTCTTAAAGTGACAGCCCCTAGTTTTTAAACACTACGACATATTAAAGCCGTTTTTCATAATTTAAATTAGAAGTACTAACATTTTATTATTTAGAATATTCATTTTTATACACCTGTTCTGTTCATTTAGGTTTTTGTAATACCCTAAAATGAATTTTTTTATAATTCTAAAAACGCATGTTCGTCTGAGAAGTAATGGTTTATCGAGACAAGCTCTAGTTATTTTTAGACAATATTTCCCTGTTTAAACATCACAGACTTCAGCTTCTGTCTGTTATGATCTTATCCAGATGCGTTGCAGGTTTGTAGATTAACTAAACTTAGTGTCTGCTCCTTTAACAATTTCGACACAATTCCATCACATTTCTTCTATAAAATATATGTATATGTTTTCTAATTTGCTCAAGATGATTGCACTCCACCATAATGTGGCACATATACAATGGCAATGGTCACACTGAGGAGTATCCTTCAAATGAATGCGTCAATTGTACGTTGCCAATGTGAGCATGGCATAAACCACTTCATCCTTCCGGCACTGCCAGTAGGAGGACTGCCCCCCTCCCAGTACTGGCTCGACAGAACGAAGGTTGTTCACAACCGCACTCTTACAAAAATGGTATAAAATTGAAAAGATAATTATATTGGTTAACATGATATTTAAAATCATTGTACAGAACACTAACGCTGGCATGGGGCCAATGAATTGTCCTGTATGCCAACAGGGGCAGGATTTAAGTTAGTCGGTTGAGTGTTCGCCTGAGGTACTTGTGTTGCCGGATCGAACCACCTTGGTGGTTCCATTCAACTTATTGTGGGGTTTTCTCGTTCCAACCAGTGCACCACAACTGTTCAAAGGCCGTAATCGTGGCATGTGCTTTCCTGTCTGTGGGAAATTGCATATAAAAGTTTCCTTGCTGTATTAGAAAAAATGTAGCAGGTTTTCTCTGATGACTACGTGTAGATGTCAGAATTACCAGATGTTTGACATCCAATAGTCGACGATTAATTAGTCAGTGTGCTCTAGTGGTGTCATTAAACAAAATAAACTGTATCTCTGGAATTAAGCAGAATACAGAATGCTGAATACATTTTACCAATACTTTCAGATTTTCTTTTCCAAAATAATACGCGAACTTTACATATATGTCGCATAACAAATTTTATGAGTGTAGTAACGGTAAGGTAATCTGATCACAACTTTAAAGTCAGATAAATTTGGGGAAAATACAACATATTATTATAAACGTTACTTAAAGAGACATACCCTAGTTTTAAACACTAGGACATATTTTTCACTATTAAAGCCGTCTATGATCACTGAAATCAAACATTACTTATATTTTATTGTTTAGATAATCCATTTCCGTACAACCGAAGTGTTTCTGGTCATCCTGGTGTTTCTAATATCACAAAATGAATTTTTTATATTTTTAAAAACGCACGTGTCTGAGAAATAACAGTTATGGAGTAGAGTTTTAGTCTATTTTTAACCATATTTCACCGTTTCAGTATGACACTCTTATTTTACTCTCTTGTAACGTTATCCAAATGTGTTACCGGTTTTTACTGGTTAAAACTAGGGTCTGCGCCTTTAACTTATCATGTAATGATTTCCTTGAGACTAAACTGTAATAATTGTCAAACCAACCCAGTGTCTTGGGTATTTCTTCACCTGTGACTAAACTGTAACAACTGTGGAACCAACCCAGTGTCTTGGGTATTTCTTCACCTGTGACTAAACTGTAACAACTGTGGAACCAATCCAGTGTCTTGGGTATTTCTTCACCTGTGACTAAACTGTAACAACTGTGGAACCAACCCAGTGTCTTGGGTATTTCTTCACCTGTGACTAAACTGTAATAATTGTGGAACCAACCCAGTGTCTTGGGTATTTCTTCACCTGTGACTAAACTGTAACAACTGTCGAACCAACCCAGTGTCTTGGGTATTTCTTCACCTGTGACTAAACTGTAATAATTGTGGAACCAACCCAGTGTCTTGGGTATTTTTTCACCTGTGACTAAACTGTAATAACTGTCGAACCAACCCAGTGTCTTGGGTATTTCTTCACCTGTGACTAAACTGTAATAACTGTGGAACCAACCCAGTGTCTTGGGTATTTCTTCACCTGTGACTAAACTGTAATAACTGTCGAACCAACCCAGTGTCTTGGGTATTTCTTCACCTGTGACAAAACTGTAATAACTGTCGAACCAACCCAGTCTCTTGGGTATTTCTTCACCTATGACAAAACTGTAATAATTGTGGAATCAACCCAGTATCTTGGGTATTTCTTCACCTATGACAAAACTGTTGATGTATATTATGATGGTTTATGGGTCAAGGAATTCATTTTGAACTACACCAAGCTAATTTTAAAAAGTTAAGTTTTAGTTTTTTAACGACACCACAAGAACAAACCTTTACAGAGTATGAGGCGAATTTATGAAGCCTGCTTTTCTTAAAGGGACATTCCAGAATTTGCTGCATTAATTGTAAGATGTTTCCGACTAATACACTATTTCTACGAGTAAACTTACATATTATATATATATTCTTGTTTAGAATGTCAGTGTCTGTATATTCAATGTGTTTCTGGTTGTCTTAATATTTGTAAGAAGCCCAAACTGGATTGTGTTTTCAAATAATTTCATATGTATGAAAAAAACAAAACATTTAGGAAATAAAATTAAATTTAACCTAGTACAAATATTAAAACGATCAAGAAACACGTTTAATATACAGGCGCTAATATTTTATGCAGAAAAATATATTTGATATGTAATTACAATCGTTAAAAGGTCTCTGTTAGTCGATATAACATCTTAAAAAGTGCAGCAAACTCATGAATGTCCCTTTAAACGTAGGTGTTTATAAACATTGCCACTTACATGTATGTAGTTACAAGCGCGTGTAAAAAGAATGTTTGTTTTGTTTAACGACATCACTAGAGCACATTGATTTATTAATGATCGGCTATTGGATGTCAAACATATGGTCATTTTGACATATAGTCTTAAAGAGGAAACCCGCTACATTTTTCCATTAGTAGAAAGGGATCTTTTATATGTACCATCCCACAGACAGGACAGTACATACCACAGCCTTTGATATACGAGTTGTGGTGCACCAGCTGGAACAAGAAATAGCCCATTGGTACCACTGACGGGAATCGATTCTTGACCAACCGCACATCAAGCGAGTGCTTTACTACTGGGCTATGTCCCGCCCCTCCATCAAAAAAGACCTACCATTGTTCGACAGCATTAAGGTCTCGGGGGGGGGGGGGGGGGTGTATTATTGATCATGAGGGGTTCATTTACAGGTCAAATCAAATCTAGCACCATAACAAAAGTTAAAGTTTGTTTTGTTTAATGACACCACTAGAGCACATTGATTTATTAATCATCGGCTATTGGATGTCAAACATATGGTCATTTTGACACAGTCATAGAGAAACCCGCTACATTTTTCCATTAGTAGCAAGGCCATAACAAAAGGTCTTTATAGAGGAGGACGTTTTTATTTGGAGAGTTCGCACAAATATTAGTGTCCTACGGGCACCAAATACTCAAATAGGTCTCCGTGTATTTAGTGGTATTAGTCTACATTTCATCTACTAGCAACAACTACACTGGACAACAAATACTCAAATAGGTCTCCGTATATTTAGTGGTATTAGTCTACATTTCATCTACTAGCAACAACTACACTGGACAACAAATACTCAAATAGGTCTCCGTGTATGTAGTGGTATTAGTCTACATTTCATCTACTAGCAACAACTACACTGGACAACAAATACTCAAATAGGTCTCCGTATATTTAGTGGTATTAGTCTACATTTCATCTACTAGCAACAACTACACTGGACAACAAATACTCAAATAGGTCTCCGTGTATGTAGTGGTATTAGTCTACATTTCATCTACTAGCTGGACAACAAAACTCACTGGTCTACATTTCATCTACTAGCAACAAAACTGGACAACAAAAGAAATGTGATATTTTAATTAATATACCCCCCCCCCCCCAATAAAATTAATTTTGTTAACACTCTCAAAATGGGTCTAAACTGGAAGGAAGGAAATGTTTTATTTAACGACGCACTCAACACATTTTATTTACGGTTGTATGGCGTCGGACATACATGTATGGTTAAGGACCACACAGATATTGAGAGAGGAAACCCGCTGTCGCTACTTCATGGGCTATTCTTTTTCAATTAGCAGCAAGGGATCTTTTATATGCACCATCTTACAGACAGGATAACACATACCACGGCCTTTGATATACCAGTCATAGTGCACTGGCAGGAACGAGAAATAGCCCAATAGGCCCACCAACAGGGATCGATCCCAGACCCAGAATCAAATGCGTTACCACTGAGCTACATCCCGCCCCCAGGATCTAAACTGGTGACAAGACGTTGATCATTTTAAAATACACAAAATTTAATGACATTAAATCTGAATAATTTTAAATAAATTTAGGAAAACTAAATTAATATTTGCATTTCTTGTGTTGTTCAATTAGTCGAGTGCTAACGTCGTACACAGAGGATCTATGGTTCAAACCCCTCCTTACTCAAACAATTTTTTTTTTCAATATATTTTCTGGGGGAGCACGACTTGACACCCATATAAACTTCACTCACCACACACTAAACCCACTAACTGAGATCACAGTAAAGTAAATACAGTAGAATCTTATTGGTCGAACTTGGAAGGGTCGAATACACCGCAACACTCCAGTGGCGGATCCAGAAAATCCATTTGGGGGGGGGGCACCAATGACATGAGGCGGAATGCCAATGGAACTTTGGGGGAGGTTTAAAGGGGATCGTAAAAAAATGAAAATATATAATAAAATTATAACTGTCGCAAAATTTAGGGCCCCACCCCCCCTAGATCCGCCTCTGTACTCGAACCAAAAACGAAGTCCCGAGTCACACTTACACATTGTTTTACCGAATGGTTAGGTCAAACTACCCGATGGGTTCAACACTTTCTCGAGTACCGACGGGGTTCGAGCCAACGGGTTTAAACTATAGTTAAGAAATAACCCAACAACAATGTTTAATTTTGTTATTTTATTATCAGTTTGTGTTGTAAACCAACCTGAATAGACCAGATATGATGATTTGTGAATAATGTAGAAAATAACGTCTTTTTATCAAGAGGCACTTTTACACTAATACATTTTCCTATATTAAAACATTTCTCATACACTCATGGCAGTGAAGTAGCAACCTACACAATTAACATCACATGTGCTTCTTAAACATCCCAGAAGAGCTCTTGTTGTTTAGAGTTATCAGCCCTTGGTCGTAATTAGGGAAAGGTGTCCACGTCTTCTTAAAATACTTTGTTGGTCAATTAAAAACTGTTACATTACTAGAACAAGGACTGAAACTCTAACTTAATATTAATGTTTCTTACTGCAGATTATGTTAACTGTTTCCAAACTGTAAAATGTTTCTGAGATAATAATAAAAACAAAATGAGTTTAATAACAGCTCAACTAAAACATGCTGGGCCGATATCTAAGCCAAACGCTTGATTGGGTCCTCCAATATCATATACTCCTATATCCATAATCGGCAATCTGGTGGCTTTTATTTTCTTGCCTTTCACTTCTAATACGGTTTTTCCACCTTTGTTGTTTTTACGCTGAAAAAGACACAAAAAAGAGAAGATTATTACATATATATATATTGTATATGCAAGGTTCAAAACATGAGATGACGAGGTTATATCCATTGGTGTAGCCAGGGATTTATATTGAGGTTGCATCCACACGTGCAGGAATTTTAGCATGCACAGGTCATGCACCCCCAGAAAATATATTGAAAGAAAAGAAAATATGCTTGAGAAGGGAGGGGTTTTGACCACTCAACCCTTGCCCTTCACATGCACCTGGGTTTGAGTGACACCATCCACATTGTCTTATGGTGGGGGGGGGGGGGGGGGGGGGGGGAGAGAGGTTAATTACACCACTGGTTATATCTCATCCTAACAAGAATATGTTTCTAAAAATAACAAACACCATAAAACAATGCACTGTACAAACTCAAGTTAATAAAACCAGTCATCTGTTTTGATTACAAATTTGACTGGGAAGTAATTTGTACTGAAAATAAATTAAATGTAAATATATGACTATGGTTTAAAACATTTTTTTTTAAATCATGATCATGAAAACTTGAGGGGCAAACTATTGGGTGGTGGGTTGTTGGATCGATCACCCTCAGTGCATTGACGTCTTTCCCCATCCCAACCAAAAAACGTTTTGGTCTGTTTAACGACACAACTAGTAGCAAGGGATCTTTTATATACACAGTCCCACAGACAGGATAGCACTCAGCCCAACTAGGAAACCACGAACTGGTTCATCAAAGGCTGTGGTGTGTACTGTCCTGTTTGTGGGAAATTACAGATTAAAGATCCCTGGCTGCTTATCAACAGCAGGTTTCCTCTTTCTGTTTATGAGCCAAATGTCAAAATAACTCTATCAGGCCCATAGGAACCGGGGAGCTGGGGTGTGTGTGTCTGTACCCCCATCCCCCACTTGAGGATGAAAATGTATGTTTTTTGTCATACTGTGTAAATAAAAATATGGTTTGTGCCCCCACCCCTCCCCACTGGAGACTGTGCCTCCACCCCTCCCCAATGGAGACTGTGCCTCCCCCACTCCCCCGTGGAGACTGTGCCTTTCACCCTCCCCCCTGGAGAATGTGTCTCCACCCTCCAGTCTCACTGCTCCCCCCTGGCGACTGTGCCTCCACCCCTCCACCCTGGAGACTGTGCCTCCACCCCTACTCCTGATAACATTCCTATGGGCCTGCATATGTTGGCCACCAGTCAGTTTAAAAGGTGCTCAGGTGTCATTAGGCATAAACAAAAATTTGGTCTCTGGCCAGACCAAAGTTCCAGAATTTTTTTCAGAATTTTTTTTTAAAGCATAAATTGCACAGAAAAGGTGGGTATATTTGATACCGAAATAAGGGACTTATTTAAATTGAAATCAGAATACATGTCCTAGTTCATGCTCCATGGCATTTTGGCTCCAAATGCAGTTTTACGTCACAGAAAGAAAAGCCTGGCTAAAATGGACTTCATACCGAGGGAAATAAAAAAAACATGTTGATGCACGCGCTGACCAGAGATGAGAAATTTATTTAGTTTGTCCTTAAATGACTACGTTTCACACGGCACTGACCTGACAGCTGTTGGTTCTGACGAGGTATCTGAGACTTAAATGACTACGTTTCCCGTGGAACCTGACAGCTGTCGGTTCTGACGAGGTATCTGAGACTTAAATGACATTTCCCGTGGAACTGACCTGACAGCTGTCGGTTCTGACGAGGTATCTGAGCCTTAAATGACTACGTTTCCCGTGGAACTGACCTGACAGCTGTCGGTTCTGACGAGGTATCTGAGACTTAAATGACTATATTTCCCGTGGAACTGACCTGACAGCTGTCGGTTCTGACGAGGTATCTGAGACTTAAATGACATTTCCCGTGGAACTGACCTGACAGCTGTCGGTTCTGACGAGGTATCTGAGCCTTAAATGACTATGTTTCCCGTGGAACTGACCTGACAGCTGTCGGTTCTGACGAGGTATCTGAGACTTAAATGACTACATTTCCTGTGGAACCTGACAGCTGTCGGTTCTGACGAGGTATCTGAGACTTAAATGAAATTTCCCGTGGAACTGACCTGACAGCTGTCGGTTCTGACGAGGTATCTGAGCCTTAAATGACTACGTTTCCCATGGAACTGACCTGACAGATGTCGGTTCTGATGAGGTATCTGAGACTTAAATGACTACATTTCCCGTGGAACTGACCTGACAGCTGTTGGTTCTGACGAGGTATCTGAGACTTAAATGACTATGTTTCCCGTGGAACTGACCTGACAGCTGTCAGTTCTGACGAGGTATCTGAGCCTTAAATGACTATGTTTCACACGGCACTGACCCGACAGCTGTCGGTTCTGACGAGGTATCGGAGACTTAAATGACTACGTTTCACACGGCACTGACCCGACAGCTGTCGGTTCTGACGAGGTATCGGAGACTTAAATGACTACGTTTCACATGGCACTGACCTGACAGCTGTCGGTTCTGACAAGGTATCTGAGACTTAAATGACTACGTTTCACACGGCACTGACCTGACAGTGGTCAGTTCTGACAAGGTATCTGAGACTTAAATGACTACGTTTCACATGGCACTGACCTGACAGCTGTCGGTTCTGACAAGGTATCTGAGACTTAAATGACTACGTTTCACACGGCACTGACATGACAGCTGTCGGTTCTGATGAGGTATCTGAGACTTAAATGACTACATTTCACACGGCACTGACCTGACAGCTGTCGGTTCTGACAAGGTATCTGAGCGGCTTCCTGCCGCGGACCAGCATCACCTCCTCGTCGTACGTCCTCAGTCGGACCGCCTGCTCGTAGTTCTTGACCTTCCGGTCGAACACCACGATTGTGTTCATACACTCCACCGTGATCTTCTGGCGCGCCGTCCGGCTGATGTGGCCGAGGAAGTTGATCTGAGACGCGTGCACGCCATAGTCGATCTGAAACAAAGCAACACACACATCTATAGTACAAACACTGGCAGACAGACAGACAGACAGATAGAACAGATAGACAGATAAACAGACAGACAGACAGACAAACAGGTGGATGGATAGATAGAAAGAACAGACAAACAAGTGGACAGACAGACAAACAAACAGCCCAGATAAACAGGTGGACAAACAAACAGTCCAGACAAACAGGTGTACAGACAAACAGACATATAGATAAATAGACAGATAGATAGATATATAGAACAGACAGACAGACAGACAAGCAGGTGAACAGACAGACAGAACAGATAAACATATAGGTATATCCAAGCCTAGCAGCCCTCATAAATGAGTGTTTTGATTGCACTAATTAACAAATAACTAATTAATAATTAAATGCAATCGGACTGAGTAATCCATTTTTTATATATTTCTCACATTTAAGCGATAAAAAAATATGAAAAGTGCCTTTTAGTCCAGAAATGCCTGTTTTTATGCAGCAGAAGGAGGGCATATTATTATACACATTCCACCTTATTCCAGTTATTTTAGACTAGTTACCTCCTTGATATTGTCCATACAAATCTGTTAAAATCAGGTAACAAAGTAACAATGATGACCAGTGATTCCAGCTTGGAATTATGTGTTATAAAATGTAATCACTTTTCTTGCCTTTGTCAGATTCTTCTTTTCAAACACCCACACGTAGCCTTCATTATCCTCGATTTTCCGTTTGTTGGAAAACCACTGTTGGGCATCATACTGAAAATAAAACACATCATACAATTAATACAAATATATATATTTAAAGACTAAACAAAGCAAAATGACATTCGCCTGAATTTCAAAAATATGTTTAAAATGGTAACACAGACAATATCTTGGCCCCTTTGTATATCCTGATAGTATGTTGGCCCCTTTATATATCCTGACAGTATCTTGGCCCTTTGTATATCCTGACAGTATCTTGGCCCTTTTGTATATCCTGACAGTATCTTGGCCCTTTGTAGATCCTGATAGTATCTTGCACCCTTTGTATATCCTGACAGTATCTTGGCCCTTTGTATATCCTGACCGTATCTTGGCCGTTTGTATATCCTCACAATATAATGGCCCTTAATTTTGTATATCCTGACAGTATAATGGCCCTTTGTATATCCTGACAGTATAATGGCCCTTTGTATATCCTGACCATATCTTGGCCGTTTGTATATCCTCACAATATAATGGCCCTTAATTTTGTATATCCTGACAGTATAATGGCCCTTTGTATATTCTGACAGTATAATGGCCCTTTGTATATCCTGACAGTATAATGGCCCTTTGTATATCCTGACAGTATAATGGCCCTTTGTATATCCTCACAATATAATGGCCCTTAATTTTGTATATCCTGACAGTATAATGGCCCTTTGTATATCCTGACAGTATAATGGCCCTTTGTATATTCTAACAGTATTTTGGCCCTTTGTATATTCTGACAGTATCTTGGCCCTTTGTATATTCTGACAGTATCTTGGTCCCTTTGTATATCCAATAGCCAATGATTAATAAATCAATGTGCTCTAGTGGTGTCATTAAACAAAAAACCTAAACTTTTAGCTCAGTAGTGGAACACTTTATGTCTGAGGTACGATGGGTCATAGGATCGATTACCCTCGGTGGCCCAATGGGGTTTTCCCCTCCTCCTGCTAATAGTTGAACTTTTCCATAGAGAGGACAGCACAAACCATGGCCTCTGGTGTACAGGTCGTGGAGCACTGGCTGGGATCACATTGCACATCAGGTGAGTGCTCCAACTTCATGTCCCTGCTGCTCCACACCCCCCCCCCCCCCCCCCACCAATTACTGAGTCTTGTGTCTTACCTTTCCTTGGACTGGCAAAATGCAAGTTTCTGTCTTGTCCTTGCCCTTGTTGACGCAATAGGCTTGGAAAGCGTCAGCAATGGTTCCCATGTTGGGGTCAATCCAGTACAGACCTGAGGCAAGAAATAAACAGTTAACATCCTCACACTTAAGTTAATAACAGAGAATAAACTACTGGAAATGTGAAACAGAAGCAAAGAAAGATCTGAAAGAAAAATATCATGAAATCCTTTATTTTTGTGGGCTTCAATTTCCATGGTTTTGCTGCCCCCCCCCCCCACCACACACACACACACACACATTTTGTTGAGTTCTAAATTAAATTTGTGGATGAAAAGGTAGTATCATGCATTCATATTATATCTATACATGAATTATATTTCTGTTGTGTTCTTAAATTAGTTGACAGTACTACGGCCCATGAATTACATGAAAATCAAACCACTATGAACAAAAGTGATTTGACAGAATTTTTTGTTAATATTTTTATTAATTTTTAAAGTAAAATTTACATTTAAAAAAAAACACCTATCCTTAGAAATGAGATACATTTTATTGCATCTATTATATTTCACTCTAGTTCTAGTTTTTGTAGCAGACTACTCTGCTCTTCAAAAAAAGTAGGGGAACTCTAATAAGAATTTACAATTGCCAAAATTGTTAGGTATATTAGCTGTGGGGAATGTTTATATGATAATAGTGAATGAACTGGGCAAACATTACAACCAGCAGTTCAGTATTACAGTACGTTTTATGACCACCAAAGATCTTGAAGGACGATTGGGTCAGAAGTGAAATTTGAAAGTTGATGGGGTTTTTCATCAGTAAATCACAAATTCAAACAATAAAAATGACTAAAAACGAAACAATAACAACTGTATGATCAACAGAATAAAAAAGATTGATAGAAATTATGTTCCATAGTGATTAATGGACCTTCCTGGAAATTGTCAATTGACACCCTACGCATGTGTACGGGGCAACTGCGTGATGCATGTGCAAACTATGGAATGTGTTTCAGTGTGTTGATAAACAGACCTGAACGTTCTTTACTAGGATGTCTGTGGTCAAATCGTATGTTCGGTCTAATAGTTGATATTAACATTAATATTTCAGGTTCCCCTACTTTTTTGAAGAGTATATTTTGATGAAGAATGGATTTCTGTAAGGAGTCTGGTAATAAAATTCAGAAAGCAGAAATATATTTTTCATCTTATCAACATCAAGTACCCCATAATCTATTACATGTTAATTAATCTTCAGTAACGAACTGCCAGCTTGCACAAGAGTTTGCAAATAGGATCAAAAGGAAATCAAATAATGATATATCACAGGAGAAAACCATACAATTTGACGATGATGATTTCTGAATGCTTAAATATTAATCACATACTTGTACTTTTGGACTCACCATTCTTAAGTTTTTTGTTTACTTTGACGAGTTCCTTACAGGTACGTCCTGGGGCATCCTTCTCCCCGGTTGGATTTTTCAGTTTCTTGATCTGTTCAGTCACGGATTTCAGTTCGTTCAACACATTTCTTCCCTAAAGTTATATCGCACACATGATATATATAGAGGATAATAAAAAAGTTACCAGTTAATATCAAATTTATGTCCCGAGTGAAATAATTTTCACTTGTCAAGAGCTTTAGCAAGTGACAACTGAAAATTATTTCACGAGGGACATACATTTAGTAATAACTGGTACTGAGTTTGTTATTCTATTTACTACCACAGCCATTTTTTGTTCTTTAAGAACCTTCTGTTTTCATTATGACTACATGCATTTATACAGAACACTTTTACACACTATTCTGAGTATTGCTATGACTTTGTATTTTATTCACGATCACAGATAATTAAAACAAAAGAAAAAAGTTCTATTTATTGTCAAAATATTGTGATGAAATGTATTAAAATAGCATTTTACTACAAATTTAACAATAAAAACCGAGAGACATAAATACAAACACTTTAAAGTATGTGACATCATTGTGTATGTTTGCCAAATCGTGATGACGTCATACTTAGTACCAGCATAAGCATAAAATCGTCCAATAATATTGTACGTTATACCAATGCATAATAATTTATCAGTGAGAAATTATTATTTGTATTTTTTCCTGTTATGAGTGCCCGCTGGGGTAATAAATGGAATTAAGACATACATGAACATCATATTTTATCAATCAGTTTTCAAAACTGAATATTAATTATTTACACTATGAAGCAATGAACAATTTTCAAAACTGAATATTAATTATTTACACTATGAAGCAATGAACAATTTTCAAAACTGAATATTAATTATTTACACTATGAAGCAATGAACAATTTGCTGCAGGATTTAGCTCAGTGGGTTGAGTGCTTGCTTGAGGTGCATGCATCGCAGGATTGAACCACCGCGGTGGATACATTCAACGGATTGTTTTTTCTCTCGTTCCAACCAGTGCACCACAACTGATCAAAGACCCTGGTATGTGCCTTCCTGTCTGTGGGAAAGTTCATATAAAAGATCCCTTGCTACTAATAGAAAAATGTAGCGGGTTTCCTCTGATGACTATGTGTCAGAATTACCAAATGTAGCGGGTTTCCTCTGATGACTATGTGTCAGAATTACCAAATGTTTGACATCCAATAGCCGATGATTAATTAATGAATGCGCTCCAGTGATGTCGAAGCACTAAATATGATGTCAAAACGTAGTGAGGGGAAGAAATGGGGTTTTTTCTTTCCCAAGGGAAAGATCAATTTTCTTTCTCCGCTTCTTTTTGCCCATATGGATAATAAAATAACATCATAGGTGTATATACAAATGTGTATATGTGTTTGTAAATGAATTTATGTATACGGGACATTACTTACCTTGTCATCTGTGGCTGTTTCATCCTAAAAATTAAAACCAGTAAATAAATTATGGTGAAATGAACAAACTCTACTAAACCATAAATTTTTTGTAACACAAAACAGAAATTTGTTATGGCATGAGACCTTGTCTCATTAAGTATATTGAGCAAAACACATAAACAGGTGTTGCTCAAAAGAAGCCTTTTTATGTAAATTTTATTTTAAGATGGTTTCAATGGAAGTTTTATAGTATTTATTATATATATTAGATTCTAGTTGTGGCAATTCAGAAACAAAATTAAAATACTGCTGGTTTAATTGTGAAAATAGGATGTTTAACTATTAGTTGATCTAGGAGAATAGTACCTAACATACTTCAAAAGACAAAGATAAATGGCTTCGGCGGTGTCGTGGTTAAGCCATTGGACTACAGGCTGGTAGGTACAGGGTTCGCAGCCCGGTACCGGCTCCCACCCAGAGCGAGTTCTTAAGAGCTCAATGGGTAGGTGTACAGCCACTACACCCTCTTCTCTTTCGCTGACCACTAACCAACTAACAACTAACCCACTGTCCTGGACAGACAGCCCAGATAGCTGAAGTCATTTGTTTGTTGATATTTTATGTAACACTGGTTACTTTTCAATACCTGATTACAAATAAAATTAAATAAGTATATAACAGACTTATTGATAAATATTCCTATTCTAATATCAAATTAAAGGTTTCAGTCTGTCAAACTGTGCTAATTTTGATCCCTGCTAAGTTAAAATCACTTACCATCCAGGTATCATCCGAGGCATCATTCTGGAACCAGCTTCTCATGGCTTGTCCAACCACACTTGCTCCTGGTGGGCCCTAAAACATGACAAACATAATTTAATCCTGGCAGTCCTTAAAACATGACACACATTATTGTCCTGGCGGTCCCTAAAACATGACACACATTATTTAGTCCTGGTGGGCCTTAAAACATGACACATCATTTAGTCTTGGTGGTCCCTAAAACATGACACACATTATTTAGTCCTGGTGGGCCTTAAAACATGACACATCATTTAGTCTTGGTGGTCCCTAAAACATGACACACATTATTTAGTCCTGGTGAGCCCTAAACCATGACACACATCAGTTAGTCCTGGTGGGCCCCAAGACATGACACACATTAGTTAGTCCTGGTGGGCCGCCGAGACATGACACACATTAGCTAGTCCTGGCAGTCCCTAAGACATGGCACACATTATTTAGTTGTGGTGTTTCCTATAACATGACATATTATTGAAACTATTTATACACCGTCTATACTCAGATACGGTTTTAGGACACTCTGGGGAGATGAACAGCTGTCAAATCCCTTGTCGGGAATCAATGGAGGTTAGAAACTGAAACATTAACTTTTATAAACTGAAAAACATTTGGAAAAGTTTAAAGGCACTAACCCTTCTTATTATACTTAGACACAATTTTGATTATTACAGCAGTTTTTATTGACAAAGTACACATTACTAATAACTTCATGTTTAAATTGTTACTTTTAGTAAATAAAATCTGTTTCAATATAGTAATCTCTATAATTATACCAGCTCCAACGACATTTTATCTTAAAGAGAGAAAGAATGTACCAGTGGCAGTATTTATAAAAGGTGAGTCGGTGCCTTTAACAATTATATCCAATAAAATCTGAAGAACTCATTGAGAAGAACAAAAGCTTTTACACGGCTAAAAAGTATAAATAAATGCGATGTGAGAAACACACACCAAACCCAGTGGTGAATCTAAAGAGGGAGGGGTCTAAATTCTGGGACTAACATTTTTTTTTTTTTTTTTTTTTTTTTTTTTACGTTGGAGAATCTGAGGAATCCCTTCAGGAACGTTTCTAGCCACATGTCATTGGGGAACCCCAAATGGGTTTTTTCATCTGCCACTGAAACCCTATTAGCGCTGACAATGTACATGTATGTATAGTGGTACACAGGGCTTCTAAAATTGTTCTACAAATCCACTAGCTTAAAAACCCTTAGTTGGGTGGGGGGGGGGGGGGGGGGGGGTGGGGGGTGGGGCAGGATATTCATATTTACAAAATAAGACTTTAAAAATGCAGCATTTGACAACTCTTTTTCACTAGACGTCGGGCATGGTGAGAGTAGTTATTTACTAGCCCAACATTGAATATCAATAGCCATGGGAGTGGGGCTACAATAACCTAGAAGCCCTGTCTGGCATGGTGATATTAGTTATTTACTAGCCCAACACTGAATATCACTAGCCATGGGAGTGGGGCTAACACAACCTAGAAGCCCTGTCTGGCATGGTGATATTAGTTATTTACTAGCCCAACACTGAATATCACTAGCCATGGGAGTGGGGCTAACATAACCTAGAAGCCCTGTCTGGCATGGTGATATTAGTTATTTACTAGCCCAACACTGAATATCACTAGCCATGGGAGTGGGGCTAACATAACCTAGAAGCCCTGTCTGGCATGGTGATATTAGTTATTTACTAGCCCAACACTGAATATCACTAGCCATGGGAGTGGGGCTAACATAACCTAGAAGCCCTGTCTGGCATGGTGATATTAGTTATTTACTAGCCCAACACTGAATATCACTAGCCATGGGAGTGGGGCTAACATAACCTAGAAGCCCTGTCTGGCATGGTGATATTAGTTATTTACTAGCCCAACACTGAATATCACTAGCCATGGGAGTGGGGCTAACATAACTTAGAAGCCCTGTCTGGCATGGTGATATTAGTTATTTACTAGCCCAACATTGAATATCACTAGCCATGAGAGTGGGGCTAACACAACCTAGAAGCCCTGTCTGGCATGGTGATATTAGTTATTTACTAGCCCAACATTGAATATCACTAGCCATGGGAGTGGGGCTAACACAACCTAGAAGCCCTGTCTGGCATGGTGATATTAGTTATTTACTAGCCCAACACTGAATATCACTAGCCATGGGAGTGGGGCTAACTCAACCTAGAAGCCCTGTCTGGCATGGTGATATTAGTTATTTACTAGCCCAACACTGAATATCACTAGCCATGGGAGTGGGGCTAACACAACCTAGAAGCCCTGTCTGGCATGGTGATATTAGTTATTTACTAGCCCAACACTGAATATCACTAGCCATGGGAGTGGGGCTAACACAACCTAGAAGCCCTGTCTGGCATGGTGATATTAGTTATTTACTAGCCCAACACTGAATATCACTAGCCATGGGAGTGGGGCTAACATAACCTAGAAGCCCTGTCTGGCATGACAATAGTAGTTATTTACTAGCCCAACACTGAATATCACTAGCCATGGGAGTGGGGCTAACATAATCTAGAAGCCCTGTCTGGCATGGTGATATTAGTTATTTACTAGCCCAACACTGAATATCACTAGCCATGGGAGTGGGGCTAACACAACCTAGAAGCCCTGGCTGGCATGGTGATATTAGTTATTTACTAGCCCAACACTGAATATCACTAGCCATGGGAGTGGGGCTAACACAACCTAGAAGCCCTGGCTGGCATGGTGATATTAGTTATTTACTAGCCCAACATTGAATATCACTAGCCATGAGAGTGGGCTAACATAACCTAGAAGCCCTGTCTGGCATGGTGATATTAGTTATTTACTAGCCCAACATTGAATATCACTAGCCATGGGAGTGGGGATAACATAACCTAGAAGCCCTGTCTGGCATGGTGATATTAGTTATTTACTAGCCCAACATTGAATATCACTAGCCATGAGAGTGGGCTAACATAACCTAGAAGCCCTGTCTGGCATGGTGATATTAGTTATTTACTAGCCCAACATTGAATATCACTAGCCATGGGAGTGGGGATAACATAACCTAGAAGCCCTGTCTGGCATGGTGATATTAGTTATTTACTAGCCCAACATTGAATATCACTAGCCATGGGAGTGGGGCTAACATAACCTAGAAGCCCTGTCTGGCATGGTGATATTAGTTATTTACTAGCCCAACACTGAATATCACTAGCTATGGGAGTGGGGCTAACATAACCTAGAAGCCCTGTCTGGCATGGTGATATTAGTTATTTACTAGCCCAACATTGAATATCACTAGCCATAGGAGTGGGGCTAACACAACCTAGAAGGAAGGAAATGGTTTATTTAACGACGCACTCAACACATTTTATTTATGGTTATATGGCGTTGGATATATGGTTAAAGACCACACAGATATTGAGGGAAGAAACCTGCTATCGCTACTTCATAGGCTACTCTTTTTTATCAGCAGCAAGGGATCCTGGCACCATCCCAGGATAAACAGGATAACACATACCACAGCCTTTGATGTAGCAGTCGTGGTGCATTGGGTGGAGCGAGAAAATATCCCAATGGGCCCAGTGACTGGGATTGACCCCAAACCGACCGTTGCATCAAACGAGCGCTTTACCACTGGGCTACGCCCCGTCCAAATAGACTTAAATGCAGCATTTGACAACTCTCTTTTTCACCAGTCCTCAGGCATGGTGAGATTAGTTATTTACCAGCCCAACACTGAATAACTCTCTTTTTCACCAGTCCTCAGGCATGGTGAGATTAGTTATTTACCAGCCCAACACTGAATAACTCTCTTTTTCACCAGTCCTCAGGCATGGTGAGATTAGTTATTTACCAGCCCAACATTGAATATCACTAGCCATGGGAGTGGGGATAACATAACCTAGAAGCCCTGTCTGGCATGGTGAGATTAGTTATTTACCAGCCCAACATTGAATAACTCTCTTTTTCACCAGTCCTCAGGCATGGTGAGATTAGTTATTTACCAGCCCAACATTGAATATCGCTAGCCATGGGAGTGGAGCTACCGTAATCTAGAAGCCTTGTGGTACATGAAATCGTTACAAGTCAGGTTACATAACCTAGAAGGAAGGAAGGAAATGGTTTATTTAATGACGAACTCAACACATTTTATTTATGGTTATATGGCGTCAGATATATGGTTAAAGACCACACAGATATTGAGGGAAGAAACCTGCTATCGCTACTTCATAGGCTACTCTTTTTTTATCAGCAGCAAGGGATCTTTTATATGCACCATCCCAGGATAAACAGGATAACACATACCACAGCCTTTGATGTACCAGTCGTGGTGCACTGGGTGGAGCGAGAAAATATCCCAATGGGCCCAGTGACTGGGATCGACCCCAAACCGACCGTGCATCAAACGAGCGCTTTACCACTGGGCTACGTCCCGTCCAAATAGACTTAAATGCAGCATTTGACAACTCTCTTTTTCACCAGTCCTCAGGCATGGTGAAATTAGTTATTTACCAGCCCAACAATGAATAACTCTCTTTTTCACCAGTCCTCAGGCATGGTGAGATTAGTTATTTACCAGCCCAACACTGAATAACTCTCTTTTTCACCAGTCCTCAGGCATGGTGAGATTAGTTATTTACCAGCCCAACACTGAATAACTCTCTTTTTCACCAGTCCTCAGGCATGGTGAGATTAGTTATTTACCAGCCCAACATTGAATATCGCTAGCCATGGGAGTGGAGCTACTGTAATCTAGAAGCCTTGTGGTACATGAAATCGTTACAAGTCAGGTTACATGTTTACATCCTGATTATCTTGAGCCATGTGGATAATGAATAGCATTAACCTGAGTAACTAAAGACAAACACAAACTGTCTGTACTTACTGGAGGGCCTGGCAAACCATTTGATCCTGGATTACCCTGAAAATAAATATATATACATGTATATTTTAAATATCTTTACGGTTATGATCATCTAAAAGTATTATATATTATTCATTTGGAATGTTTTCAGCAAATATTTTTAAAATTTATTTTAAATAGCTTTACGGTTATGAACATCTAAAAGTTTGGTATATTAATTTATTATTCATTTAGAATCTTAGAATCTTCACAGCAAATATAAACAAATATAGAGGATCCAGAACTGTTTGCAGGTGGGGGTTTATATGTAACTAATTAAGTGAAAAATATTCATGCCTATTCATTCATTAAAAGAATTAGTGAAACAAAAATTGTTCTCCTGGACAGTGTGTGTGTGTGTGGGGGGGGGGGGGGGGGGGGGGGGGAGGGGGTGATCCAGGCCCCCTCACCACCCACCCCCCCCCCCCACCCCCCCTGGATCTGCACCTGGTATGAGTAACCTTATTCTTCAATCATTAGTTCACCAAGATTACACATGGTAATTTTATCATATACATATATTCTTAGAGAGGAAACCCGCTACATTTTTCCATTAGTAGCAGAGGATCCATTACATGCAGGATCCCAAAGACAGGATAGCATATACCACAGCCTTTGATACATCAGTTATTATGCACCAGTCGGGACTGGAAAAAGCCCAATCAAAGTGTCAGGATTCTTGTATTGCTAGAGCGTGAGCAAGGGTAATACATGAATTGTGATACGAGTTTCATAAAATCAGTACGATTCACACGCAAGTGTAATAATTTCTTTATTATCCACATTATTCATAATATGCTTTTAATGAATAACAAGCAAGGACCATGTCAAAACATTTTGAAATTAACAAGGAGATGCTGAAAGACGTCATTTCGGTAAGTGATTACACAGAGCTAAGACTGGGGAAGCTGCATTAAGTTATGACGTCGCTTCACAAAATTGCGTCATTCGTTGTGCACATGACATCATTATGACACATGTGTGTCATATATTTCCCTGTATATCTTGAACTATGTGGATAATAAACATGAATAGGGTCGAGAAAGTGAAGAGAGATTTCTCAGAATACAGGAATACATTACTTACCCTGTCACCATCTTCGCCTGATGGGCCACGCGGACCCTGAAAAAAACAGTGAAGTATATTACACACCATATTATGCTGGTTCACAGAACATTTTAGTATTAAACCAATGCAAACTATATCACATAATCCAGGGCTTCTAGAATTTTTTTTAAATCTACTGGCCATGGGATCAGTGATTTAAAAATTTACTAGCCATGATTAAATATCCACTAGCCTTTCTTTACTTTAGTTAATACAATTTTACTAAATAATAGTAATAATCAGATATGTCACCTAAAGAGGGAGATATAGAGCTTAAAAACACTAACATTGGGAGGAGGTGGGGTGGAGTTAGGATATTCATATTTACAAAATAAACTTAACTGCAACATTTGACCCAAAAAATCACTAACTGTCGGACATGGCAATAGTAGTTATTTACTAGCACAACATTGAATATCACTAACCATGGAAGTAGGGCTATCATAATCTAGAAGCCCTGTCTGGCATGGCAATAGTAGTTATTTACTAGTTGAATATCACTAACCTAGCACAACATTGAATATCACTAACCATGGAAGTAGGGCTATCATAATCTAGAAGCCCTGTCTGGCATGACAATAGTAGTTATTTACTAGCCCAACATTGAATATCACTAACCATGGAAGTAGGGCTATCATAATCTAGAAGCCCTGTCTGGCATGACAATAGTAGTTATTTACTAGCACAACATTGAATATCACTAACCATGGAAGTAGGGCTATCATAATCTAGAAGCCTTGATTACACACCATATTATGCTGGTTCACAGAACATTTTAGCATTAAACCAAAGCAAATTGTATCACATAATTGAATAGCCTTATATACATACATATCAGCTAATTGCATAAGAAAATAAAAAGAAACTGGAAATTTTGCCATAAAATGTAATATTTTACCAGGAGCAATTAAAATTACATTGACAACAAAGTTGAATGTTCTGTTTTGAATAGAATAGAATAAATGTTTAACGACACCCCAGCATGAAAAATACATCGACTATTGGGTGTCAAACTATGGTAAATGCAAACAAATAAAGTTCTGTTTTGAATAAAAACTAATGTGCACACTGTGTGACAACAAGATGAATAATTCCTATATGAATAATTTTTATCTTTTTAAAATATTTAAAATAATTTTAAATGATAAATACGGAAACAAAACACAAATACATGTAAATGTGTATGTATTTGTAAGGTGAGTCAACTGACATGACAGCATACGAAGGCTATTGCACAGCATGAGTTGTTTTTACTGTATGCATTCAAAGCACATTTAGTGGATGATGGGTCAATCATTATACCTTCTGGGATCCACTTCTAAGGTCAACAAAAAGTAATTTTTAATTGGAATGATGTCAGTATTCCAATGATGACACTAAATATTTGCATCTCCTTACAATAACAACCAACACACTCACATTTATAAACAATTACAGGATTTGTGGTGTTAACTTCTCTATCAAATGTTGGGTGCACCTCAAACTTTAACCCAGCTGGAAGTTATTTGCTTTAGTACTACCTATAGGGAATCTAAATTTGGTTTGTTAAGAGCATTATATATAGAGGATACTCCCCGAGTGTCTTGTAATATCATAATTTATCAGCACAAGTTGATAAAAGTATGAAATCCGAGGCTTGCCGATGAGTTTTATACTTTATCAATGAGTGCTGATAAATTATATCACAAGACACAAGGGGGGGGGGGGGGGGGGGGGGGGGGGGGGTTATTTTTTTTAATCATCCATTATCATTCTTTTCATTTGTGACAGTTGTAAACAATGTCAGAATGTGGGTTGAATGTCACTATATTTGGCAGCGGTAGACTCGTTAACTAGCAGAACGTCACTAATGATAGGTTTAGCGCTGAAACAAACACAGTGACAACCTATTGTCTTGTGATTAAAATTTGACCAATCAAGATTATAAGCAGTGATATCTCCTAGGAGAATACCGCAGGAGATATCGCAAATTATAGTGCTAGCAATATCTCCTACAAAAGCCTTTAATGGATGATACAGACGGATGTGTGAAATATTCACGGCTTAAATTGAACTGGAGAATTTGGTACCTAGGCTAATTTTGAAAGATTTTTGTCATACATGTAGCCAAAATGCTCACCATGGCTATTTTGAAAGATTTTTGTCATCATACATGTAGCCAAAATGCTCACCATGGCTATTTTGAAAGATTTTTGTCATACATGTAGCCAAAATGCTCACCATGGCTATTTTGAGCCTACAGCCATTTTGAAATCAGTATCTTTTGCAACAAATAAACAAAAAATTAAAAACAAAAATTATCTCTTCAGCTGGTGGCAATAACTGTTTATCCAGCAACAAAACAAGTGCTTAACTGGCCTCTACAGTAAGTGATATTACCACTATAGCAATAACTGTTTATCCAGCAACAAAACAAGTGTTTAACTGGCCCCTACAGTAAGTGATATTGCCACTATGGCAATAACTGTTTATCCAGCAACAAAACAAGTGTTTAACTGGCCCCTACAGTAAGTGATATTGCCACTATAGCAATAACTGTTTATCCAGCAACAAAACAAGTGTTTAACTGGCCCCTACAGTAAGTGATATTGCCACTATGGCAATAACATTTTATCCAACAACAAAACAAGTGCTTAACTGGCCCCTACAGTAAGTGATATTGACACTATGGCAATTGCCACCGGTGCCACCATTAAGACCAAGCCCTGTGTTTTCTGAATCACTGATGGTTTTTTATCACCTACAGGGTACATATCCAGACTCTGGTAATCGGCATCATTCCACACCATTCCAAAGTTTGGACTAAACAAATATTATTCCAAAGTTTGGTCTAAACATTTCCCAATCTGAATCACAGTGAATGTAAATAATTTGTTATTGTTATATAAAGATATATTTTGAAAACGATACATATCACTTGACAAACACTGCTTCCCTCACCTATAACATTTCATAACACAAAATATACACATTAATTTTAATAAATACAAGAATATGTACAGTATTCCTGTTTTAAATTATAATTAACTTAGCTTAATAAGATGTTTTTAAAATGAAACTGAAAATTCCCCCCTTTTTTTTAATAGTAAAATGGCATTAAAATTTCCAAAGTGCATGCCCTGGCTGTGAAGTGAAGTTTTAGACATGAAATCCTGCGTTGAAAAAGAGTGCTATGGTGAACGCTGTAAAAACTGCACTGTGGTGAATGCTGTGTTAACCGAGCTGTGGTGAACGCTGTGTTAACCAAGCTGTGGTGAACGCTGTTAACCGAGCTGTGGTGAATGCTGTGTTAACCGAGCTGTGGTGAATGCTGTGTTGTGGTACGTGAACGCTGTGTTCGTCTACTCACCGGCGGTCCTCGTGGACCATCTGGTCCGGGCTGTCCATCTGGACCCGGGGGGCCTCGCGGACCGTCTGAACCCTGAAACACACAGAATGAACCAATGTTTAATGTAAGCATTGGGACTCAGGGGTCCTTGGGAACCCTCAGAACCCTGAAACACACACACACACACACACACACAGAGAGAATGAATCAATGTTTAATGGGACCCTCTGAACCCTGTAACACACACAGAATGAATCAATGTTTAACGGAATCCTCTGAACCATGTAACACACACAATGAATCAATGTTTAATGGGACCCTCTGAACCCTGTAACACACACAATGAATCAATGTTTAATGGGACCCTCTGAACCCTGTAACACACAGAGAATGAATCAATGTTTAATAGGACCCTCTGAACCATGTAACACACAGAGAATGAATCAATGTTTAATAGGACCCTCTGAACCATGTAACACACAGAGAATGAATTATTGTTTAATGAAATCCTCTGAACCCTGTAACACACACAACGAATCAATGTTTAATGGGACCCTCTGAACCCTGCAACACACACAATGAATCAATGTTTAATGGGACCCTCTGAACCCTGTAACACACAGAGAATGAATCAATGTTTAATGAAACCCTCTGAACCCTGTAACACACACAACGAATCAATGTTTAATGGGACCCTCTGAACCCTGTAACACACACAATGAATCAATGTTTAATGAAACACTCTGAACTCTGTAACACACACAGAATGAATCAATATTTAGTGGGAACCCTCTGAACCCTGTAACACACACAATGAATCAATGTTTAATGGGACCCTCTGAACCCTTAACACACAGAGAATGAATCAATGTTTAATGGGACCCTCTGAACCCTGTAACACACAGAGAATGAATTAATGTTTAATGAAACCCTCTGAACCCTGTAACACACAGAGAATGAATCAATGTTTAATGGGACCCTCTGAACCCTGTAACACACAGAGAATGAATCAATGTTTAATGGGACCCTCTGAACCCTGTAACACACAGAGAATGAATTAATGTTTAATGAAACACTCTGAACCCTGTAACACACACAGTATGAATCAATATTTAATGGGACCCTCTGAACCCTGTAACACACACAATGAATCAATGTTTAATGAAACACTCTGAACCCTGTAACACACACAGAATGAATCAATGTTTAATGGGAACCTCTGAACCCTGTAACACACACAATGAATCAATGTTTAATGAAACACTCTGAACCCTGTAACACACAGAGAATGAATCAATGTTTAATGGGACCCTCTGAACCCTGTAACACACACAGAATGAATCAATGTTTAATGGGACCCTCTAAACCATGTAACACACAGAGAATGAATCAATGTTTAATGAAACACTCTGAACCATGTAACACACAGAATGAATCAATGTTTAATGGGACCCTCTGAACCCTGTAACACACAGAGAATGAATCAATGTTTAATGGGACCCTCTGAACCCTGTAACACACAGAGAATGAATCAATGTTTAATGAAACACTCTGAACCATGTAACACACAGAATGAATCAATGTTTAATGAAACCCTCTGAACCCTGTAACACACAGCGAATGAATCAATGTTTAATGGGACCCTCTGAACCCTGTAACACAAATAATGAATCAATTTTTTTATGAAGCCCTCTGAACCATGTAAAACACAGAGAATGAATCAATGTTTAATGGGACCCTCTGAACCCTGTAACACACAGAGAATGAATCAATGTTTAATGGGACCCTCTGAACCCTGTAACACACACAATGAATCAATGTTTAATGAAACCCTCTGAACCCTGTAACACACACAATGAATCAATGTTTAATGAAACCCTCTGAACCCTGTAACACACAGAGAATGAATCAATATTTAATGAGACCCTCTGAACCCTGTAACACACACAATGAATCAATGTTTAATGAAACACTCTGAACCCTGTAACACACACAGTATGAATCAATATTTAATGAAACACTCTGAACCCTGTAACACACACAATGAATCAATGTTTAATGAAACACTCTGAACCCTGTAACACACACAATGAATCAATGTTTAATGAAACACTCTGAACCCTGTAACACACACATAATGAATCAATATTTAATGGGACCCTCTGAACCTTGTAACACACACAATGAATTAATTTTTTTATGAAACCCTCTGAACCATGTAATACACAGAGAATGAATCAATGTTTAATGGGACCCTCTGAACCCTGTAACACACACACAATGAATCAATGTTTAATGGGACCCTCTGAACCCTGTAACACACACAATGAATCAATATTTAATGGGACCCTCTGAACCCTGTAACACACACAATGAATCAATGTTTAATGAAACCCTCTGAACCCTGTAACACACACAGAATGAATCAATATTTAGTGGGAACCCTCTGAACCCTGTAACACACACAATGAATCAATGTTTAATGAAACACTGTGAACCCTGTAACACACACATAATGAATCAATGTTTAGTGGGAACCCTCTGAACCCTGTAACACACAATGAATCAATGTTCAGTAAATATTGTATAACCAAACCCCATCTTACCATGTCTCCCTGGGGTCCTCGCGGTCCTGCTTTACCAACCTCTCCAGTCGGTCCCTGAAAGTTTCAAAATCAAAACAGTTAAGGCAATTTACAGTTACCATTTTTTAAAGAGACAGACCCTAATTTTTAAACACTACGACACATTTTTCACTATTAGGGCCATTTTTTTTTATCATTTAAATTAGAAGTTACTTCCATTTCTCTTCAGCATATCCATTTTCGTACATCCGAGCTGATTCTAGTCACCCTGGTTTTCCTAAATCTCCCAAATACATTTCTCATAATTCTTAAAATGCACAACTTCTCAGAAGTAAGAGTTATAGAGCCAAGCTCTAGTCTATTCTTAGACGTGGGTTTTTCCCCATTTAAACATCATGGACTTTATTTTCACTTAATTATAACTTTATCCAGACATGTTACAGCTTTGTAGATTAACCACCATTACTGTGCATTTTTATGTGCTGGAACTAGGGTCTGTGCGTTTTAAAAATTTTGCAACAAATTTTTTTATAAATTGTAAAGTTAAAAGTTAAAGTTTGTTTTGTTTAACGACACCACTAGAGCACATTTATTAATTAATCAATGGCTACTGGATGTCAAACATTTGGCAATTCTGACACGTAGTCATCAGAGGAAACCCGCTACATTTTCCCTAATGCAACAAGGGATCTTTCATATGCAGTTTCCCCACAGACAGAAAAGCACATACCATGACCTTTAACCAGTTGCGGTGCACTGGTTGGAACAAGAAAACCCCTAATTAGTTGAATGGATCCACCGAGATGATTCGATTCTGTGATGCAAGCACCTCAGGCGAGCACTTAACCAACTGAGCTAAATCCTGTCTTATAAATTGTAAGACAAAATTAAATGTAGCCCTTCATGGTGAGAAGGTGAGTGGTGCACCATTACTTTAATTACACTGTGGAGGTGATGTCGCTGTGTGCCACTATTAGTATGACATCACGAAAAGGCTCAGTCATTCCAGCATAGACATGTTAAGATTAATAATCAGGCTTCCTCAGTGTAAACGCCTATCAAAATGACGTCATTTCTAAAAATGACTTTGTTTTGACGTCTCTTTTTAGTTACGTTTGAAATATTTTGACATGGTTCCAGTTTGTTATTCGTAAAAATAATATTTTGGATAATGTGGATAATAAAGAAATTATTACACTCATTTGTGAATCGTACTGATTTTACAAAATTTGTGTCAAGATTCATGTATTATCCTAAAATAAACCTCGTCTAGTTTAATCAGTATTTGTCTCTGCAGAGCATTGACAAATAGTGAATAACATAGATTTGGTTGATATTTTCCATATTAAAAACCCGTTGTGACGAAACCTCTATTTCCGTCAGAGAAGCTAATCAGTTTTATATGACTGTTTTGGTGAAATCTGCAGAATGCGAAACATGATGAACATGTTTACATGACGTCTTACCTCTGGTCCAGGCAGACCGGGCAGGCCCATAAATCCTGGGTGTCCTTTGTCTCCCTGTCAATAAACAATAAAGCATTAGCATATCACTGGCAGACAGACAGACAGACAGACAGAAACACAGACACTGACAGACAGTCAGTCAGCAGCGCCCTCAATAGTTTAAGAAGTAGCAGGCTACAACAGTGATGATAGCAGGGGGCAAAGCAGGGGATCTGGGGGCCCTCCCCAAGAAACATTTGAAAAATCGAAGAAATTAAAGAAGAGAAAGCACTTCTTTTTTTTACTGTCAACGAAAAGTAGGCGGCGGCAAAAGCTGTTTCTGGTGGCGATTTGCCGCCGGAGACCGGGTACTTTTGAGGGCTCTGAGTCAGTCAGACAGAGACATAAATACATACATACATACATACATACATACAGACAGACAGACAGTCAGACAGACACTGACAGACATACAAACAGTCAGTCAGTCAGTCAGTCAGACAAACAGAGACAGAGACAGACAGACAGACAGACAGAGACTGACTGACAGGCAGGCAGACAGACAGACAGACAGACAGATAGACAGAGACAGACTGAAAGACAGAAAGACAGAAAGACAAACATTCATCTATTTCTCCAGCGAAACATACATACATGTATTCAATAGTTCTTATTATATTACTGAATATACACTTGTGTCTATTTTTACTAAGCATACTTATGTAGATCATGAAGGTTTTGCAAACAACAAAGTTTTAGTCTGTGTTTTAGTAATAAACTGCGTATTTCCTACATTACTGAATACACAGTTGCGTCTATATTTAGTAACACGCCATCTCCAGTATTTTGTATATTTTACATTTGTGTCTATTTTCAGTAACACACCATCTACAGCATTTTTTATTTTTTACATTTGTGTTTATTTTTAGTAAGACACCATCTCCAGTATTTTGTATATTTTACATCTGTCTATTTTTAGTAACACGCCATCTCCAGTATTTTGTATATTTTACATTTGTGTCTATTTTTAGTAACACACCATCTCCAGCATTGTGTATCTTTTACATTTGTGTCTATTTCAAGTAACACACCATCTCCAGTATTTTGTATATTTTACATTTGTGTCTATTTTTAGAAACACACCATCTCCAGCATTTTGTATCTTTTACATTTGTGTCTATTTTAAGTAACACACCTGGTTTCCTGCATCTCCTGGTGCTCCAGCATCCCCCTCGTGTCCTTGTACTCCCTAAAAGAGAATCAGAGAAAATGATGGTTATCATGAGGACTTGCATACACAGTAAACCGTAAACCAACAATACTGTCTTCTGCAAAGAATATAAAGCATTAAAAAAGATATTTCATATGTGCTGCCCATACATAATTAATTAACCATCATTAAAAAAGATATTTTGTATGTGCTGTCCATATATAATTAATTAACCATCACTAAAAAATATATTCCGTATGTGCTGCCTATACAAAATTAATTAACCATTACTAAAGAATATATTCCGTATGTGCTGCCCATACAGAATTATTAATTAACCATCATTAGAAAATATATTCCGTATGTGCTGCCCATACATACAGGTAATTAATTAACCATCATTAAAAAAGATATTCTGTATGTGCTGCCCATACATACAGGTAATTAATTAACCATCATTAAAAAAAGATATTCTGTATGTGCTGCCCATACATACAGGTAATTAATTAACCATCATTAAAAAAGATATTCTGTATGTGCTGCCCATACATACAGGTAATTAATTAACCATCATTAAAAAAGATATTTTGTATACTTGCTGTGGTTCATATGTACATGTAGTTTGCAGGTTTTTGTTGTGTTTGTTTGGGGTTTGGTTTTTTGGGATGGGGGATCATAATTAATTTCTGCAATTGCCCACAGCAATCAGCAATGCAGTAGATTGCTGTGTAGTTTTTATTCTCCACAGCATTTTTTTTTTTGTCGACTATATTTGATTATGTTTTCAAAGCATGTTTTTTTGCGGTGATATTTTTGTAACTACATGTACATGGGTTGGATTACGGATTGGTTGTTGTTGACTGGTGGGGGATGAATGTACTTATTGAATGGGTAGGTTTACCACTTTGGGTTTTTGACTGGTGGGGAGTGAATGTACTTACTGCATGGGTAGGTTTACAAATTGGGATTGTTGACCGGTGGGAGAATGTACTTACTGCATGAGTTGGATTACAGATTGATTGTTGCTGACTGGTAGTGGGTGAATGTACTTACTACATGGGGTGAATGTACTTACTACATGGGTTGGATTACAGATTGATTGTTGTTGACTGGTGGGTGAATGTACTTACTACATGGGGTGAATGTACTTACTACATGGGTTGGATTACAGATTGATTGTTGTTGACTGGTGGGTGAATGTACTTACTACATGGGTTGGATTACAGATTGATTGTTGTTGACTGGTGGGTGAATGTACTTACTACATGGGGTGAATGTACTTACTACATGGGTTGGATTACAGATTGATTGTTGTTGACTGGTGGGTGAATGTACTTACTGCATGGGTTGGATTACAGATTGATTGTTGTTGACTGGTGGGTGAATGTACTTACTACATGGGTTGGATTACAGAGTGATTGTTGACTGGTGGGTGAATGTACTTACTACATGGGTTGGATTACAGATTGATTGTTGTTGACTGGTGGGTGAATGTACTTACTGAATGTACTTACATGGGTTGGATTACAGATTGATTGTTGTTGACTGGTGGGTGAATGTACTTACTACATGGGTTGGATTACAGATTGATTGTTGTTGAGTGGTGGGTGAATGTACTTACTGCATGGTTTGGATTACAGATTGATTGTTGTTGACTGGTGGGGGGTGAATGTACTTACTACATGGGTTGGATTACAGATTGATTGTTGTTGACTGGTGGGTGAATGTACTTACTGCATGGTTTGGATTACAGATTGATTGTTGTTGACTGGTGGGGGGTGAATGTACTTACTACATGGGTTGGATTACAGATTGATTGTTGTTGACTGGTGGGTGAATGTACTTACTGCATGGGTTGGATTACAGACTGATTGTTGTTGACTGGTGGGTGAATGTACTTACTACATGGGTTGGATTACAGATTGATTGTTGTTGACTGGTGGGTGAATGTACTTACTGCATGGGTTGGATTACAGATTGATTGTTGTTGACTGGTGGGTGAATGTACTTACTACATGGGTTGGATTACAGATTGATTGTTGTTGAGTGGTGGGTGAATGTACTTACTGCATGGGTTGGATTACAGATTGATTGTTGTTGACTGCTGGGTGAACGTACTTACTACATGGGTTGGGTTACGGATTGATTGTTGTTGACTGGTGGGTGAACGTACTTACTACATGGGTTGGGTTACGGATTGATTGTTGTTGACTGGTGGGTGAATGTACTTACTACATGGGTTGGATTACAGATTGATTGTTGTTGACTGGTGGGTGAATGTACTTACTACATGGTTTGGATTACAGATTGATTGTTGTTGACTGGTGGGTGAATGTACTTACTGCATGGGTTGGATTACAGATTGATTGTTGTTGACTAGTGGGGGGTGAATGTACTTACTGCATGGGTTGGATTACAGATTGATTGTTGTTGACTGGTGGGTGAATGTACTTACTACATGGGTTGGATTACAGATTGATTGTTGTTGACTGGTGGGTGAATGTACTTACTACATGGGTTGGATTACAGATTGATTGTTGTTGACTGGTGGGGGGTGAATGTACTTACTACATGGGTTGGATTACAGATTGATTGTTGTTGACTGGTGGGGGGTGAATGTACTTACTACATGGGTTGGATTACAGATTGATTGTTGTTGACTGGTGGGTGAATGTACTTACTACATGGGTTGGATTACGGATTGATTGATTGTTGTTGACTGGTGGGTGAATGTACTTACTGCATGGGTTGGATTACAGATTGATTGTTGTTGACTGGTGGGTGAATGTACTTACTGCATGGGTTGGATTACAGATTGATTGTTGTTGACTGGTGGGTGAATGTACTTACTACATGGGTTGGATTACAGATTGATTGTTGTTGACTGGTGGGTGAATGTACTTACTACATGGGTTGGATTACAGATTGATTGTTGTTGACTGGTGGGGGGTGAATGTACTTACTGCATGGGTTGGATTACAGATTGGGTTTGTTGACTGGGGGGGGGGGATGTAATTATTGCATGGGTTGGATTATGGATTGGGGTTGTTGACTGGTGGAGGGATTGTTGACTGGTGGGGAGTTGTTGGCTGGTGTGTGTGTGTGGGGGGGGGGGGGGTGGTAATGTACTTACTGGAGATCCTCTTTGTCCATTTGGTCCTGGTGACCCATCTGGTCCAGTCTCTCCCTGGAAAATAAAAACCAATTATGAGTGAAAATTAAAGTTTGTTTTGTTAGAGCACACTGATTTATTAATCATCAGCTGTCAAACATTTGGTAGTTCTGACATTAGGTCATAGACAGGAAACATTTGTCCATTAGTAGCATGGGATCTTTTATATGCACTTCCCGGACAGGACAGCACATACCATGACCTTTGACATACCAGTCATGATAAATAGCCTAATGCACCGACTGATGAGTATCGACCATAAACCGACTATGCATCAGGCAAGCACTTTACTACTGGGTTACATCCTGCGCCTATTAATTATCGGTCAAAAATATATATACTACTGGGTTACATCCCGCGGCTATTAATTATCAGTAAAAAATATATATTCATGAATTGCTAACCAAAGAGTGAATATTTTTTGTAATAATTTTATTTGACAAACAACCAAGATATCATATACTTCGTTTGGGGTTAAGATAAATCAAAAAACATAATTTGGTGAATTTGCCAACATGGCAGCAAATATAAAAATATCATGCAATTTTAATTGGCTATAGTAATGAATTAATAATGAAATATATTTGCCAAATTCTATTTTAATTCACATTTGGAATTTCACAAAAGATGGCTTCAATCATATAATAATTATAATATGCATACATATATTTCTGTTCATGTCATGTTTTCTAATGGCTGCTAAAACTGGTTGCCAGGGACGTATACCTCAAAACATATTCCTAGTTGTTTAAAAATAGCTTGGCTGGTTTTGATGTGTGAAGAAGAAGAAGGATTGTTTTATTTAACGATGCACTCAACACATTTTATTGACAGTTATATGGGGTCAGACAAGTGGTTAAGGACCACACTAATACTGAAGGAAATCCGCTGTCGCCACTTCATAGCCTACTCTTTTCAATTAGCAGCAAGGGATCTTTTATATGCACCATCACATAGACAGGATAGTACATACCATGGCCTTTGTTATACCAGTTGTGGAGCACTGGCTGGAACGAGAAATAGCCCTAAGCCGACCACACATTAAGAGAGCGCTTTTACCACTGGGCTATGTTCCACCTCTTTGATGTGTGAAGATCAGAAAGAATAAACATATTACAACAGAAATGGGCTTAGTAATTTATTTCTGTTGCATGCCATGATTGCTATTAATCATGATGGAAATATCAAAGGGTGCAAATACTATATTTACCAAAAAAAATTCAGTATGAAAGAAAACAAGTTGGACTAGCTGAAAGTAGCATATCATCTGGTGGCCGCCATTAGAAATAAAACAAGTTGGACTAGCTGAAAGTAGCATATCATCTGGTGGCCGCCATTAGAAATAAAACAAGTTGGACTAGCTGAAAGTAGCATATCATCTGGTGGCCGCCATTAGAAATAAAACAAGTTGGACTAGCTGAAAGTAGCATATCATCTGGTGGCCGCCATTAGAAATAAAACAAGTTGGACTAGCTGAAAGTAGCATATCATCTGGTGGCCGCCATTAGAAAGAAAACAAGTTGGACTAGCTGAAAGTAGCATATCATCTGGTGGCCGCCATTAGAAATAAAACAAGTTGGACTAGCTGAAAGTAGCATATCATCTGGTGGCCGCCATTAGAAATAAAAAGTTTTGTATTGTTTTGTTTAACGACACCACTGGACCACATTGATTTATTAATCACAGGCTATTGGATGTCAAACATACATGTACGGTCATATGGTCTTAGAGAGGAAACCTGCTATATTTTTACATTAATAGCAAGGGATCTTTTTTATGCACCATCCTATAGACAGGATAACATATACAACAACCTTTTGTATACCAGTCGTGGTGCACTGGCTGGAACAAGAAATAGCCCAATGGAAGGAAGGAAGGAAGGAAGGAAATGTTTTATTTAACGACACACTCAACACATTTTATTTACGGTTATATGGCATCAGACTTATGGTTAAGCACCACACAGATATTGAGAGAGGAAACCCGCTGTCGCCACTTCAAGGGCTACTCTTTTTGATCAGCAGCAAGGGATCTTTTATATGCACCATCCCACAGACAGGATAGTACATACCACGGCCTTTGTTACACCAGTTGTGGAGCACTGGCCGAAACAAGAAATAGCCCCTGACTGCACATCAAGTGAGCGCTTTACCACAGGGCTACGTCCTGTCCTCCATTAGAAATAACGACATTACTGATGTCACTGGTTTCTCACCAACGCTATCCATCAGTAAATAAACATTATTGGATATGTGGATAAGTCATTTAGCAAAGTAAAAAGGATAACAAGTCTTTAAATATAACTTGCTTAGAATTCAAGATGTGAGAATGTACCAACTGAATCAGGCCCCCATCCCCCCACCCCTCACTTTTTTAACATTTTCCAGTGCTCTGATTTCTATAAACTTTTCATAAGTTACTTGCCATATAAAATAGTACCTAAAACTATTAAAAAAAAAGTATAGCCTGCCAACCCGACCATTAATGGCCCCTTTAAATTTTTAATTTTTAAGGAGTGTCTTAAAAATAGAGTTACCTACCCTTGGACCTTTTTCTCCTGGACCTCCTACAGGGCCTGCTGGTCCAGTAGGACCCTGAAAGAAAGCACAATGTATGTTATTACCATGGAAACAATACAAAGTATGCTTTTCATTTTTAAAAACAAGGATTTGAAATTAACTAAATTAACTATCCTAGAAAAACAATTATGTACTTTTAAATTTTAAAGAATTTTTAAGAAATTACATAAATTAACCTATACCAGACAAAAATTGTAGTCTAATAAATGTATTTAGTTCACACACAAAAAAATATTTGATATAAAACTGACAAATTAAAAAAAATCTACTGATCTGTCAGGGTGAGTTGCATGCCCAGAGGACACTCTGATAGAAACAAAAACATCAGTTAAAACATCATCATATTCATCATCATTGTCATCATCATCCTCTTCGTCATCTCCATTGTCATCATCATCATCATTATCTCCAACTTCATCATCATCATCAGTTATCATCTTAATCATCATCATCATTGTCATCATAAACTTCATGATCATATTTGTCATTATCTTTATCATCATCATATTTGTCATTATCTTTGTTATCATCATCATATTTGTCATTATCTTTGTCATCATCATATTCATCATTATCTTTGTCATCATCATCATATTCATCATTATCTTTGTCATCATCATCATATTCGTCATTATCTTTGTCATCATCATCATATTCGTCATTATCTTTGTCATCATCATCATCATCTTTGTCATCATCATCATTTTTGTCATCATCATAATATTCATCATCATCTAAGTCCAGCACTCCTAAATGCCACTGATTACACAATGTGCTGGAGATTAGATTATGATTCAGTTTTACTCACCTGCAACCCAGCCTGTCCCTGTCTGCCTGGCCGTCCAACCTCCCCATCTGGACCCTTCTCCCCATGTCGTCCTGGGAGACCTGGGGCGCCATCGGCTCCTGTAGGTCCCTACAAGATAACAAAACCAGTTTTAGCAAAAATCACTGGAAACAAACTCAAAATCTTTAAGGAAATTCATTGAAACACAAGCTAAAAATTTTGGGGAAAATTCACTGAATAACAAGCACAAAATCTTTATGAAAATTCACTAAAAAAACAAGCACAAATTTAAAAACACAAAAAAAAATAATAAAAAAATGAACCATCGGCTCAGAGTTTTTTTTAAATTACTAGCCCAAAAGCTTTAGCCAAAAAATTATCAGTTGGCCAGATTAAAATGTATAGGAAAAATGTGCTCAATGAATAGCTCAAATGCTTTAGAACAAAACTCAATGAATGTCAAGTTGAAAATGATTAGGAAGAACTCACAGAATGGCCTGGTTCTCCGTTAGGTCCTGGCGGCCCGGGTGGTCCCATGGTCCCTGGTTTCCCTGGTAACCCATCTTTTCCTCGCCTACCAGATGCACCACGTGGTCCCTACAAATATAAATAAACACATTTCTCTTACATATTCGTTGTCCCCATTGATACAACCAACGTTTGTTGGAGGTAGTGATCGGGGTGGACGTGACTGAACCTTCAGGGATATACACACATAAATAGAGTTTTAGTTGGTTACATTCATTTAAGAATTGTCTGTTATTTCTTTTACGTTCATCAGGGTATGAAGAAACTGTGTGAATCAGCAAAGTCATTCGCACATAAGTTTGCGGATGATTTGTTTTGTTCATATCCAGATGAACGTAAAAGAAATAAGAGACAATACTTATAATTAAATTTGAAACATACTTACTAATAATAACATTAAAAGGTTGTATTTTATTTTGAATTATGTGTTTGGTTAAAACACTAACACTCAGTAATACAAATTACCAATATAAAATGAAGTCATCAGGTATGACGTTCCCCGACGACGTAGTTTTTACATTCATTGAGAAATGAACAAACTCCCATTGCTATGACTGGACCAATGGGATGGTGTTATGTTGTACTGAATGTAACGGAAATTGTATTATTACAATTTAACATCATCTCATTGGTCCAGCCATATAGCAGAACAAGTTTATTAATTCCTCGATGAATGTAAAAATAATGTTGTCCGGGGACATCATATCTGATGAAGTCACTTTATATTGATAGTTTGTCTTACTGAGCATTTTTCCTTAAGAAACAAAATATAATTCAAAATATGGTAAAATATTAACTTTTAGTGTTATTATTAGTAAGTATTTTCCAAATTTTACTATAAGGATTGTGTGTTATTTCTAGTACATTTATCGGTGTATAAATCATCCCCAAACTTATGTGTGAACGGCTTTGCCGATTCACAGTTTGCAGATATATTTTTTTTATATACCCCAAAAAACATAAAATGAGCAACAGACAATCCTGAATTACAACAAATACAGCAGAATACATGATGAACATATGGAACGAATCATAATCAAAATATGGATACAAAATTACATTTCATCAAAGTGTAAACAAATTAAAATTAAAGTAACTACAAGTAGTGAATTCAGGCTTTAAAATGTTTGACAACTCACTAACTTGAAGTTGTATATTGTGAATATAATTTGTAAAGTATCTGTCAAAGAACTAGTAAAAAGTAACTGGTTCATTGAACACTTTTTTTTGCAAATGTACAAAATTAACAAATTACTAAAAACATTTTCTACCAATCATTGGTTACTATCAATCAGATATTTAAACATGAATGTGATCATAAATGTATTAAATTGGATTTGATTTTTTTTAAATTCCGTTGCAGAACTAAACAATATCTTAAATTGTATGTTCAGCTGATTTAGAGAGATAAAAATTAACGATGATATTTTATCATTTGATTTACAGATGGAATAAATTGAAAGACTGAATCTAAACTATAGTATGTTCCATGGGGAACGCCTTTTCTCATGCTATAGAATTTACTACAAGTTATTTATTTCTGAACCCATTGTTATCTAAATTGCACGCAAAAATATTATATTTTTGTTATTTCCAAAACACATTTACTTTTCTTCTTACGTCAGACCAAAATAAAATTATTAGCAAAAAACACTATTGTAGGTGATAGGATGGCCGGATTATAGGTCACATTATGAGTGTTCAAAGTGAACAGTATCTGAGTGTTATGATCCGGCAGTCTAGAAATGTGTTGTACTTAAACTCCCCACTCACCGGAGGTCCGTTTGGTCCAGTGGGTCCTCTCTCACCTCCGACACCTGGGATCCCTGGCTCACCCCTCTCTCCAGCTCGTCCGGCAGGCCCTGGGGGACCTACTCCACCCTGTAGAAAACAAAACAAAACATTTTACTCTGGTAGACCAATACCACTGTGTAGAAAACAAAATAAAACTAACGTTTTACTCGGTGGTGTCGTGGTTGAGCCATCAGACATAAAGCTAGTAGGTACTGGGTTCACAGCCCGGTACCGACTCCCACCCAGAGCGAGTTTTAACGACTCAATGGGTAGGTGTAAGACCACTACACCTTCTCTCTCACTAACCACTAATAACTAATAACTGAACCACTGTCCTGGACAGACAGCCTAGATAGCCGAGGTGTGTGCCAGGACAGCATGCTTGATCCTTAATTGGATATAAGCATGAAACGAAGTTGAATTGAAATGAAAAAAACCCAACCTAACATTTTACTCTGGTAGACCAATACCACTGTGTAGAAGACAAAATAAAGATTTCAAACACAGAGCCTGAAGAAATGTGATCTTATGTGAATTTTAATCTGACGCTGATTAAATGCTGATACGATTGGCTGGCATGGAGACTATGACCCCTAATCACACCTCCTTTTCATTTTACATCTTACCTTTTACATTTGCCTGTCACCCCATAACATTACTTATAGGTGCTGTCACAAAATGTGGGTGCCGCCTCGCCCCTTCCCCTCCACCAATACATAATTCTTGCTGCACCAAACTGCATGCAAGCCCAGCATGCTATACATGTAGTTGTAAGACACTGACCAGATCCCCAGCCTCTCCCTGGGCAGCTCCGCCTCCCTCCCCCTCCCCTTCCCCTCCACCTATACAACTGTGGTAGTAAGACACTGACTGGTTCCCCAGCCTCTCCCTGGGCAGCTCCGCCTCCCTCCCCCTCCCCTTCCCCTCCACCTATACAACTGTGGTAGTAAGACACAGACTGGTGTTAGTAAGACACAGACTGGTTCCCCAGCCTCTCCCTGGGCACCTCCACCTCCCTCCCCCTCCCCTTCCCCTCCACCTATACAACTGTGGTAGTAAGACACTGACTGGTTCCCCAGCCTCTCCCTAGGCAGCTCCGCCTCCCTCCCCCTCCCCTTCCCCTCCACCTATACAACTGTGGTAGTAAGACACTGACCAGATCCCCAGCCTCTCCCTGGGCACCTCCGCCCCTCCCCCTCCCCTTCCCCTCCACCTATACAACTGTGGTAGTAAGACACTGACTGGTTCCCCAGCCTCTCCCTGGGCACCTCCGCCTCCCTCCCCCTCCCCTTCCCCTCCACCTATACAACTGTGGTAGTAAGACACTGGCTGGTTCCCCAGCCTCTCCCTGGGCAGCTCCGCCTCCCTCCCCCTCCACCTATACAACTGTGGTAGTAAGACACTGACTGGTTCCCCAGCCTCTCCCTGGGCACCTCCGCCTCCCTCCCCCTCCCCTTCCCCTCCACCTATACAACTGTGGTAGTAAGACACTGGCTGGTTCCCCAGCCTCTCCCTGGGTACCTCCGCCCCTCCCCTTCCCCACCCCTATACAACTGTGGTAGTAAGACACTGACCAGTTCCCCAGCCTCTCCCTGGGTACCTCCGCCCCTCCCCTTCCCTACCCCTATACAACTGTGGTAGTAAGACACTGACCAGTTCCCCAGCCTCTCCCTGGGTACCTCCGCCCCTCCCCTTCCCCACCCCTATACAATTGTGGTAGTAAGACACTGACCGGTTCACCAGCCTCTCCCTGGGCGCCTGGCTGACCTGCAATGCCCTGTTCACCTCGTGCGCCGGGGTTACCCGCTCGTCCCGGGGATCCAGTCTCACCACGCACACCCTGAAAAACAAACAACATGACTTCTCAGAGTTCTGCTAAAACAATATATATTAAAAGTGGGTCAATCGCCATCAAAGTGAAACTTGATCTGTACCAGTTAGAATCTCCATGTCCAAAATATTGGACTCAAGTACTCAAGTACTCAAGGGTCAAACCTGACCCAGACCCGAGTACCTGACATTAGATGATAATGAGACTAAGAAATAAAGTAAAATAGCATTATGTATCTTAATTGCAGCGCTGAACATGATGCCAAATCATGTCATTGTATTGGATTTTACACATAGCCCTATATAACTGGCAGCAAGCATATGCAGTGTTCTCGCTGGGTGAAAATCAAAGGAGGGCGGCCGCACGACACCCCCCAATAAATACAACCCGAAAAGCAACAAACAAACAAAAACAGAAGAAAAAAAGAAAAGATAAGCTTAGCTACCAAATATCGTTGTGTGTTGGTCGACTTGGTGGAAAGACATGCTCCTTACTTTGCCTCTCAGTATTAAAGAGAGGCATGGAAAATAAAACAGGGTGATAGAACGTGAAAGGAGGGCAGCAAAATGCAATAGCTGGAGCAATGAGAACATTGATATGGCAAAATGACATAAAATTTGTTTTAATTAAATGAAAGTGCTCTTCCTTGCACGGGTACTCGAGTCCTGTGAACGGACTCGAGTCTTGCTAGACTCGGTCCGTGTCCGAGTACTCGAGTACTTTTAGAGACCCTAGTACCAGTAGATGATAAAGATGTATACAAAATTTCATTTCATTATCTTGAGACTTTGCACACACAAAAAATCCAGGTAACACATTCTCGAATGTCGTAAGTTCTGTAACAAGACATGATAAAGCTGTACAAAACATTTCAGCTCAATATCTCAAGGCAATGTGTAAAAAACCCATCCAGGAAACAGGGACTGACCACACATCAAGCGAGCACTTTACCATTGGGCTATGTCCAGCCCAGTAGCTATAAGGAGTCCAACACTCGGTAACTATAAAGAGTGCGACATCGGACCGGTGACATACTATACCTTGATGCCCAGCGCCCCTGCTAATCCTGTGGGGACCAACTGCACATCAAGAGAGTGCTTTACCACTGGGCTACATCCCACCCTTTGTAACTATAAGGAGTCTGACGCCCAGTAACTATAAAGAGTGCGACATCTGACCGGTCACATACTATACCTTGATGCCCGGCGTGCCTGCTAATCCTGCTGGTCCAGGCAGTCCCTGCATGCCTCCGAGTCCCATGGGACCTGGTCGTCCTGGGGCACCAGGTTCTCCGGGCACTCCTGGTATCCCCTGGTCTCCTCGCGGTCCCTTCCTGCCAACAATACCCGGAACTCCCTGAAACACGCAAGACAATTACACTGCATCATCAACAAATAAAGAAAGAAATGTTTTATTTAACGATGCACTCAACACATTTTATTTACGGTTATATGGCATTAGACATGGTTAAGGACCACGCAGATTTGGAGAGGAAACCTACTGTCGCCATTACATGGGCTACTCTTTCCGATTAGCAGCAAGGGATCTTTTATTTGCGCTTCCCACAGGAAGGATAGCACAAACCATGGCCTTTGTTGAACCAGTTATGGATCACTGGTCGGTGCAAGTGGTTTACACCTACCCATTGAGCCTTGCGGAGCACTTACTCAGGGTCTGGAGTCGGTATCTGGATTAAAAATCCCATGCCTCGACTGGGATCCGAACCCAGTACCTACCAGCCTGTAGACCGATGGCCTAACCACGATGCCACCGAGGCCGGTAATCAACAAACAAAGCCAAGAACAGTGATTGGATAACACTAAAATACACTTGAATCCCATTGGCTCGAAACCCGTCTGTGCTCGAGAAAGTGTTCGACCCATCGGGTAGTTCGACCTAACCATTTGGTCAACATCATGTACGTGTAACGCGGGACTTCGTTTTTGGTTCGAGTGTTGCGGTGTATTCGACCTTTCCAAGTTCAACCCAACAAGATTCTACTGTATCTGGAATTCTGAAAACAAAATCTTGAGAATTTCCTATCTGCTAACAACAAGAGTAAACTTGGATGTTCATTGCTACTAATTGAGGTGTCAATCTGGACCACCACCCAACACCCTTAGGTTTTTATTTGAAAAACCTAGCACAATAATGAAAACCCCCACCTAAATGATGTTTGTTAAGTTATCAACCCGACACTGCTATATGATCTGGGACAATAAATATGTATTAAAAGAAATAGAAAAAAAGAAAAGAAAAAAAGTTGGAAAAATAAAATTTCAAAAAGTAACTATTTAGGCAATTGTGTTTAATGTTTATATCAATTTAAGCTATTTATTGTTTTAAGCAAAAGAAAAGTAAGCTACTTACAGGTGGTCCTTGTTTACCAAGTTCTCCGGCTGGGCCTGCCTCTCCCGCGTCTCCCTAAAACAGAATAAACCAAACGATAAATCTATGTCAAACCCAAAATTTACACTTCTCCCTACAACAGAACAAACCAAATGATAAATCTATGTCAAACCCAAAATGTACACTTCTCCCTAAAACAGAATAAACCAAATGATAAATCTATGTCAAACCCAAAATGTACACTTCTCCCTACAACAGAACAAACCAAATGATAAATCTATGTCAAACCCAAAATATACACTTCTCCCTAAAACTGAACAAACCAAATGATAAATCTATGTCAAACCCAAAATATACACTTCTCCCTAAACTATGCCCCGGACTGGGCCCCTGGCTTCCCAGAGACCGAACCCTGGGGTGGACATGCTCGAAAACTTCATGGTATATGAGCATGATAAAGTATTATGCACCACTCTTCCTAAAACAGAACAAACCAAACGATAAAACTATGTCAAAACCAAAATATACACTTCTCCCTAAAACAGAACAAACCAAATGATAAATCTATGTCAAACCCACAATATACACTTATCCCTGAAATAGATCCAACCAAAGTCAAATCTATGTAAAACAAATTATACATTTGTCCCAAAAACAGAACAAACCAAGTGATAAATCTATGGCAAACCCAAAATATACACTTGTCCCTAAAACAGAACAAACCAAACAATAAATATACATTATGTCAAACACAAACTATACACTTGTTGAGCTTCTCTCAGAAGATCATGATTGGTTTAAGCAAGTATTAATTACAATGAAACAAAACCAAAATATAAACAAAACATCCACAAAATAATGGGAATTACATCACAGTGACAATAAAGAGTACGTATGTGTGACAAGAGTTTTATATCATTTTAGATGGGGAACAGAGCATTACAGAACCTTATCACTGGAGTAGGTGGGGAGAGCATTAAAGAAAAAATGTGTTTTGTTTAATGACACCACTAGAGCACATTGATTTATTAATGATTAGTCATATGTCAAACATATGATCATTTTAACACAGCCATAGAGAGAAAACCCACTATATTTTTCCATTAGTAGCAAAGGATCTTTTATATGTACCATCCCACAGACAGGATAGTACATACCACAGCTTTTGATTTAGCAGTCGTGGTGCACTGGCTGGAACAAGAAATAGCCCAATGGGCCTACCGATGGGGATCGGTCCCAGACCGACCACACATCAGACGGGCACTTTACCACTGGGCTATGTCCCACTCCTCAGCTGTTAAAGAAAAGCCATTTTATGCAATATGTAACTGATGGCTGATCTCTGGGCCCCTGGTTTTAAGGTTTAAACAGTAAACATTTTTACCTTTGGTCCTGGAAGACCAGATTCTCCTTTCTGGCCTGGAGTTCCTGGCGATCCCTGAAATTAGTAATAAAATAACAGGGCTAGAATTTTAAAATTTGTTTCCCATGGCAATTTAAAAATGGCCGTCGGTGCCATTGTTAAGTTCGAGCCCTGAAATAATAAAAACAAAATAGACGTATTGAAAATCTTCTGTTGTTTGTTCAGTTAATTCCAGTGAAAGATTACATTTTGAAAGTCATGAGGTTTTTTATTATTATTTAAACAAATTTACCAAATTGCACTAAAACATTTTTGACCTAGTATATTTGTTAAAAAGGATTAAAAAGGAAAAGTTTATAAAAAGGTTTCACTCACTGGCAACCCTGGATATCCTGCCTCTCCTTGGGGTCCTGCCTCACCCCTCTCCCCTGAAGCTCCTGGGGGTCCCGGTTCTCCCCTGTAACCTGGGTCACCTGGTTGACCTTTCTCAGCAGGGGGTCCGGCCAGACCTGGGGGGCCTGGTTCGCCCCTCGGGCCGGGGGGTCCTGGTCGGCCTGATGATCCATCCTGACCTGGAGGTCCTCCCTCGCCCTGCACAAACAGAAACAGTCTTCTCAAACTTCAAATATTCACACATTGTCAATTATAGCCTGGAAACATATTCTCACCCATAGGCATACGGGCTGGTTTTTGTACAGAAATAAACGAAAATGCCCGAATCTGGATAACAATGTTTTTACATATTAGCATTACTACCAAACAGCTACCGGTACATAGGGATGCAAACGAATCACTGCACATTTGTACATGAATTACAAGGTAAGCACTTTTTGCCCAAATATCTCTATAATTTTTGCCCCAATATAAGGATTTACTCCATCACTAAAGGGGCATTTGCCCCCTACTGCAACCCCTATCTTGTATGCTTATGTCTCGACCAGCCTTGTTCCTCAATGCAATGTAGCTTACCATCGTAAATTATAGTGTAAATTTACAGTTGGAATGAGGCAATGGATAATGCAATGGAGCATGCACTTCCAACAGAAGTAAAACAATGACTATTCTCATTGTTAGGAACAGGAAAATATATGCATATACATGTACCTTGTGGCCATTATGACAAGTTTAACTTCCATTTTGGTAAAAAACCAAACATTAGTGGTCAATGTATTTTGTGGCCGTTATTTTACCAACCATTCATTTTGGTCAAAAAATAGTGCTGGCCGCATTGGACAGGTGGCCGTTATATACTGGTAAAATAAAGAAGAAAACACATTGGGTCACACATTTGGTGGTCATTATGGACAGGTTGCCATTAGACCAGTCTCGACTGTATGGTTGCTTTGTGAAATGGTTGTAATGTTTACGTGTGCCAGCCATAGAACTTACCATAGATCATTCATTAACTCATTTATACATGTACGTATGTCCATGATTTTATCAAATTCAAGTTCAAGCATGCTGTCCTGGGAACAAACCTCAGCTATCTGGGCTGCCTGTCCAGGACAGAGGATTAATTGTTAATGAGAGAAAAGTCGGTGTAGTGGCTTTACACCTACCCACTGAGTTGCTAAAACTCGCTCTGGGTGGGAGCTGGTAATTGGCTGTGAACCCTGTACCTACCAGCCTTACGTCCGGTGGCTTAACCACGACACCACCGAGGCCGGTCCATAGACCATAACAATTAAGCTTTGCTTTGATTATTTTATGAAAAACGACCCGGGTCAGTTAACTGAGAGTTGTTGACCTTAATACAAGTATGTCACTGAAAAGTGATGTCATGGTTAGTTAACTGTGAGTTGTTGACCTTGACACCAATACGTGACTGAAGAGTGATGTCATGGTCAATTAACTGTGAGTTCTTGACCTCGATACCAATACATTATGAAGAGTGATGTCATGGTCAATTAACTGTGAGTTCTTGACCTCGATACCAATACATTATGAAGAGTGATGTCATGGTCAATTAACTGTAAGTTCTTGACCTCAATACCAATACATTATGAAGAGTGATGTCATGGTCAATTAACTGTAAGTTCTTGACCTCGATACCAATACATTATGAAGAGTGATGTCATGGTCAATTAACTGTGAGTTCTTGACCTCAATACCAATACATGTACATTATGAAGAGTGATGTCATGGTCAATTAACTGTGAGTTCTTGACCTCGATACCAATACATTATGAAGAGTGATGTCATGGTCAATTAACTGTAAGTTCTTGACCTCAATACCAATACATGTACATTATTGAAGAGTGATGTCATGAATGTTTTCAACTTACAGTGTCTCCCTTTGTGCCTGGTTCCCCAGATGGTCCTCTCTCTCCTGGCAAACCCTGCAGAAAAAGTCATATCTCACTACCAGTATCATAAATATAACAAACATTATTAATATATACAGAAAATATTCCTTAATTATTAATATTCTGCTTCCAATATCTCTATTCTAAATATAACAAGCATTATTAATCTATTTTTAAAATATTCCGCAATTAAATTATTACTACCAGTATCTCTAATTCAAATACACACAAACATTTAAATTTATTAATCTACATTGTATTTAAAAAATATTCATCAAATAATATCTTGCTACTGGTATATCTAACTTAAATATACACAAACATTATTAACCTATATAGAATATATTCATCAAACAACAACAAAAATCAAACCTAAACTTGTTTGTATCTACAAAATATTTATTAGTTAGAATATTTTAAAACAACATACCTTTTCACAGCTCAAATAAAGCATTTGACTGACAACTAAATAAAGTGATACACCTAACATAGCTGAAGTTGAACATGCACCTCTAATTAAATAAAGTGTTGCACCTAAAATAGCTGACGTTTTAATGAAAAACCTGAACATGCATCTTTAAGTAAATAAAGTGTTGCACCTAACACACATGTAGCTGAAGTTTTAATGAAAAACCTGAATATGTGACTTTAACTAAGTAAAGTGTTATACCCAACCTAGCTGAAGTTTTAATGAAAAACCTGAACATGTGACTTTAACTTAGTAAAGTATTGTACCCAACCTAGCTGAAGTTTTAATGAAAAACCTGAACATGCGACTTTAACTTAGTAAAGTATTGTACCCAACCTAGCTGAAGTTTTAATAAAAACCTGAACATGCACCTTTAACTAAAAAAAGTGTTGCACCCAACCTAGCTGAAGTTTCAATGGAAAAATTGAACATACAACTTTAACTAAGTAAAGTGTTGTACCCAACCTAGCTGCATGAAGTTTTAATGAAAAACCTGAACATGCACCTTTAACTAAATAAAGTGTAGCACCCAACCTAGCTGAAATTTTAATGAAAAAACTGAACATGCACCTTTAACTAAATAAAGTGTTGCTTACAATTGATCCCTGAGGTCCATTTTCTCCTTGAATACCAACTTCACCCGGTGGTCCCTGTCACATACACAAATCAACATTAAACAGAAAACTAAATTTGTTTTAATGTTTTAAAACAATTAAATAGATAAAAAAACATAAAATTTAAACATTGGGTTTCACTAATATTACAACTAAGCCATGTCTGGTTCTGTTAGTGCCTGATTACAGTTCCACCCTGCCCACAGCACCTTTCATCCTTGCCTCCTGCAACACTCGTTCCTACCCACTGTACCTGTCACCCCTAGCTACTTGACATCTCATCCCTGCCTCTTACAACCTCCACCCCTGCTGACTATACTTCCTACCCTTGCGCGCACCACCTCCAAACCCTGCCCACAACACTTCCAAAACCTGCCCACAACACTTCCAAAACCTGCCCACACCACCTCCAAACCCTGCCCACAGCACCTCCAAACCCTGCCCACAGCACCTCCAAACCCTGCCCACACTACCTCCAAACCCTGCCCAAAACACCTCCAAACCCTGCCCACAGCACCTCCAAACCCTGCCCACAGCACCCCTGCCCACAGCACCTCCAAACCCCTGCCCACAGCTAATTCAATTGTTTTACACTGTATTTGTTACCTCTGCTACTCCACCCTAACCCCATTATTCAAGTATGTATTATTTTATTACGCGGTAGTGAGATGTCTTACCCTTTCTCCATCAGGCCCCTGTGGTCCTACTGCACCTGTTGCTCCGGCCTCACCTTCAGGGCCGATCGGGCCCCGCTCTCCAGGGAACCCTCGCTCTCCCTTTAAAGACACAAACAAACAAAATTGTCACACACAACCACAGGAATTAACTATTTATATCTCGTCACACACAACCACAGGAATTAACTATTTATATCTCGCTCTTCCTCTAAAGATCCAAACAAACATCACTGTAACACACAATCACAGGAATTAACTATTTATATCTTGTCTCCCTTTAAAAACATAAACAAACAACATTGTCACACACAACCACAGGAACTAACTATTTACATCTCGCTTTCCCTTTAAATACAAACTAACATCATTGTCACACACAACCATAGGAATTAGCTATTGATACTAAAAATTTAAACTAATAATTAGCATTTTCTGGCCAAAGAAAACCATTCACACATACGTTTACATATGACTTTTTTTTGTTCATACCCTGATGAATGTAGAAAAGGCCAGACAATTCTTATAATTAAATTTGAAACATACTTACTTATAATAATACTAAAAGTTCATTTTTTTAATAGATTTTTTTTCTTAAACAATAAAGTTTAATAAGATAAAGTACATGTGAAAAATCTTAAATCCGGAATTCACTACTTGCACTTTGATTTGATTATCTCAAACTTTAATTATATTTTGTCATTTTTTACACTAAGTTCATATTTTATTTTCATTTTCAATTTTTTTTTTTTCTTAAACAATAATGCTTGATAAGACATTATACCAATATAAAGTGACATTCCCCAAAAACTTCATTTACGCATTCATCGAGAAATTAACAAACTTGTTTTGCTTTGGCTTGACCAATGAGATGGCTGTAAATTGTAATGAACATAACGGAAATTGAATTATATGGTGGAACCAAAAATGTGTCCTGAAAACATGAGCAGTGATAAAGAACCTACCCTGAATCCAGGGCGGCCATTTGAGCCTGGTGGTCCTGGAGCTCCAGGCTCACCCTCTGTTCCTGCTTCTCCAGGGGGGCCAAGGGGGCCAGGGGGGCCCTAAATAACAACATCAACTATTATAATAACAATAATAATAATCTCTTATAATGTTAATAAATCTCCCAAGTACTAATATAATAATGATGATGATAATAAAATAGAAGAAGAAGAATCCCTTATATTAATAATCTCTGAAGTACTAATATAATAATGATGATGATAATAAAATAGAAGAAGAAGAAGAAAAAGAATCCCTTATGTTAATAATCTCCCAATTTAATATACATGTAATGATAATAATGATGATGATAACAATAGTAATAATAAAAAGAAAACAATAATAATAATGTTAATAAATCTCCCAAGTAATAATAATAATAATAACAATAAATTCTTTATTTAGTGAGGGTAACTCAGTTAGCAAAAGCTAATCTTCCCTGAGGCCCTCAGGTACAAACAATACAGAATTACAATACATACATTTATGAACAAATAGAAAATACATATATGGCCATAAACATATGTACAAATGATATTATTTCAGAAATATTTCTTGAGTCTATATTTAAAAACAGCAGTAACAATGTAATAATAATAATGTTAATAAATCTCCCAATTACCAATATAATAATGATAATAATGATGATGATAATAATAGTAATAATAGTAGGCCTAATAGTAATAGTAATAATAATAATAATAACAATAATGTTGATAAATCTCCCAATTACCAGTATAATAATGATAATAATGATGATGATAATAATAGTAATAATAGTAGGCCTAATAGTAATAGTAATAATAATAACAATAATAATAATAATGTTGATAATTCTCCCAAATAACAATGCAATAACAATTAAAGAATAATACTTATCACCAGTACTAGTAGAAGCAGTTGTAAGATATAAATATGAGAATATCTTCTGTAATCTCTCACCTGGAAGCCTGGGGGTCCACCCACACCTGCTTCTCCACGCACACCTGGTTCTCCCTGAAACAGACATCAACGCAACTGTAACAACACTACACAATAAATACATAAAGGCTTCTAGATTATGGTAGCCCCACTCCCATGGCTCGTGATATTCAATGGGTACTAGTATTCCTGAAGGTGTGAAGATCGGTTATTTGCTGCACCTTATCGCTGCTGTTACAATATCCCTTTTTATGTAATAGTAAAACTTTACTGTGGCCGCTTAATACAGGTTTTTTTAGCGATTTGGGATCCGATTTAGGTGGCCGCTGGCCGCGTTAGTCAGGTGACCGCTTATTACAGGTGTATTTACATTATAAATCATTTGGGAGGAAAAAAGTGCCCGCTTAAGACAGGTGGCCGTTAGGACAGGTTTGACTACATGTTTAAGTCACTCTCCACCACTGCACTACACTATTGTATATACTGTATGTATTAATTTATATGTTCAATGCTGTTTTTATGCTGTAAAGCTTAATGCAATAAAGAACTTGAACTTGTAGTCACAGTTAATATAATAGTATGAAACAGACATCAACGCAACTGTAACAACACTACAAAATAAGAGGAAATTCCTTTTGGAAAGTCAGTTATTGAAGGTCAGATATGACAATTAGGCCTACAACGATCAGACATTTGTTCTAATACGTCCTTAACTAGGATCACCTTACATGTACCTCATATATCGTGTACAAATGACATGTTTTATTATCAAAAACACTTAATAAAATGGAATATCCTGTGATGTCCAAACAGAGAGTTAATATTATAAAGCTCGTGTATGTCAAGATCACAATGACACAATACAATAAAAACCTACAATTATGGTAGGTTATTAAGGGTTGTTGGTAAATCATGCCTGCTGACATATAAATATTCCATGATTGCATTACTACAGAGTAGTAAACTTTAAAATTCAGCTATCTCAAAATATCATGTGTGACATTACATGTTAATCTGGTTGACCCTTCATATGGGTCTTTTAACAAAATCCTTTAGCAGCAATAACATAAATGTAAAGGATATTTAATCAATGTTTTGTTTTTAGGTTACTAAAATTTGGATTTCCCAACCATATCATTTGTAATTTATATGTGTATAACTTGACATTTAATTATTTCTATGTTCATTATACAGTGAAGAACAAAATGCTATGTATCTTCTATGCCCACAAAAAACTAAAGCTCCATGTAAAATTTAACAAAAGTACATGTACAGGTACTTATGGCCATTTAGATCACTGACTGCGAAGCAAAGTTTACAAGTTTAACCAAAGAACCCATTTTGTTAGCGATCTGGATTTGAAGCTGGGATACAGTCGGTTTGGGATTGATCCCCGTCAGTTGGCTCATTGGGTTATTTCGTGTTCCAGCCAGTGCACCTGTTTGTGGGATGGTGCATATATAAAAGATCCCTTGCTACTATAATGGAAAAATGTAGCAGGTTTCCTCTCTTAAGACTATATGTCAAAATTACCCAATATTTGACATCCAATAGCCGATGATTACTATATCAATGTGCTCCGTGGTGTTGTTAAACAAAAGAGACCTTTTTTGAAGCTGGGCATATGAACAATGATTGATGATAGCATTTGTACTGAAACCCTGGGAAGGTATCCTGCTCATCCTCACCATAAAAACAAGTGAGAAAAGCAATCCACTATACATAGTATTTCACCCGAGTCAGTGAATTTAACCACCGACATTAACAAGGGTTCAAGGACATGTATTATGGGCAACAGCTCTACAGACTGGGAAAAAAACATGCAGACTCCTGGGGCTACCAAATTTATGAACTGGGCAACAAGTATCATTAATTTCATAAGCCAAGTGGGCTTCCACACATTTAGTTGTAAAAACAATATATGAATATGAATATCTTAACATTTCAAGCAACCATAAAATGTTGCTGGGCAATAACATTATGGAGTCATGACCATTAAGATGTAAAAAAATTCCACCTCAGCTCTATCTCACCTCTGGTCCTGGAGCTCCCTGTGATCCCATTTCACCAGTCGGTCCATTGTCACCAGGAGGTCCCTGAGGTCCCTGCACTCCGGGGTTGCCTGACTTTCCTGTTGAGCCCTGAATAAATATAATTATTCAAATAATGACAAACCAAATTAGGCAAAATCCAATGTAAATTCCTTATTTACCATCTGATTGTGAATAAATATAATTATTCAAATAATGATAAACCAAATTAGGCAAAATCCAATGTAAATTCCTTATTTACCATCTGATTGTGAATAAATATAATTATTCAAATAATGACAAACCAAATTAGGCAAAATCCACTGATAATTATTGAAATAATGACAAACCAAATTAGGCAAACTCCACTGATAATTATTGAAATAATGACAAAATCAAATTAGGTAAAATCCACTGTTAATTCCTTATTTTCACATCTGACTCGGAATAAATATAATTATTCAAATAATGACATTAAATTAGGCAAAAATCACTGATAATTCCTTATTTACCATCCGATTTTTAATAAATATAATCATTCAAATAATTACAAAATCAACTTAGGCAAAATCCACTGTTAATTCCTTATTTTCCCATCTGACTTTGTATGTTCTTATACAAAGTTATTATAGCCAGATATACATTTATAACCGTGCTGTAATCTTTGTTAGGGTAACCACTTCAAGTCAAATGACTACCTACATGTATTTATCGTTTCCCTTTCCCTCTTAATACAATTTCTATTGCTGTTGTTTTCATGTAAACAACCCTGTCCTTATGCTTTCGTGTGGGCTCTTGTTCTTTACACAATTTTGAGGAATCACATTTGTAAAGTGAGATTGATGTATGAAAATAAATATACAGAACTTCACATACACTGTTTTCGCTTCCTATTTAATACTCCTTTCATGCATTTATACTCTGCGGCAGCCTTGTGTAATGTTTCAAATTCGATGTGACATAATTAGTAAATCACATATGACTTCAGTAACAAAAAGGCACTAATTCCAGTAAAGATAAAATAGGAATTCCCCATTTAAAAATTCCAGTCCAGATTGCACATATGTGCGATACCAGATACTTTTATCACACAGCTTGAAATGTGTTTATCACTATATAGTAAGATTGAATAGCTATATAATAAATATCCTATTTCAGCACTTAACAAAAGGAAAAGTGATTGACCAGAGCCCCGTTCCATGAAGTGGTCTTAGCACTAAGATCCCTTTAAGTGCATATGGAATCTTGGAGTTTTAGTTGAAACCTAATAGATGGTCATTAACAATGTGCCAAGGTGTAATAAAGGTAGTACTAAACCAAATAACTTCCGGCTGGGTCAAAGTTCAAGGTGCACCTAACTTTTGATAAGAGCAGTTAACACCACCAGTCCTGCCATTGGTGATAAATGTGACAGAAAGTTTGTTGTGATAAACTGTTAGTTCATCTGGATAATAAATTCCTGTAATTTAATTTGAACTAGTGTCAATATACCATCTACCATTGTGTTTGAAATGTGCAGGGTTCCACTAAAAATAGCATTACAATATTTGTGTGGAACTAGAGTAGTCATTATCCCTGAAGTGAGCAGCTTGACACCCCACCCCCCCAATTTTTTCTGAGTCACTTGAAGGCTGAGGGGTTGTATATTTATATCTGTGGTATATATGTCGCTTGATATGCTGCAGGTAGGAGTTTCAGTCACATATGTTACTATTGTTGTCTATGGGATTTAATTTGGTGGTATACACCTAGAACTATTATTTATTTATATTATGTTTTATTCACAGCATATCTCGACTGACCCTTTCTCCCTGAGAACCCTGAGCTCCCTGTTGACCAGGGGGGCCAGGGGGTCCTGGGGAACCAATTTCTCCTGGTTTTCCATCGGCACCAGATGCACCCTGCAGTAGAAAGAAAATACCAAATATATTATTCAATTCAAAACAAGAGTCCCGAAGATATTTCAACATTAATAATAATAATAAAACAGCAATTATGATATTCAAGATGATCTAATTATGAAATTCAAGATGACCTAATTATGATATTCAAGATGATCTCATTACCATATTCAAGATGACCTAATTATCATATTCAAGATGACCTAATTATCATATTCAAGAAGATTTGATTATATTCAAGATGATCTAATTGTCATATTCAAGATGATCTCATTATCATATTCAAGATGATCTCAACATCATCTTCAAGATCTAATTATCATATTCAAGATGATCTCATTATCACATTCAAGATGATCTCATTATCATATTCAAGATGATCTAATTATCATATTCAATATTTAATTATCATATTCAAGATGATCTCATTATCACATTCAAGATGATCTCATTATCACATTCAAGATTATCTAATTATCATTCAAGATGATCTAATTATCATATTCAAGATGATCTCATTATCATATTCAAGATGATCTCATTATCATATTCAAGATGATCTCATCACATTCAAGATGATCTCATTATCATTCAAGATGATCTCATTATCATATTCAAGATGATCTCATTATCATATTCAAGATGATCTAATTATCATATTCAAGATGATCTAATTATCATATTCAAGATAGACTTTGATCAAGAGACATTTCAACATTAAAAACACAAAGTTAACAAACAATTACATTCATGCACACATACTTCATATATACACCTAAACATGTGAAGAGTTCAGGCGCAAAACGCGATATAAACCATAATCGTAGGCCCGCTGATTTGCTGCAAAACGTGATTGATCCTTATGAAATTGTATTGGGTAAATCCCATTTTTTCTTATCAAAACGCGATATATGCCAATTAAAAAAATCACTTTTACTGAAAATAAAAAATGGATATATCACGTTTTGCGCCTGAACTCTTCAAATATACCTATGTAAATTTGTATTACCCAGAAGTGTGGATAATGTCAGGGATAGGGCCCTGAATCGCTATCTTACAAACAATGTTGAACATAAATAATATTAAATACATAAATACATTACAAAAATGTACTGTGTGTAATTAAAAAACCCAAAAAACCCACAAGACATACAGGATGTATTGGAATCAACATCTTGTCTTCCTGGCGGGGAAAAAAACCCCACTTAAAATGTTCTCAATTTCACAAGCTTTGACATAAAAAGAAAACTCAGATATTTCCCAAAGGACATGAGAATGACAAAGCAGCTTCCCCTGAACTATACCCACCATGCTACCTCCCATCTCATATAGATGTGTAACCATAGAAACAACTTACAGCTGGTCCAGGAGGTCCAGATTTTCCATCAGGTCCGGCACTTCCTGGCATTCCCTAGAAGAAGAAAATATACACTTTAACATATACTTAAACAGATATGTCAAAACTAATAACAGAAAATATACACTTCAACATGGACTTAAACAGATATGTGAAAACTAATAACAGGAAATATACACTTCAACTTGTACTTAAACAGATATGTGAAAACTAATAACAAAAAATATACACTTCAACTTGTACTTAAACAGATATGTGAAAACTAATAACAGAAAATATACACTTCAACATGGACTTAAACCTGAGATACCAAAACTAACAGAAAATATACACTTCAACATGGACTTAAATCAGATACTAAAACTAAAAATACAGAAAATATACACTTCAACACAGACTTAAATCAGAGATACCAAAAGTAAAAATACAGAAAATACACTCATAAATGTATAAAACAATACTCATTCAGCATAGTTTGCCGTGTCCAGTGTTTTTTATCTTTATATATCGTAATTACATGTAACAATTATACAGTGAAACCTCTCCAAACCAGGCACTGCGTATTATGCATGTTAAGGTGAGTTTTAAATATATCTAATATAAATATTCATGAAACCTGGGCTTGTTACAGACTTACCGTTTCACCAGGAGGTCCAGGGGGGCCTGGGCGTCCAACCTCTCCCTAAAACACAAAGAGAAAACATACACTAATCTGTGAATCATAAAACATTGGGTTAGGTCTCACTACACAGATTTTCTCTGCCACTAAAACAGAGAGAAAACATACACTGATCTATGAATTATAAACCATCAATTCAGGTCTCACTACACAGATTTTCTCTGCCACTAAAATCTGCATTCATTTGCTAACAATAGAATGGGGTCTCATCATTTAGAAAGTACTCCCTGTGTGCATCAACCTTAATTGAACATAAATCTGAATATCAAGATAAATTACAATTATATTTATTTATGCATTCCATTATTTTCTATCGATTACTGTTATCAGTTTATGCACTTAAGTTGTAAAATTAAATGCAGACATAAAAAAACCCAGAAAAAAGTTACTGCTGGTAATACATACCATTGCACCAGTCTGACCCTGAGATCCTCTCAAGCCAGAGGCTCCATCCTCCCCTGGGGGTCCAGGACTGCCAGCAGGGCCAGGTCGACCTCGAGTTCCAGGAAGACCCTATAATATAAAATTCCTTCTGTTACATAATTCCTTATTTTATGTAACACCCTAAAATACATAATTCCTTGTTTTATGTAACATAATACCTTATTTATTCAAATGCTTAAAATATATAAATTCTTCATTGGTTTATGTAGGTTTAAATAGTTTTCTCAAATACATAAATACCTTTCTTGTCTATATTCTTAAAATGAGTAATTTCTTCATTGTGTAGATTCATAAAATACTTTCATAAATCTATTATTATATATCAATTTTTAACCATATTGGTAATAATTATTAAGTTTTGATATGTACCAATATATTTTTAACCATATGGGCAATAAGTTTTGATATGTACCAATATATTTTTAACCATATGGGCAATAAGTTTGGTTTTCTACTCACTCGTTCTCCTGCCAGTCCGGGGAGTCCAGGGGCTCCTGGAGCACCACGGAGTCCCTGAAACACAAGCAACCATCATATTAAGATGAGAATTATGTCAATTTTAAGCCTAATAAAACTTCTCAATCAACTCTTACAAAATGAACTGAAAACCCCCAGCTGATTACAAAACTGGACTTAATATGAGTGGTGACAGAATGATCGAAACACTTGTTGGGACAAATTAACGAAGCCTGTTTTTCTTAAATGCAGGTGTTTAAGCGTTGTAAATGTATGTAGTTACACATGTGTAAGACGTGTGTAAGTGATAAACAAGTGTTTAAGCGTTGTAAATGTATGTAGTTACACGTGTGTAAGTCATAAACAGGTGTTTAAGCGTTGTAAATGTATGTAGTTACACGTGTGTAAGTGATAAACAGGTGTTTAAGCGTTGTAAATGTATGTAGTTACACATGTGTAAGTGATAAACAGGTGTTTAAGCGTTGTAGTAACACATGTGTAAGTAATAAACAGGTGTTTAAGCATTGTAAATGTATGTAGTTACACATGTGTAAGTAATAAACAGGTGTTTAAGCGTTGTAAATGTATGTAGTTACACATGTGTAAGTCATAAACAGGTGTTTAAGCGTTGTAAATGTATGTAGTTACACATGTGTAAGTCATAAACAGGTGTTTAAGCGTTGTAAATGTATGTAGTTACACATGTGTAAGTCATAAACAGGTGTTTAAGCGTTGTAAATGTATGTAGTTACACATGTGTAAGTCATAAACAGGTGTTTAAGCATTGTATATGTATGTAGTTACACGTGTAAGTCATAAACAGGTGTTTAAGCGTTGTAAATGTATGTAGTTACACATGTGTAAGTCATAAACAGGTGTTTAAGCGTTGTAAATGTATGTAGTTACACATGTGTAAGTCATAAACAGGTGTTTAAGCGTTGTAAATGTATGTAGTTACACATGTGTAAGTGATAAACAGGTGTTTAAGCGTTGTAGTAACACACGTGTAAGTAATAAACAGGTGTTTAAGCATTGTAAATGTATGTAGTTACACATGTGTAAGTAATAAACAGGTGTTTAAGCGTTGTAAATGTATGTAGTTACACATGTGCAAGTCATAAACAGGTGTTTAAGCGTTGTAAATGTATGTAGTTACACATGTGTAAGTCGTAAACAGGTGTTTAAGCGTTGTAAATGTATGTAGTTACACATGTGTAAGTCATAAACAGGTGTTTAAGCGTTGTAAATGTATGTAGTTACACGTGTTGAAGTGAAAATAAATAAATAAACTTTTAGTAAATTTTATAGCATAAAAAAGGCATTCCCTGTGGCTGAAATTGGTGCATATTTCTGGGATTAAATTACTTGATAAAACTAAACATTTATGACTAATGTTGAAAGGAATGTTGTATTTACAATTATTGTTTCAAAGTGAAGATAGATGAATAAAAACTTATATAGTTTAAGGCTGAGATGGATGTGATTTTTCTGTAAACTCATTTACCTTTTTGCCAGCAAGTCCTGGTAAGCCTCCACGTCCACGGTTACCTGGTGACCCAGGTCCTCCCTTAATACCGGGCTCCCCCTTGTACCCTGGCTGTCCAAGATCTCCCTGTAACAAAATCATAACATTGTATCAGCTAACACATGGGTTACCATTGTAATAATTAACAAAAATTGCATCTATATACTTTATGGTAATCTAATTGGTCGAGAGGTACTTACTATTTTTTTGTTCATATCTCAATGAACCAAACAAATTTAAGCCACGCTTTTGTATGACCCTCTACGCAGTGTTATACAGTAGTGTGCACATCGTTTTTTCTGTTCATATTTGCATGAACCAAAAAATAATTGTGGTCAATTTGTAACTGAATCAACTCATAATACACGGCAGCCTCAGTGGTCTTGGGGCTGAAAGGTACTGGGTTCAAAACCAACCATTTTGTTTTATTTCTTCTCCTGAAGATGTTTTATTCTTCTCCTGAAGATGTTGTGTTTTTTACTGATGAAACATCAATTATACTTTTAACTCAGATGGTTTCAGTGGAAACAATTCTTTTAAATTTTTATACCAAATTCATAAGCATAAAAATCAAATGAAAATGAATGAAAGTAATGGCTTGATTCCACCGTTACTCGATATAGGCACAGAAAGGAAGATAAAATGAAATTATACTACTCTTTGTAAATCTGGTGATGTGCACTAATTTATACAGTGTCAAACAATTTAAAATAAATATGTTACTAAGAAACACATACCGGAGGTCCTTTGGGTCCGTCGTTGCCAGGACTTCCTAGTAATCCTGGCGGACCTCGTGGTCCTGGGAAACCTGGGGATCCAGCTGGACCCGGATCGCCCTGAAAACAGATCAAATCATTAAAGGTGTACTTTCTATTTCAACACTGTGCAGTACATGTATGTATGTCCAACAGATCAAATCATTAAAGGTGCACTTTCTACTTCAACATTGTGCGGTACATGTATGTCCAACAGATCAAATCATTAAAGGTGCACTTTCTACTTCAACATTGTATGGTACATCTAGATGTATGTCTAACAGATCAAATCATTAAAGGTGCACTTTCTACTTCAACATTGTATGGTACATGTATGTATGTCTAACAGATCAAATCATTAAAGGTCCACTTTCTACTTCAACATTGACTGGTACACTTATGTCTAACTAACTTACATTAATTTAAAACATTATAGAGAAGGCTTATGCAAAATTAATACTTTAATGGCACCTTTTAAAAATAAAACTCAGGCCTATAAAAGTTGCAATAATGATTTTTTTTTTCTTGTCTGGTGCTCACATGAATCTGGATTTGATTAACCCATTTTACAATCACAAATTAAATTTAGAAGATCATATACATAGTTGTAACTGGTTACGCAAAATAAACAGGTTACCTGTAAAAGTGTTGGTGTAAATATAAATGTGTAGTTAACACACACTACCAGAGCCTGAAGATACTTACAGTTTCTTACCATTTTTGCAAAATCAAATTTCATGTGAAAACTAAAATTTGAACTGTGTTTGACCAATCAAATGCATTATTTAACGACAGTAACACAGAATTTCAATACATACATGAATAACAGAAAAAACATATTATTATTATTAGGTCTTGGAATAAATAGATTTTCATTCTCCATATTTTTTAGAGTGAAGGCACATATATTAAAAAGTCTGAAAGATAGTTTGGGGCTTCTTTGTATAGACTTTTATAAACTTGTAATCATTTGTGGCAGAGAATTCTTGCTTTCACAGTCATCAATGTTAACTGCCGAATGAATGTACAGTTTATTGTGTATCTTACCGAGGCTCCCTTCTCCCCATCAGATCCGGCTCTCCCTGGGGGTCCAGGCTGGCCGTTCTCACCATCAGCACCTGGGAGTCCATTTTCTCCACGTGATCCCTGGGGGCCAACTGATCCCTTGGGGCCTTTGGCACCTGCTTCTCCCTGTTGGAAGATAAAAACAGTTTTACACAACGCTGCATGTCACACTAGCTAAATTACAAGATTGGCATCACCAAATCAAATTTCAAACACATCAAAGGTAATCATTTGGCTAACCTCTGTATCAACATAATTATATCGGGAGCGATCCCAGACCAACTGCGCATCAAGCGAGCATTTTATCACTGGGCTACGACACAAAGCAATACCACAGATTTAAATGTTAAAGTCTGTAAAACATACCACAGATTTAAATGTTAAAGTCTGTAAAACCTACCACAGATTTAAATGTTAAAGTCTGTAAAACCTACCACAGATTTAAATGTTAAAGTCTGTAAAACCTACCACAGATTTAAATGTTAAAGTCTGTAAAACACACCACAGATTTAAATGTTAAAGTCTGTAAAACATACCACAGATTTAAATGTTAGTCTGTAAACCTACCACAGATTTAAATGTTAAAGTCTGTAAAACCTACCACAGATTTAAATGTTAAAGTCTGTAAAACCTACCACAGATTTAAATGTTAAAGTCTGTAAAACACACCACAGATTTAAATGTTAAACTCTGTAAAACACACCACAGATTTAAATGTTAAAGTCTGTAAAACCTTCCACAGATTTAAATGTTAAAGTCTGTAAAACCTACCAGATTTAAATGTTAAAGTCTGTAAAACACACCACAGATTTAAATGTTAGTCTGTAAAACACACCACAGATTTAAATGTTAAAGTCTGTAAAACCTTCCACAGATTTAAATGTTAAAGTCTGTAAAACCTACCACAGATTTAAATGTTAAAGTCTGTAAAACACACCACAGATTTAAATGTTAAAGTCTGTAAAACACACCACAGATTTAAATGTTAAAGTCTGTAAAAACACACCACAGATTTAAATGTTAAAGTCTGTAAAACCTTCCACAGATTTAAATGTTAAAGTCTGTAAAACCTACCACAGATTTAAATGTTAAAGTCTGTAAAACCTATATTTCGCATCTATGATGTTTGCTGCAGGTGAAATGACAATCCAAGCATTAAGTTAAATACCTTCTGTCCGACAGTTCCCGGCAGTCCTGGTGGTCCCATGCTTCCCATAGTTCCTGGAGACCCACCCTGTCCAGGCAGCCCATCCACACCTCGCAGGCCCTGTGAAATAAGCACACTTATTATCCACAATGTCAGGGTTCAACATAACGAGTTAAAAAAAATCAAACAAAGTACACATATAATAACAAGCACAATGACAAATATGTAATTTTGAGAAGCAACGTCATAACATGATGTTGCTTCCCCAGTCCTAGCTCAGACTGTGCATGTGAAATATGATGTCATTTCGTCGTCTCCTTCTAGCTGTGGTTGAAACATTTTGAGATAGTCCTTATTATTCATACAAAAACTAACAATAATAATATGGACATGCAGTAAAGAAATTATTATATGAGCTTGTGATTTGTACTGAATTTATGAAATTTGTTCAGAATTTATGTACAGGGCCGTAGCTAGGAATTTTTGTTTGGGGGGGGGGGGGGGGGGGGGGGGCGGGCGGGAAACTGAGCAGTTAATAGTCTAAAACTCCTTAAACGGTTAAGAAAAGAATTTTCTTGAAGTTTCTATGCTTTCCCGATTTTTTTGGGGGGGAGAGTGACTGCCCACTTACTCCCCCCCTCCCCTGCTAGCTACATTCCTGGTGTATTGCCCTTGCTCTTTCTCGGGCAATACCAAAATCACGACACTCGTTTTCTACAATCAATGACTCACCAGCTCGTATAATAATCTGTGTGTGCAGACAGATCGTCTGATGAGGAAACTGCATACAATACATAGACTGAACAACAAAGAAATACAACTAGGAATTTAATTTTCTTTAATTTAATTTAAGTTAATCTGTAAGAATCCCGTTAGTTTTGGGTTTCATTACAATTATCAATGTCTTGTGAATGTTTTAACATTTTTAATATTAACATAATTACCATGAATATATATACAGTCAAACCTGTCTTAAGCAGTCACTCACTGAACAGAAAAAGTGACTGGTTAAGACAGGTGGCCGTTGATTACAGGTTGCCACATATACAGGCTTTAAAATGTACGTGTATGTTGTTGCTGTTTCGTACCATCTGATTATAAATTAATTTTTAACATGTCGCCTCCTTCAGAAATAATGTGTAACTAGAATGTATTAATTTAACCATTCTCAACAAGTTTGTTTTTGTTTTCCATTTAATTATTTAATTACTACTTCATGCAGTGTATTGCCATAGTAAGTGAGTTAGATAGGTGGATGGATGGATGGATGGATGGGTGGATGGATGGATGGATGGATGGATAGGTGGGTGTTTGGATGGATAGATGGATGGATGGATGGATGGGTGGGTGTTTGGATGGATGGATGGATGGATGGATGGGTGGGTGTTTGGATGGATGGATGGATGGATGGATGGATGGGTGGATGGGTGGGTGTTTGGAGTGGGTAGATGGATGGATGGGTGGGTGGCACCTTTTATGGGTGGGTTGGTGGATGGATGGGTGGATGGATGGATGGATGGGTGGATGGATGGGTGGGTGGCACCAGACAGACATGAAACATGATGAAACGTACCCTAGGTCCAGGAAGTCCATCTTGTCCTCTCTCTCCCGAGAGTCCGCGAGCTCCTGGTGGTCCAGGTGGTCCACCCTGGCCAGGCGGTCCGATAGATCCCTGAAAATAACACACATACACAAGTTACTAGTATGTTTGTTTGTTTTGTTTAACAACACCATTAGTGCACATTAATCATTGGCTATTGGATGTCAAACATGTAGTAATTCTGACTCATAGTCATCAAAGGAAACCTGCTACATGTTTGTTTGTTTTTTTGTTGTTTTTTTTACTAATGCAGCAATGGATCTTTTATATGCACCATCCCACAGACAGAAAAGCACATACCACATAACATGCTTGTTTGGGTTTTTTTATTTATATCATTGCTTTCATGATATTAATAACTATATGTGTGTCTTATATTTGAATATGACATAAATGATTAACAAGTCTGTATTCTTTTTCTCTAATCTGATGAATGAAATATACTTCTTGACTGTCATATTGCAACCTGGTAATGATTTATTTTGTTGCCTGAATGTGTGTACACTACAAATACACAAACAAATACACTACAAATAAATAAAAAATACACTACAAATACACTACAAATACACAAACAAATACACAAACAAACACACTACAAATACACGAACACGCCACTTACTGGTTCTCCTTGCAAACCCATTTCTCCTCGCTTTCCTATGAATCCACGGTATCCCTAGAAAACAAATAACAATCTTAGAAATACTTCTGGGGTTTTTCTCTTCTTTTTAAAACGCCTCAAACATTTAACACAGAAAGAAAGAAATGTTTCATTTAACGAAGCACTCAACACATTTTATTTACGATTATATGGTGTCAGACATATGGTTAAGGACCACACAGATTTTGAGAGGAAACCCGCTGTCGCCACTATATGGGCTACTCTTCCGATTAGCAGCAAGGGATCTTTTATTTGCGCTTCCCACAGGCAGGATAGCACAAACCATGACCTTTGTTGAACCAGTTATGGATCACTGGTCGGTGCAAGTGGTTTACACCTACCCATTGAGCCTTGCGGAGCACTCACTCAGGGTTTGGAGTTGGTATCTGGATTAAAAATCCCATGCCTCGACTGGGATCCGAACCCAGTACCTACCAACCTGTAGACCGATGGCCTACCACGACGCCATCGAGGCCAGTCATTTAACACAGAGACAAAGACATTTTTTTGTGTTTTGGACATTACAAACATGAGATGAATGGTGAAGCTGCAGTATTTCCATTTCGGTATGGGACTACCTGACAGGGTCGTGCTGTGCTCCATGCTTGCTGTCAGTTGAGCTACCTTGGTATCACCCGAGCCCGGGATACACAGAACCTGCAGTGCATGCCGGGTAACCCCATGTGGGGTCATACACTCGGGAGACGTACCCATAATCACACCTGTGAAATTGGGTGAAACTCGGTGTATGTGTCCTTACACCTACCCATTGAGCCTAGCAGTGCACTTACTCTGGGTTGGAGCCGGCACTGGCATGAAAAATCCCACATTGGCTCAGGTTGGATACAAACTCAGTACCTACCAGCCATAAGTCCGATGGCATAACCACTAAACCACTGAGGCCGATAAAAGAAATACTTCTTTGACTTTTGCTTCAATACTAAATGGATCTTTTAAATAGTATATAATTTTGTTTAACCTTTCTTTTTTAATGAAAAAAGAGACTATTTTAATGTTTACATGTCCCATTGACCTTCTTCAAATTCCTTCTTCGTGTTTCTTCACCATCACCTTCTAAGAAAGCATCCAAGGTGTTCCTACAAGCTACATTTTGTTTTGTTTATTTAAAAGAGTTTTTAATAACAGTTTCTCCTCACCATGTGTCCTTTTGGTCCTGGCATGCCTGGCATCCCTGGTCTTCCTGGAGCTCCCTACAAGGAAATTAATATTACATTAGAGCTATGTGGTCCTGAAGGAAATAAAACAAACTTAATAAAGTTGCAAAACTGAGTAATGAAAATATTGACATCATGCCACTTCCAGCTGTAAAGAACTTGGGTCAGGTCATGTCATAGGGTTTTACGTGCACTTTCAGACCAAGCTGTTGTAGCGCATACCTGTCAGGGGCGCAGGTGCCAGCCTCGGCTGGCTCCTCCATCCAGGACAGGAAAAAGTTTGGGGTGGGTGGGAGGCATAGAACTTTCCAAGTGACGCACTAAATTGACACCGAGTGAGTCAAATTCTGTGACACTCTGTAAATCCGTGAATGATTCGCATAAATGTCTCTTGAGTAACAACCATTACATTTTTGGTGCTATGGCATCATATTAATTTATTTATTCATTAAAGGGACATTCCTGAGTTTGCTGCAATTTTTAAGATGTTATCGACTAACAGAGACTTTTTAACGATTGTAATTACATATCAAATATATTTTCCTGCATAAAATATTAGTGGCTGTATATTAAACATGTTTCTGATCGTTTTAATATTTGTATTGGGTTAAATTTTGTTTTATTTCCTAAAATATATTTATTCGTACGTATGAAATTATTTGAAGATGAAATCCAGTTGGGGCTTCTTACAAATATTAAGATGACCAGAAACACATGTATTAAATATACAGACACCGATATTCTAAACAAGAAAATATATTTAATATGTAAGTTTAATTGTAAAAATATTTTATTAGTTGGAAACATCTTACAATGCAGCAAACTCAGGAATGTCTCTTTAATATCCAGCGTTTTTCCACTTTACTGAAATCAACTTGGTGCAACAACTGAACAAGATAGATAGCAGGGCTCACACTGGAATGAATTTTTGTTTAGCCAGTTTTCAAATATGTACAGCATTTCCTTTAATAATATTAAAAAGTGGCAAATTTAGACAAAACTATTATTAGCCAAATACTAAATGTATTAGTGACTTAATTTATATAAAAATCAGCAATTGGCTAATTTGGCTATTGGCAGGATAAGCCTTGGTGTAAGCAGCATGGGTACGTACAATGTAACCTAGCTATGGTGTGTGTGTTTGGAGAATAAGACAGTTTTCAAAGAGCAGACATGTAGATGCAACTTCCAGGCATCTGGGAGACAAACTTATAGTGTAGTGTTTGTGAGAAAAAAGAGGAAATTACAAAAGAGGAAATACATACTCTTGCTCCTGGTGCTCCTTGGGCTCCTGACTCACCATGGCGACCCGTGTCTCCCTAAAAATAATCAAACACAGGTAGATTTTAATACTTTCAAATATCATCCAGGGATGTTATTAATAGGTGACAAATGGTGTTTTCACTACCTTTTCAAGATGTTCACCAGGCACTGGCGTACCAGTGATAATTTTTGTATATTTTTACATGTATTTATATATAATTACAAATTTTCCGAATTTATACGATTTACTGTATTCTGATTGGCTGACGTCACTAAAAAACCAAGTGTTATCCTTCCATAAACCTCATAAAAATACGTCATCACGGAAGACCACGATCGAAATAACCGCACAACACCAACAGTCACTACACCTAAACAAAAGTTAATATCAAGGTCACTTTGCGATAGAAAAAAACAAGACAAATCTACACATGAAATTGTTTCATTTTTTAAAAAGAAGTTATAATAAAGATATATACACTGTTTTTGTTGATTCAATACTTATTTTTATTTTTAGCAGACAATTTCCAATAGTATGTATACCCGGTACATGTATTCCTACGCTTATTTACAGAACATGGTTGATGGTAAGAACGAAAGAAATTATTTTTGAGTGTTTTAAGGTACACTTCTTGTACTGTTTGTAATTATAAGAATTGTTTCTCATTTTTTAGGAATTTATCGATGTATGAAAGTCACAAATGTAGTATAAAATCGCTTCGCTACGCTACACGATTTTATACCATTTGTGACTTTTATACATCAATACATTCCTAAAAAATTAGAAACAATTCTTATATATAATATGTGTGTGCCCACCCCCATTTTGGCACCTTCCTACGCCTGTGCCAGGTATAGAATTAAAAAGAGTAAATGTTTCCTGACCAGATTTTGATATTATTACAGTCTAATATCAACATGTTGTCACATGGGTTTGAAAGCTTGCTTCTTTCTGATTGGTTAATATTAGCCGGTTGTCTTTCTTAGAATTCAGTACCAACCTGATTATGAAACCTGATGGTTGTACCTATAGAACTGCAGATGGTAACAGTTGCCATAATTTCATTTTCACCTGCAATTTCAATTCTTAAAGTCATACTGAACATGTGAAAATTACATTTTGGGTAGTGTTATAGTTACGGTACTTAAGGGAAACTTGGAATTTTTATACATATTATTTATAAGATAGAAACATTATACATATCTTATTTGTTAATATATCAAAACATTGCTTGTTAAATTCTAATTCAAAGTTCCATGATAATTTGGTTTCTCACACATCCACTGGAAAGAACACCAAATGAAATTGATGATATCACATATAACATCCAAAATGGTTTTTTAAAACTGGTTTCTAAGTTTGAAAAATTGCATGCTTGTTTTTATAGATCTAACACCGTTTTGGCATTTTTGGTTATCTGAAACTTTGGTTATTTGGTTAAATTTGGTTACCGTGTATCCTATTTTCTTGTGACATTTGTCAAAAGGCTCTGTGTGTGGGATCCAGTTTAGAGCTGAATGTACAGTATCTTATTTGACTGGATTGTACAAATAAATCTGAATGACAAAACCATTATATCTATGATCAAGACCGTATCTCTGTACAATGTAGTCAAATGGACAAAATGGTGGATGATTCTGTGAATCAGCATCTTGTGCCTCATCTGTAGGAGACAGCCACTCCTGAGGAGATCCTTTATTGGATAATAAATTTTTCTTGTACGGTCACAAAGAGGACTGCCACTCCCTGACTAGCTAATTAAATGAAAACTAACACAGGACAGAGGTGATTAGAATACATATAGCTGTGATGACATGCACTCATGAACCACTGTCAGAACAAATTAAACAAATAAAAGGAATATATTTACCTCGGGTCCCGCCGGTCCAGCTGGCCCTGGTTGTCCCCTCATGCCAGGAGGTCCCTAAAAACAATCAACTTAAAGTTAAAGTCTGTTTTTTTTAACAACACCACAAGAGCATTGATTTTGCAATTACTGACTTTTGGCACTTTTGGTAATATTGACATAATCTTTTTGAGGAAACTACATTTTTCCATTAGTAGCAAGGGATTTTTTATATGTGCCATCTCATAGACAGGATAGCACATACCATGGTCTTTGATATACCAGTAAAGGTACACTGGCTGGAACAAGAAATAGCCCAATGAGCCCATGGCCAGGGATCCATCCCAGACCAACAACATATCAGGGGAGCGGCTGGAACAAGAAATAGCCCAATGAGCCCATGGCCAGGGATCCATCCCAGACCAACAACATATCAGGGGAGCGGCTGGAACAAGAAATACCCAATGAGCCCATGGCCAGGGATCCATCCCAGACCAACAACATATCAGGGCAGCGGCTGGAACAAGAAACAGCCCAATGGGGATCGATCCTAGACCAACCACGCATCAGCCACTGGGCTACTTCCCACCCTCAAAAAAGAATCAAGTGACAAACTATTGAAAACTTATAGCTTGAATCAGTTGACCAATACACTGTGGTATTCTGTACTTCACAGTCCACAAACTGCATGCACTGCACCAGCATTTACTATGTCTTTACTTCACATAACAACTTAAAATTGTCCACTTTAGGAAATAGGTCTTCATTAAGGGTAGATAACTCAAAACGTTTGTGGTCAACAATGGGTGCAAACAGAGGGATGTGCCTTTATCAGGAGAGTCACTGATGTTAGATTACAGATGTACTTACTGGGTTTCCTGAATCACCAACATTTCCTCGGATTCCCTGAGGTCCAGGTGGCCCCTAGGAAAATTAAAAAAACATCATCTTACTGATAAACATCATCTTACTGATAAACATCATCTTACTGATAAACATCATCTTACTGATAAACACTTTTTCAAAAGCATGTTACATGTTTACCATCAGGGTTCATTCTTCATTGTGAAATTTTATTCCTGGAATATTTCCATAAATGAAAATCACGAATTTTTAAAAACCCATACCCACTAAACTGTTGAAAAGTGAATCATTGGTCATTATTCAACAGAACATATTTCTAGAATATTATACATAGGACTGATGCTATAGATGTTTTTTTTTTTCAACATGGGTATGTTTTCATTGTTAAACTGGCTCCCAAAAGAAACACAAAAGACTTGGACTCAGTAATACAAAGAACTTGTATAATTAACAGATTGCAGAGCTGAGAAAAAAAGAGTAAACATGTTCTTGATGGTTTATGTGTAATTTGGGCAACTCGTGATGGAGGGAGATTTGTGTGTGTAATTTGGGCAACTCATGATGGAGGGATATTTGTGTGTGTAATTTGGGCAACTCATGATGGAGGGAGATTTGTGTGTATAATTTGGGCAACTCATGATGGAGGGAGATTTGTGTTTGTAATTTGGGCAACTCATGATGGAGGGAGCTTTGTGTGTGTAATTTGGGCAACTCATGATGGAGGGAGATTTGTGTGTAATTTGGGCAACTCATGATGGAGGGAGATTTGTGTGTAATTTGGGCAACTCATGAAGGAGGAAGATTTGTTTGTGTAATTTGGGCAACTCATAATGGAGGGAGATTTGTTTGTGTAATTTGGGCAACTCATGATGGAGGAAGATTTGTTTGTGTAATTTGGGCAACTCATGATGGAGGAAAAGTTGTGTGTGTAATTTGGGCAACGCATGATGAAGGAAGCCGATTCCATGGTTTTAGAACAGAGTTTGGGTCATCTAGGTCTGAACCCTGTCCCACAAAGTTATCATAGAGCTAAGATCACCTTAAGTACATAATTAAGGTACACAGGATCTTAGCACTTAGATCACTTTATGGAACGGGGTCCAGGTCTACACACTCCAAATTATGGGCCCTTAGAAAATAGTACCAAGTACCTTGTAGTAGCTAGCTTGTAGTCTTAGAAAATAGTATCAAGTACCTTGTAGTAGAAATGTATCTAAATCACATGCTAACACTGAAATTTTGTTTCACTTTTGTACAGCAGTATACTTATTGAATAATTAATTGAAAAGTCATATTTTTTTAGTCTTAGAATTAAATTAAATCTAATTCCAATTCAACAAATTATTTAATTTTTGTTGTAATTTGTTTCGGTTTTTTGTCAGCAGTATACTTGTCGAATAATTAATTCTAAAGAATTTTTTTTAATTGTTTATTGCATGAAATAGACTGTTGTCATAGAAATGCATGCCATCAGTATCAAATGCTAGTTGCAGTAGTACAATGTTTTTCTTGCAGTATGTTTATATAATAACCAACAGAGAAGTACAGTTTTTCTCGCAGTATGCTTATATAATAACTAATAGAGAAGTACCGTTTTTCATGTAGTATACTTACAGGTGGTCCAGGTGTACCACTTTGTCCACGTGGTCCAATAGGGCCCTGAAGGATAAAACAAAAAATTATAATACTTTCTAAACCACTACCTTCTATCTTGTTCTTCAAATCAAATCTGTGGATAAAATATGACATTTTTCTTGTATTAAAGGTGCCATATTTCAATATTTTAACATTTATTTGTGATAAATAATTACACATTAATTGATTGAGTTTAATATACCTGTGACTGTCTTATGAAAATGGAGAATCAATAAAATCTGGCAAGTTGACTGTCAGAGACAGATGAGTTGTCCAGACAGCAAACTTGTCAGCAATATGCACCTGGCATATTAACGATATAAAGGATTTGCTTCAAACTAACACACTCAATTCTGTAAGTTGTCTTCTAAAAGAATCTCCATTAAAAATATTTATTACACTAGTAATTTAAATTATTTTGTTGTAATTTGTTTATGGGCAAATAGTTGAAGGTAAATGTTTACATTTCAAACAAAAGTTATTAAATGTTTTGTATTATGCAAATCTGAGAAACAATTGGTGATAGATATTTTATATTACACAGTTCCTAATTTTCCTCTAAAATCCCCTGAAAACAAAGACCTTTAGACAAAAGCAGACTTCAAAATCCTTCCACCTTCGAATCTGTAATTTGTATTTACTTGCTATTCTCAGGTATATTGTCCACTAGTTTTACTTGGCACATGCATAAGAATTTTCACATAAATGTTTTTCTACGTATATATAAATTACTGTAGATGTAATATTTAGAATGTTTGTGTTTAAGTGAAAATACAACTTCAGTAGGTCAATAATAATAAAAAATAAAAAAATAAAATACTTTTGATATAAAGCAAACATGAGGGTCTACCTTTAAAACATAAATTATCATTATCAATACATGTATTAGATTTCTAGGTTGAACTTACAACTTGAGCCTGTAGGTACCGAGGTGAATAGGCAGCACCTCCTGCCTTGTTACCGTAGTTACGTTGGACATACATCTGGTAAGCAGCATCAGCAGACTGTAATAACAAAATGAGGATAGGTTGTAAAGAAAATATCATTCGATGTTCAAGAAGGATCACATAGTTTTGCATGAATAGTTGATGTCTTTGTTTTCTAAGAATATTTAATTTAAAAAATAGCCTACATCTCAATTAATACATGCGTAAATTATAAATCCTGACAACAAAAACAGATTCACAATATAGTTACAGTAAAAGTTTGAATGAAGGAAGATAAAAGTAATAAACAAACAAATAAATAAATAAATAATTCCCGTAAATAAGTAAATAAATAAATAAGTACAGGTAAACTACAACAAAATAATAATCTAGCCTTGTTAAAATAATTGTTAAAAAATATGTAAATAAATAAATAATAAATAAATAATAAACTAAATCTGAAGACTGTACTATTACGGGTTCCTCTAGTCCAAACAGACGTAGAAAGTGTGGTTAAGAAAAGTATTGACTTAATTAATGTGCACCCTGCACTAAGGTTCCTCGTCATGCTACGTCTTACCATTTCGCTGTCGCCAGGGGGCCCTGGTGGTCCGGGGACGCCATGTCTGCCATCCTGACCTGCATCTCCCTGTACAAGAAATTAAATACTAGTATATATAATCAAAACAAATATACATACTTAAATATATTAGTATATATATATCTATATATATCAGTATATAATACCACGTCAACACCTTTCCAAATTTGGGGAGGGTGGGTGTCAGTGGTGGGGGGGGGGGGAGGGGGGAAACGGCACAGGAATAACCCATGTTTTCAAAACTCAACCCTACATTTAGCCGATTGTAGGAAAAAAGTCAAAGGAAAAAAAAGTCATGGAAATAAAGTCAAAAGAAAAAAAGTCAAGAGAAAAATGTCATAGGAAAAAAAGTCATGGAAATAAAGTCAAAAGAAAAAAAGTCATAGGAAAAAAGTCAATGGAAAAAAAGTCAAACTATATATATATTTTTAAAAAAGATATAAAACATAACAAAATGGAACAAAAGTGTAAATATGTGTTTATTAAGCACAACAGGTGTCCTGCTTCGTCTACCCTTATAAATCTGAGTCATGTTTAATTTACAATGTCCCTTCTGGTACACTTGACTGACTTCAGGTGTTTCAGTAGGTAATTCCAATAGGTAGGCCTTAATTATATTTACCTCAAGCAGTAATAATACATGAGCTAGATACATGTATAAAAGCAAGTTACTAATTAGTATCAAGAACATGAAGAATTACTTCTGATCGAGTTGCAAATCACAGTGTTAGCATTTATCAGCCAATAATAAACAACATGTGTATAAATGTAAAACAAACTTTACTTTTCCTGAAATTAACAGGTTCTGAAAACAGACATTTCTATTTCAAGATTTCATCCAAGAACACTGTGACGGTACATGCTCTTAAGTTTTGTTTTCGCCTGTGGCGATATTAATTGTTTTAGAAGGCCGTGTGCAGTTCCAAATTGCACTTAGCTAGGTGGGCAACTTGTTACGTAATACTTCTGCGCGACGGTCCTTGAGCTTTTCTAATACACACCCAGAGTAGGTGTGGAGGCCATGTGGCTAGTAGTTACGTAATATCTCTGGTAGTGCTGTTTATGGCCAGGGGATTGCTCGCGGAATGGCGACAGTAAGTCTGGCGATCAAAGAGAAAAATGCGTCTCTGGGAGTTGGGGATATATCACTTAATAGGGGGAGGACCGCCTTGTACCCCCAGGCGATATTCTGATTTATAATAAATAGCTAGTTTTTTTTAGATATTGAGAGAACAAAAAAGGAAGGCTTCCCGGGAACGTTGTCCGTTTGGACTTTGGTAAATATATTATTTCTGCTCTGTTGTATAACCTTGATGTGATTGATGTGACTTTTAATATTTTAATACTGTATTATACAAATATTATTTAGACAGTGTCTTCGGTCATCTGACGAAGTAAATCGTAGACTGATTGTTCTAACATTATACGAGTATTTGGTAATATAAAGCTTAGCCAGTCATCCTAGAAGACCTAGGTAAACTGTAGGTTATTGTCTTTATTGTGATAGGTACCAGTATTAATTCTGTGTTACAAGGTTACTGAACGAGTAGTAAGGGTTTATTAATAATTAACCAGTTAGGAATAGAGTGGTAATTCCTTTATTACTTAAGTTCCCCTAGAAGCATTTCTCAATTATCACACGTGTGGGTGTTGTGTCACGGTGAAGTGATTAGCATATTGTGTAAACTAGACACCTAGAGATTAACTAATTAAGTGATCAGTTCTGGGTTGTTATTATTGTTGTTATTAAGTAACTACTGCGGCAGTACATTTGTCAGCGTAGGTTAATACAGATTCCAAAGTGTATTGTGTTTTTGTTGTGTTTTCTAGTGAACTAAACGTGCTATATTACATATACTTTATATAAGATCATACCTAGAGACGAGCTAAAGTGGGTATATACCGCCTGTTACAGAGAGATCTAATAGATATAGAGTTAGGAGAAATATTTGGATAATCGTGTTTTATTCAGTTACGGGTATTATAGAATCCCCGTGACAAACACATAGGCCTATTCTGCTTCACATGCAAGTTTTATTTATATATCAGTAACTAATTTGTGATATTTTAGATTATTTTCTGTAATAGATATTGATAATCATTTTGCTAATAATATTCTAATTTAATATTTTGTTTAATTATACAATAATTATAAATCTAATGGTAATGTGGCTTCTCTTATTCTAATTAAAACCACTCATGGGACTTAATAAAATTGATTTTAATAATGGGGTGGTCCTATTACCGGGTTTTAAATATTTGTAGGATTTTTTTTTCCAATCATGTAGGCCCCTATACAATAATTATAGCAAGAAAAATGTATTTCAAATATCATTTATTTAAATTTACATGAACAGATTTATATATAACGATGTTGCCCGCGTCAAAATAATGCAATAATATATGTGAGGGATGGAATTCCAAATTTGTGCATCTTTTCGGCCATCGTCACCCGCCGGTCTGGCATGCGATTGAATGGTTTGACAAAGAACAAGGCTCTGTTCTCACTGCTGTAGCCCAACATTCAACAGGACAGCAGCCAAGGAAGCGACAAAAAACAAACTTCATTGCTATGCAATGGCGTCTGAGTATTATCGACAAAAGTACGATTTTTACCCAAAAAAAATGTTTTCCGTGTTTTTCCGCGGAAAATGGGAATTCCCTTTTCAATGGTCGATTCCGCGATTTCCACGGGTTTTCCGCGTTCGTGGATTTTCGGTGGCTCTAAACGTCTGTCTGGATAGGCAAGCCGGATGGATATCAGTTCAACAGTGCCTGTTGCTGTAGCATGGAACATTTGTCTTAATCGCAACCGATAATATTGCTATATTTGTTGGAAGAAAATAGTTCAAAACATTTGCTTGATCAACATTGACTAACTTTCATCATTTGTTGCAAAAAAAACCATACAATTATAATGATGCCAGTCATATATATGTATATATATATATTGTTATGTACTTTTTAAAATAAAAGAGGTTTTTTTAATATTATTAGCACTTCCTTAGTTATTTGTGATTACTGGGGGGGGGGGGGGGGGGGGGATAAATTCTTATGACTTGTTTCCATTTACTTTTTTGCCTTTAACTTTTTTCCTATGACTTTTTTCTCTTGACTTTTTTTTTTTCCCCGGACTTTTTTTTCCCTTGACATTGTTCCTTTGACTTTTTTTCCGCGCATCTGTTTAGCCAGACGTATTTTTGGTAAATGTTTGCAATCTATTTTGATTGGTTCTCGAAGTGGTTCTTGGATTTAAATTGTAGCGTAAAAAAAAAAAAACACCAGTCTTGCTAGCCTTAGTGGCAAACAGCTGGCTGAACTTAGGGGACTGTACTGGGAACATTTTCCTAAAAGTTTCGAAGAGATGAGAAAATGCTCGTGAACATGTTCTTGTTCTCAAATGTGATGAGAACGGAACGAAATGTTTTATTTAACAATGCACCAAACACATTTTATTTACAGGTTATATGGCATCAGACATATGGTTAATGACCACACAGATATTGAGAAAAGAAACCCGCTGTCACCGCTTCATGGGCTACTCTTTTCGATTAGCAGCAAGGGATATTTATATGCATCATCCCACAGACAGGGTAGTACATACCACAGCCTTTGATATACCAGTTGTGGTGCACTGGCTCGAACGAGTAATAGCCCAGTGGGCCCACCGACAGGGATTGATCCTAGACCAACCGCGCATCGAGCAGGCGCTTTACCACTGGGCTCCGTCCCGCCCCTTGACGAGAACGAGTTCTCAGCCGTTCGTTAACGCAGTTTCGAATACACAATAAGCAATAGGTCACTGCACTGCACAAGACAGTGTACACTTGAGCTAAGAAAAAAGTTGCGGTTTGTTTTGCTTAACGACACCTCTAGAGCACATTGATTAATTAATCATTGGCTATTGGTAACATTTGGTAATTCTGACAGTCATCAAAGGAAACCTAAAAAAAAGGTCGAACCAAATTGTTAACAACTACAATAAATTATTCTCCTACCTTTAATTACTGTTACATTTTCCCCAAATTGTGTCCAGCCACAAGTTGTGAAAAAACCATTACAGTGACACCGATTCCACATATGAGACTGTAACAATGTCGCCAGTATCGACTTCGCTGAGATTGCATTGGGCAAAATACATGCAGCTTTCTGCCGTCTGCCATTTTGTTTTTTATGGAATACTCTTCAAGAGGGGTGAAAGCCTCCAAAGTATGTGACATAATTAATATAAAATCAATGATCTCTAGTGGTCTCATAAAAAAGTGAGTAATACTACTAATAAAATTAATATCACGTCATCGAGTTTGCTTTTATATCATAACATGTTATGACGTTGTTAGATTAAGTCATATCCTTTCACCCCTCTTGGAGAATATTCTATAAAAAGTCAAAATGGCAGCCGGCACAAAATTACATGCTTTTTGCCCTAAGTGATCTCAGCGAAGTTGATATAGGTGACATGGTTATCATATCTAGTATGTGGAATCTGTGTCATTGTAATGGTTTTTTCAAGATTTCTGTCTGGACAACATGTGGGTAAAATCTAACGAAAAATAAAGGTAGGAGAGCAATTTTTCGTACTTGTTAACATTTTGGTTCGGACTTTAGCCAGAGCACTGGCGTAGGAAACCGGGTTTGGGGGGGGGGGGGGGGGGGCAAGGGGGCATGTGCCCCCTTTCAGATATTTTGCTTTATATTTGTTTTATAACAGTGTAAAAGTGTGTAAATATAACAGTGTACCCCCCCCCCCCCCCCCACACACACTTTTTGACACCCTTCTACCGCTCGTGCCGAGTACTCTGACGGTAAGAGAGCTAGACGGACATTTGGACAGTTATACGCTCTCATTAGTCAGAGACCAAGCTATGTAACCAAAGAGTTGTCAAAGATTCCCGCTCTAATACCACAATAATCCTATGTTTGACGTCAAATACATTTACATCAATCATTTTCGACTTCCTTGATTGAAAAAAAATAAATCCAGATATTAATCACTAATACACACACTACAGAAACAAACCTGACAGAACCCACATTCAGCTAACCTTAGGTAAACTTCGGACAGCAGAATTATAAGTTCGCCGACCTATATCGTGACGTAGCGTCACATCATTGCCCACTCAGTCATTCCGTCTTCCAGGAGCCGTCTCATACGATAATATGATAAGTGCCCGACAATCACCAAAAGAAAGTTTGTTTTGTTTTAGAGCGGGAATCTTTGACTACTCTTTGGTGGGCAGCGATTGAATTTCTTTTTACATACATGTAGCTTGGTCTCTGACTGTATTATGAGAGCGTATAACTGTCCAAATGTCCGTCTAGCTCTCTTACCGCCAGAGTACGCGGGCTACCTGCGTTCGCCTTGTCACGTGTACCAGACGTAGGCACGTAGCCTACATGTTTGTATTCTAAAGTAAAAAGTAAAGTTTGTGTTATTTAACGATGCCACTAGAGCACATTGATTTTTTTATCTTATCATCGGCTATTGGACGTCAAACATATGGATATTATGACTCTTTTTTTTTTTAGAGGAAACCCGCTGTCGCCACATAGGCTACTCTTTTACGACAGGCAGCAAGGGATATTTTGTTTGCACTTCCCACAGGCAGGATAGCACAAACCATGGCCTTTGTTGAACCAGTTATGGATCACTGGTCGGTGCAAGTGGTTTACACCTACCCATTGAGCCTTGCGGAGCACTCACTGAGGGTTTGGAGTCGATATCTGGATTAAAAATCCCATGCCTCCACTGGGATCCGAACCCAGTACCTACCAGCCTGTAAACCGATGGCCTAACCACGACGCCACAAGGGACGTAGAATTGTGGTTTTGACTTAATGTACTAGTTTGTATTCGTTCCCTCACCATGTTTAATATAGTAAATGTACATGTAATTAACAGCGCAGAAATGTTTGCCGTGAACATTTGTTCGAGGGCCTCAAATTCGGGGAAAAAACGATACATTCGAGCAAAAATGATACAGATATTTGAGAAAAAATCATTTAATGTGCTAAGTGAGACCTTTTTACCAGGTGTTTTCATCAGTTTACCCTCAAAATTAGTTGTACTCTATGTAAAAAAAAGTGCGTTGTGATTCATTTGCAACCCTATATAGCTGTTTGGTAGTATTATTTTAAATGGAATTATGAATGTCGTTATCCAGATTGAGACATTTTTGTTTAATTCGGAAAAAAAGCCAGCCTGCCCACCCTATAAAAATGGGAGCCCGTACGCTTATTAGAGCTGGTCGGTATTGAAATTTGAGGTTCTGTATCGATATCGGTATATTTGGGGTGATTTACCTCGGTATCGGTACGTTATTGGGTATTGACATGATAGTGATACCGACATCGAGCGCTATTTTCCGTATACTCGGCTTTAAATGCATGCCTGTGTTATGGGTCACCCGCTAATTTCAGCTAAATATAATTAAACAAGGCTCTCGCCTGATATATACCAATCCATTTTGCGTTCGTCAGATATATTATTAGTGCTTTCCAGGAAATATTTTTCAATACCGAAATTTCGTTATTTTGAAATTTGCTCGATACGGTAAATCGGTACTGACATAATACCGATACCGAATGGTATATACGGTATACCGCCCAGCTATAACGCCTATGTATTTATCCATATTACAATAATAAGGAGGTTATAGTGACATTTTTGTAATATTTGAGTTATGGGCCGTAGCTGGTTCTTTTAAAAGTAAAAGTTTGTTTTGCTTAAAGACACCACTAGAGCACATTGATTTATTAATCATCAGCTATTGGATGTCAAACATTTGGTAATTTTTATGTATAATTTTAGACAGGAAACCCGCTACATTTTTATAGTAGCAAGGGATCTTTTATATGCATCATCCCACAGACAGGACATGCCACGGCCTTTGATATACCAGTCGTGGTGCACTGGCTGGAACGAGAAATAGCCCAATGTGCCCACCGACGGAGATCGATCCCAAACCGACCGCGCATCAAGCTGGGCTACGTCCCGCCCCGTCACAATGCAGACTTTCATTCCGGGATCAGTGGCCCAGCAGCAAGGCTGGTAGGTAACATGCACATCTTACTTCCATTACGGCAGATCTGACATTAGCAAAAATCTTTTCCTGACCTGGTGACCTTTCTGAACAGAGTTGGGAATCGGTTAAAAATTGCATTCATCATCGATCGTCGATAATCGGATCGCATTATTTGATTTAAATTTTTTTTTTTTTAGTATATAATCAGAATATGCACACGCCGGGGAGGTCAGTAAGAAAATAAAAGGAAGGAACTGTTTGGGATCGATCCCCGTCGGTGGGCCCAGTGGGCTATTCCTCGCTCCACTCAGTGCACTGCGACTGGTACATCAAAAGCCGTGGTATGTGCTATCCTGTCTATGGGATGGTGCATATAAAAAATCCCTTGCTGCTAATCGAAAAAAGTAGCCCATGAAGCGGCGACAGCGGGTTTCCTCCCTCAATATCTGTGTGGTCCATAACCATATGTCTGACGCCATATAACCGTAAATAAAATGTGTTGAGTGCTTCGTTAAATAAAACATTTCCTTCCTTTCTAACTGTAAGAATACTGCTGGCGAAGTTTGCCGAAGCTTAGCCGAATGTGGGTGCTGTCGGCTTTCTTCCTGTAGTGTGTATTAATGATTAATAAGTGGATTTTTTTTTTAATCAAGAAACTCGAAAATGATCGATGTAAAGGTATTTTACGTCAAACATAGGATTGTTGTGGTATTAGAGCGAGAATATTTGGCTATCGTGGGGTGTGCAGCGATTGTGAAAAAACGCCATTGGTTGGTTTCTGACTGTAAGAGAGTTTTTAACAACTGTCCAAATGCCCGTGTAGCTCTTACAGTCAGAGTACTCGGGCTACAGGTTATTAAGCCTTTAGTTATGAAGGTGTGGAAAATGTGTGTAGGAACAATGCGGTGTGCGCAGAATAATGCATCATGTTTTCTCACATTGTTATCCGCCCAAAATGTTTTCCCTTCTCTTTCCCTGCCGTACACATTCAGCAGGTCTGTGTATTATTTCAGTAAGAATGATTTCCGTCACACGTGAATCATTTTTGGCGACCTAATTTTTATCATCTGGTTCGTACATAGGGACTAAGAGTCCAAAAATGCAGAAGCATGCAGATTATAACCAGGTGGTACACTGAACTATGCTAAAATGGAACACACACGAAACATACGTGCCAACCACGTGTAATAGTTAAGGGTATTAACACGTACACTAATAAACTAATTCTGAAGAGGGGAGGTGCAGGAATTTTAGCGGGAGGTGGCGAGCAATTTTCATGGGGGAGGGTTCAGACACGCTCCCCTGGAAAAAGTTGGGTTTTTGGGTTTTTTAATTGCTAGGGCAGAGGGTTTCGACCCCCAAAACTATTAGTAATAATAATAATAATAATAATACATAAACAACAAAAAATAATTGTAAAAGAAGACTTATATCAAACAAAAGAAACGAGAATATTAACATAAAAATTATTCACTTTGAATCCCGTCAATGTTTGTGTCTTTCAAAATCATTAATTCCTTGTGAACATTTTATGTGCATTTTGACAATATTTTTACCAAAATAAGTTTATAATGGAAAAAAATAAAAATAATAATAATAAATAAATAAAAAGATATATATATATACACACACACACACACCAACACACACACATAATAGCAAGAAAATAAAGTATACGGTTTGCAAATAAATACAACAAAGGATAGCTTTTATTACACATTTTGACTAGACATTATTACTGTTAAATATTTTATACATAAAAAAAACTTCACCTCTTTTGTCAGTTTTCTGCAGGTTTGGCTTAATAAGCATAATTTTAACGAAAAATATATTAAAATAAAAAGTAGTTTAGTGTCTTTGTAATACATATATTATTCAATTTAAAAATTCTTATCTTTTCATTCTGAAGAAATACCCCATAAAATAAAAATAAAATATTCTTAGGCGTGTTTTTGTAAAAATATATGGATGACCATACATGCCTTCATTAATTATGATTATATATTCATATTTCATGATTTCTAAATCTATTTACATAGTCTTACATTAGAATGAGGAGGGGGGGGGGGGGCAGTAAAGAGAAAACATGGAACAGCAATATTGGGTATTTTTTATCCTTCTGGGTTGCTGTGCTTGACCCTCCCTTCTCCCCTTCCCCTCCCCGCTACTTACGGCCCAGATTATCAATAGGCCTACTTACCCTTCTTCCGGGTTTTCCTTGGATACCAACTTCACCATCTTCTCCCGGGAAACCCTAGTCAAAGAAAAAAAATAGCATCGAAATTACATCACCGAATAATATACATTTGTAAATGAGTAGAACCGTAAAATCGTTTGCATAATAAGCACGTCTGGTACAGAAATAATTTAAAGCGGTACTCCCGATTGAGTATATTTTTTATCATTTTGTCAGCTTGTTGTATACGTCAACATTGACTCCTTCCTCCCATGCAGTTATCTGCCAGCAAACGGATCGTGTGTGTTCTGTTGTGTTGTGTGTTGTGTGTATGTATGTGTTGTGTTTGTTGTGTTGTGTTGTGTGTATGTGTCTGTCTGTCTGTATTTATGTGTGTCTGTATGTGTGTATGTGTCTGTATGTATGTGTGCATCTGTCTCTGTGTGTTTCTGTCTGTGTGTGTTTGTGTCTGTCTGTGCGTGCGTGCGTATGTGTGTGTGTATGTGTGGAAATAATATGTCTGAACAATTTAACAACTCGTTCGTAACTAGGGCCGTACCAAGTTTAAACAACTTAATATAGGGGATTTCATTGGGTGGGCGGGGGTTCGTGAGTCCCGTCGAACCTTCCCCACCACGCTAAAACAATTTTACAGTGCAATATTATGTTATTCAGTGGCGGATCCAGAAAATCCATTTAGGGGGCCCCAGTGACATGAGGCGGAATGCCAAGAGAACTTTGGGAGAGGTTTGGAAGGGGATCGTAAAAAAAAAAAATGAAAAATTAATATATAATAAAATTATAACTCTCGCAGAACTTAGTGGGGCGGGCCCCTGGGGTCCCCAAGATGCGCCTCTGCTATTCATATAGGTATCCATGTGACATGTAGACAAAAGGGTCCCCAAGATGCGCCTCTGCTATTCATATAGGTATCCATGGGACATGTAGACAAAAGGGTCCCCAAGATGCGCCTCTGCTATTCATATAGGTATCCATGGGACATGTAGACAAAAGGGTCCCCTAGGTTCATATTCGAAACCCTCCCATATCCTGGCCACGCTATACCCCTGAAAGAGGTCACTTTTAAACTAAAAATGACTCCTTTTCCCCCTCTTATTTTCCCGGGTCGCTTAGCACAGCCCTGGTGATATTATATGTTATTTTGTCTTCGAATTTCATCTCAGTTAAATGTTTGTATAATTATTGAATACACAAATGAAACACATGGTAATGTCTGCTTTGATCCAGTGAAAACTATTGGTGGGTCTTATTATGTTAAACATGCGCCCGTGCAGAGGGGTGCTGGGATTGGTCGATTGATGAGTCGTCATCGTTCTCATTGTGTTATATGCAATTGCTATCATATTATTTATTATTTGCGAAATAGGAACAGTTACACAGAGTAAACATAATGCACGTCAGGGGCCTAATTCGCTAACTCTCGCAACTTTGCGATATCGCAATATAGTGCATAAAGACTTTTAAGTACGATGTCATGTTGTTTAAGAGAGCCTAAGCGAGCTGAATTAGACCCAATTTTAACACTTACGTGAATAGCAGGGAATCCGACAACAATATTTATAACATCGGATTAATACGTTACGTAACAATGTCAAATGAGTGATGTGCTGTAGAAAAAAAAAAAAAGCCTTTCTACACGACAAATAAAAAACTAGAAATATTTCAAGTTTAATGTACACAAACAGGAACACCCAATATACGACAACATACTCCATACCAAGTTTAGATATAGTCAGGTAAAGACAACTGACCTACACATTAAAAGGACATTCCTGAGTTTGCTGCAATTTTTAAGATGTTATCGACTAACAGAGACTTTTTAACGATTGTAAGTACATATCAAATATATTACATGGCAAAACAGTGGTTGATTCCATGAATCTGTCTCTAGAGCCTAGTCTGTAAGAGGACTGCCAGTTCCAGACTAGTTTACGAAATCAAAACTAGCACAGGACAGAGCTCATTGGAATAAATATAGCTGTGAAGATATGCACTAATGAATCACTGTCAAAACAGTGATGATATCAGGTGTTTGAAAAAGAGAACGTCTATTAAAGCTAATATCGATTATATAAAACTACTATCAAAGCCCATGTCAACAATCCAGTGCTCACATTAACTATATATAGCTACACGTAGTACCTTTCAAACCCAGTATCAATCAACCACCCAACGCCAATTTATCAATTATCTAAAAGTTACTATCAACTATTTAAAGTTATTATCAACTATCGGAATCAAGGTTTTAACTGATGGGAAGAATTATCTACGTACCTAATAGCTTTCACGACTATAAGCTAAACAGTGAAGCACCTGGGGACTAAACGCTTGATAACATTCAAGACTAAAAGTTTGATAAGGGAGCACCTAATAGCATTTAAGACTAAAAGTTTGATAAGGGAGCACCTAATAGCATTCAATACTAAAAGCTTGACAAGGGAGCACCTAATATCATTCAATATTAAAAGCTTGACAAGGGAGCACCTGATAGCATTCAAGATTACAAGCTTGACACGGAATCACCTAATAGTATTCAAGACTACAAGTTTGACAAGGGAGCACATCATAGCATTCAAGACTAAAAGCTTGACAAGGGAGCACCTAATAGCATTCAAGACTAAAAGCTTGACAAGGGAGAACCTGGTAGCATTCAAGACTAAAATCGTGATAAGGAGGCACCTAATAGCATTCAAGACTAAAAGCTTAACAAGGGAGCACCTGACAGCATTCAAGACTAAAAGCTTGACAAGGGAGCACCTGATAGCATTCAAGACTAAAAGCTCGACAAGGGAGCACTTGATACCATTCAAGACTAAAAGCTTGATAAGGGAGCACCTAATAGCATTCCAGACTAAATGCTTGACAAGGGAGTACCTGATAGCATTCAAGACTAAAAGCTTGACAAGGGAGCACCTGATAGCACTGAACACTAAAAGCTTGACAAGGGAGTACCTGATAACATTCAAAACAAAAAGCTTTACAAGGATCAACCTGATAGCATTGAAGACTAAAAGCTTGACAAGGGAGCACCTAATATCATTCAAGATTAAAAGCTTGACACGGGATCACCTGATAGCATTCAAGATTACAAGCTAGACACGCGATCACCTAATAGCATTCAAGACTAAAAGCTTGACAAGGGAGCACATCATAGCATTCAAGACTACAAGCTTGACAAGGGAGCACATCATAGCATACAAGACTAAACACTTGACAAGGGAGCACCTAGTAGCATTCAAGACTAAACGCTTGACAAGGAAGCACCTAGTTGCATACAAGACTAAACACTTGACAAGGGAGCACCTAATAGCATTCAAGACTAAACGCTTGACAAGGGAGCACCTAGTAGCATACAAGACTAAACACTTGACAAGGGAGCACCTAGTAGCATTCAAGACTAAACGCTTGACAAGGGAGCACCTAGTAGCATACAAGACTAAACACTTGACAAGGGAGCACCTAGTAGCATACAAGACTAAACGCTTGACAAGGGAGCACCTAGTAGCATACAAGACTAAACGCTTGACAAGGGAGCACCTAGTAGCATACAAGACTAAACGCTTGACAAGGGAGCACCTAGTAGCATTCAAGACTACAAGCTTGACAAGGGAGCACCTAATAGCATTCAAGACTAAACGCTTGACAAGGGAGCACCTAGTAGCATTCAAGACTAAACACTTGACAAGGGAGCACCTAGTAGCATTCAAGACTAAACGCTTGACAAGGAACAACCTGATAGCATTCAAGTCTAAATGCTTGACAAGGGAGCACCTAGTAGCATTCAAGACTAAACACTTGACAAGGGAGCACCTAGTAGCATTCAAGACTAAACGCTTGACAAGGAACAACCTGATAGCATTCAAGTCTAAATGCTTGACAAGGGAGCACATAATAGCATTCAAGACTAAACGCTTGACAAGGGAGCACATAATAGCATTCAAGACAGGGAAGCATGCCCTGCCCAGTAAGTCGCTCATGATCTTCGATAGCTGTGCCCCACCCTCAATCTGCTCTTAAGTGCACATACAAGCGAAGCTCTGATACTTACTGTCACAGCCTTCATAATCATATACCGCCTCTGAAAGAAATGTCAAATATTTCACATTACATTATCCATGTTTCAGAATTTAGCATCATGAAACACTACAACGTAAATGGAATATAACGTCAGCCTTGTATAACATTCTTTGTACACTGATGTGCCGCGGCACATACATCGAGTGACGTCACAAAAATAAATACGTGTCGCGGCACATATAGTGAGACGTCATAAACATCTCTCTCTCTCTCTCTCTCTCTCTCTCTCTCTCTCTCTCTCTCTCTCTCTCTCTCTCTCTTATGTTGCGGCACATAAATATATAGCGTGACATCACAAAAAACGATTGCTCCATCCCAGAACAGTGGTCCATCCTTGTTGGCTATTGGACGATTGTCCCACCGTAGAACACAAGCTCTAGTTGAAAGGACTGCAGTTTAGTTAATCTATGTGGGAGTTTTGGACTTTCGTTTTAGTTTACACGAATCAGGCCATATTGACCATCTGCAACAATAGGTAGCGGGGAGGTAAATTGACCAATCAGCGTTGTGTTACACACGAATATAATACATTGTAAACACAGCCAATGTTTGAAACAATACGTTTCAGTGGTTGGTAAGTAAGTAAGATATTTGATATTTGGCAGGATGGCACCTGTGACCTATGTATGCTGTTGTTGTTTTAAATGGGATATTATTTTCCATCACCTATTTCTGTGTACAGAGTATGAATGCAAGCCTGGGGTGTAGTGACTTCCTAACTGCTGTGAAAAGGCAAATTAAGGGGTGCATTCAAAAGTGATAGTTTTTTTTCTCCAGATTTAGGTTGATAATACCTAGTTCAGATACTTTTGAAGGACAAAATATGGATTGTTATTATCACTATGTGTGTCACTCACCCAGGAAAATTATTGTTATCCCAAAGTAACGAAATAGGTTTTAAATATTTAGTAGATGATTAAAATAAATCAAACAGTACACACCTCTTCGGGGGAACGAGCCTCTCCTGAAATAATAATAAAGAAATCAAATTAATTTATTGACAAACATATACAGCAGTTTTAATACGCATATTAACATATTACGCATATTAAACATACCGTGTTTCTCGTGTTAAATATGCAAATATGTCACCTACAGCATATTTATTCATGTTAAACATGTTTATTTATATGTTAAACATGTTTATCTATGCTAAACATGTTCGTATGTAACAAATATGTATCTGTATATTAAACATGATTATTCGTATGTTAAACATGTTTATTTATATGTTAAACATGTTTATCTATGCTAAACATGTTGTTCGTATGTAACAAATATGTATCTGTATATTAAACATGATTATTCGTATGTTAAACATGTTTATGTTACTCCTATCATATGAGGGCGGGACGTAGCCCAGTGGGAAAACGTTCCCTTGATGCGCGGTCGGTCTAGGATCGATCCCCGTCGGTGGGCCTATTGGGTTATTTCTCGCTCTAGCCAGTGCACCTGGACTGGTATATCAAAGGCCGTGGTATGTGCTATCCTGTCTGTGGGATGGTGCATATAAAAGATCCCTTGCTACTAATGGAAAAATGTAGCGGGTTTCATCTCTATTACTGTGTCTAAATGACCATATGTTTGACATCCAATAGCCGATGATTAATAAATCAATGCGCTCTAGTGATGTCGTTAAACAAAACAAACTTCTTTGTGTTATATGTTTATGTATTTATTGGTATGTTTAGCATATTTATTCATGTTAAATATATTTAGTCCTGTGTTCACTTGCAATATGTAAAATATCCCACAGATAGGATAGCACATACCATGGCCTTTGATAAACCAGTCGTGGTGCACTGGCTAGAATAAGAAATAACTCTTGGGCCCACTGCCGGAGATCGATCCTAGACCGACCGCGCATCGGGTGAATGCTTTATCACTAGACTTCGTTCCGATCTCGTTAGCTACAAACAATGAATGGGTGGATTTTTAACCCCCATTTCTGATTTATGACTTCAAATAAAACTTTGTCGGTCCATTTAATAGTTCAGCTGCCAAGACTGTTTAATCATATGTAAAAGCAGGGGTGTTCGACCTCCGAAACCCTCCCCCTGCATATGCGCCTGTCCTTTAAGTATGGTAAATACTGGGTTCGCATCACGGTACCGGCTTCCACCCAAAGCGTGTTTTAATAGCTCATTGGCACACCTCTTACTTCCCTACCACCTTTTATATTTGCGTGTTACCGCATAACACGACTCATAGAGAGTGTGGGTTCTCTATCCTCGCCTCCCCTCTCCCCAATGAGGGTGGCCCCCAATATACAATCCTGGGTACGCCAATGCACCTTGGGAAGATGCAAGTCCTCAATACCAATTTCTCTTTCGTAATCACTAACAAGTAACCATCAACCACTGTCCAGGAGAGATAGCTCAGAGAGCAGACCCATTTGTGCCACGGACAGCGTGCTTGAACGTGAACTGGATAGCAGCACGTCTATGTAATGAGACTGAATGAGATTACCGTATTCTGGTTTGCACGCCAATGCAGTGAGACTGAAATAGATTACCGTATTCTGGTTTGCACGACAATGCAGTCAGACTGAATGAGATTACCGTATTCTGGTGTGCACGCCAATGCAGTGAGACTGAATGAGATTACCGTATACGTCAATGCAGTGAGACTAAAGATTACCGTATTCTGGTTTGCAGTTACTCTTCCACTCGCACTCGACATCTCCCTGGATACACGAGCACTGGAAACACGTGTTGTTGGGGCTCGGAAACCAGGTCTGTCCATCCCTGTACTTTAATCCCATGTGAAAACAATCTGCAAACATAGAAATTATGGAACTTAGCATAATCCACAAATCTGTCAGTCTACTTTTCTGTCTTTCTGTCTGTCTGTCTATCTATATATCTATCTGTCTGTCTGTCTGTCTTTCTCCCTGCTTTTCTGTCTGTCTGTCTGTCTTTCTATCTGCTTTTCTGTCTGTCTGTATGTATGTCTGTCTGTCTATCTATATATCTATCCGTCTGTCTATCTATCTGTCTGTCTTTTTGTCTGTATGTTTGTTCATCTGTCTGTATATCTGCTTGTCTGTCTGTCTGTCTGTCTGTCAGTCTAGCTAATTACCTGTCGATATCTGTCGATGACCTTCCTGATTGTGTATGTCTTACTGTCTGTCTTTTTGTTGATGTCTGCCTGTTGTCGATATCTGTCTGTTTATTAGTTGAATAAATCCACTGAGGTGCTTCGATCCTGCGACACAAGCACCTCAAGCGAGCACTCAACCGACTTAGCTAAATCCTGCCCCCCGTGGGCAAAAGAGCCGGTGTAAAAGGAACGCAGGTCCATGGGAACCGAGGTCCGTAGGAACAGTAGTCCTATCGGACCTCCATAGCTTAGGAACCATAGTCCTACCCGGAATTTCATACCTGATTTATTTTAAGTGGGGTTTTTTTCTAGGACTTTTATTCCTACCGGACTTAAATTCCTTCTACAGCAATGACAGAAATAGTAGCCCGGCAAATTAGTTCTACTCTGCAATTTGCACGAGCTGTCAGAAAGACACGAGAGAAAAAAGTGAGGTTTTGGCAGCCTTCCCTCATAGTGTGATGGATACCTGTACGATTTCTTTTAAGATTATTGTGGGTTCAAATCTCTATGACAAAATTAAAAAAATAATAATTAAAGTTTGAGTATCAACTTAATTTTTTTTTTAATTATGTCATAGACTAGTGGATCAGACACGTAAGTGAATTTTTTTACATCGTTTTTGTTGACATATTGAAGTAGGACGAGTATCTTGCTTTTTTTCAAAAGTATATAATGCAACTACAGATATAAAGTAAGCTATATGTCCATGTGTTAAACACGAAGAAATATATATATTAAAAAATATAGAGCCCAAAATTGTTTTAAAACACACACACATATATATATATATATATATATATGAAAACTGGTAACTAAAAAAAACTTAACATTTGGCGAACAGCAAAAGACAATTTCTGTATAGACCAACATACTTTTTAATAATATGTTTTATAAGTTAGTATTTTGACTGTTAGTCACAATCCGATTAATTAATATTTTCTTAATCTTTGTCCGATCGGACTTCCATTCCTCAGAATCCTAGTCTGTGGGACTTGTATTCCTAGGAATTTAAGTCCGGGCAGACAACTGTTCCTACGGACTTGCATTCTGTTTACACCGACTTGTGGCTAACGACTGAGTTCATGTAGGCAGTAAAACTCTCCATCTGAATGTTGAGGAGCATTAAGAAACAGAACGCAGAACTAAAGGCTGAGTTCATGTAGGCAGTAAAACTATCCATCTAAATGTTGAGCAGCATTAAGAAACAGAACGCAGAACTAAAGGCTGAGTTCATGTAGGCAGTAAAACTATCCATTAAAGGAAAAATTTTAAATTTTTTTTTTTGGTTTTAAAACCAAAACCAAAAAAAATTTAAAATTTAAAAAAAGGTTTTAAAAAAAATTAAATTTTTTTTTTAAAAAATTTCCCAAAAACCCCAAAAAAATTTTAAATTTTTTTTTTTACCTTTTTTTTTTTTTTTTTTTAAAAATTTTTTGGTTTTTTTTTAAAAATTTTTTTTTTTAAAAATTTAAAACCCAAAACCCCTTTTTTTTTTTAAAAAAAAAAATTTTTTTTAAAAATTTCCCCCAAAATTTTTTCCCAAAAATTTTTTTGGGGAAAAAAAGGAAATTCTAAAAATTAAATTTTTTCCCAAAAAAAAATTTTTTTTAAAAAAAACCCCAAATTTTTTTTTAAAAAGGGTTTTTTTTTTTTTTTTTTAAAGGTTTAAAAAACCCCCTTTCCCCCCTTTTTTTAAAATTTTTTTTTTAAAATTTTTCCCAAAAAAACCCCTTTTTAAAAACCCCTTTTAAATTTTAAGGAAATTTAAAACCCCGGGGAAAAAAACCCCCTTTTTAGGGCCCCCCCCTTTTTTAAAATTTCCCCTTTTTAAAGGGGGGCCCCCTTAAAATTTTAAAGGGTTTAAAACCCGGGAAAAAAAGGCCTAAACGGGGGTAACCCTAAAATTTAAAATTGGGGGGAATTTTAAAAAAAAACCGAAAAAACCTAAAAAAAAACCCCTTTGGGTTAAAAAATTAAAACCGAAAATTTTTTGGGGGGGAAAAAAAAAAAACCAAAGGGGAGAAAAAGAAAAAAAAAACCCTTTAAAGGGGAAAAAAAAACGAAAAGGAAAAAAAAAGGGGAAATTAAGGGGAAAAAAATTTTAAAAATTTAAAGAATTTAAAACCAAAAAAAAAAAAAGGGGGGTTTAAAAGGAAAAACCCCCCCTTTTTGGGGGGTTTTAAAGAAAAAAAAAAAAATTTTAAAAGGAAAAAAAACCCCTTTTGGGAATTTTTAAAAAAAAAAAAGGCCCCCTTTTTAAAATTTTTAAAGGGGGTTAAAAAAAGCCCCGGAAAAATTTTTGAGGGGTTTTAAAAAAAAAACCCCCAAAGGGAAAAATTAAAAAAAAAAAACCTTTCCCATTGGGAAATTTTTTTTAAAATTTAAGGAAAAGAAAAAAGGCCCCGGTTTTCCCTTTAGGGAAAAACCCCTTTTTTTTTTAAGGAAAGGGAAAAACAAAAACCCCAAAATTGGGGGTTTTTTTTAAGGGGGAAAAAAAAAACCCCCCCCAAAAAAAAATTTAAAAAAAAAAGGGAAAAAGGGGGGCCAAAAAACCCCAAAGGGGAAAATAAGGGGTTTTAAAAAAAAAAAAACCAAAAAAAAAGTTTTTAAAAACCCAAATTTAAAAAAAAAAAAAGGGAAAAATTAAAAAAAAAAAAAACCCCCAATTTTTTTTAAAAAAAAAACCAAACCCAAAATTTTGGGGGTTAAAAACCCCGAAAAAAGCAAAAACAAAGGCAAAAAAAAATTTAAGGGGGAAAAAAAAAAAGGGGAAAAGTTAAAGGCCCGAAATTTTTGGGGAAAAAAAAACCCTTTTTTGGGGGGTTTTAAAAAAAAAAACCTAAAGGGGGGTTTTTTTTTAAAAACCCATTAAAATTTAAATTTTAAGGGGGAGGTTAAAAAAAAGGGGGAAAAAACCCCTTTTTAATTTTGGGAGAAAAAACCCAAACCCCCCAAAAAATTTTTTGGGGGGGAAAACCCCAAAAAAGGGAAAAGGGCCAAAAAAAAATTTCCTGAAAAAATTTAAAAAAGGGGAAAAAAAAAAAAAAGGGGGGGTTTTTTAAAACCCAAAAAAAAAAAAAAAAAAAAAATTTTTTTAGGAATAAAAAAACCCCTTTTTTGGGGGGGAAACAGAAGAAAAAAACCCAAAATTTGGGGGTTTTTCCCAAAAACCCCATTAAAAAAAAAAAAATTTTTGGGGAA